>NC_056561.1:24776665-24789015 GCF_013358625.1 Macadamia integrifolia | reverse complement strand
TATGTCACACCCCGATCACATTGAACCGGGCCAATGACTGGGTTAACACCGGTTAACCCAAACCAGCCAGGATCATCTGATACTGTATTCCACCACAGCATACACACAACTAATATAAGCTCATCAGATCAGCGGAAGACTAGGTTTACCTGTGAATGTTCCCATAATACTTGATACCCGAATTGTGATACAATAATTATATACATGTGGGCCCGAGGGCATGATATTTACACAATAAAAGTACAATTCACATATCAAGTACATAAAGGAAACCATCAAAATAATCAGAGTACACAGCTCGGCTCGGCATCAAAGGCTAGAGCTCAGCTAGGCATCAAGGTTTGAGCCCGGCTCGGCATCACATGGTAGAGCTCAGCTCGGCCTCAGAAGTGGAGCTCAGCTCAGCATCAGAACTGCGGTCCCACAGCACAACTCTCGCACGAGCAGTCAATGCCGTGCTCTAACTCTTCAGGGGCCCACCAGTCCTCTTCGGGGAACTCGACTGTGGGACCCACCCCGTGCTCTTCAGATGTATGACCTGAAAAATCATCTAAAAAGGGGGGTACCCGCGGGATGAGCTCACTAGCTCAGTAAGTGGTAAGATGGACCACACAGCAGTCCACACATCAAAACACAATCATATGCACTACATGCCATGCAATATATTTTAAATCACATCCACCTAAGCAACATTACTAAGTCTTTGGTTTAGTGCTACTACAGCCACAGTGCGCGTATACTCCGGGTACGAGCCGTAAACTCCATCCCGCGATATGCCCATAGGGCTGTCGGAGAAGGCCCACCGTGAGTACTCGGAAAAGTAAAAACAATTCCGTCCACCGCCTCTCAACAGAAAAGTAAATGACTGAAATTAAAGGTGCTGACTCCAGCAATTTAAAAGCAGTACGATTGGCCCTCTTGAATGTACCACCGGGGTTGCCGACTGTCCTATTGACCCGTCGGGTGTTATATCTAACCGCCACAGTGACCCGACAACCGCGACCACTGCTTCCCCCCAAATGATAACCTAACACCTTAACCCCTATTGGGAAGGGTCGTAGCACGGGAAGGTGAAATTCTAAACCGCATGCTCCTACATGACAATAGTACGATTGCATAGTGCCTCCGCGTCCCATACCACGGGCCACCAATGCACTCGTTTCCAAGTCGACTACGGCATCTAGTCTATCAATGCATCATGCACAATGATGTCAACATTCAATCACATAAGCATCTCAACACTTGGCATTTAGAAAGTAAACATAGCACACAAGCATAACAATGTGAGGATGACTAATCTACATAACAATTTCATGATGGCATGACTAGACTAGATACAAGTAAATGAATGCCAAACAATGCCTTGAAAAAAGGTCAAACGTCCTCTCCCCACTTACTTGTAGTGTTCAAGGATTCCTGTTCGGTACGGGTGAGATCCGGTGCAAGAAGCGTAGGATTTGGTGAACCTAACATGATTGAACGGGGTTAGTACTTCACCATTTTGGAATCAAAATTAACGATATCCGATGAAAAAATCATGTTTAGAACATTAAAAGAAGGTCGCACGTCCGATTTGGGTCCAATCGGATGTAAGAATCACATTCGAGGCCTCTCAGGTGGGCCAGACAGCCCACCTGTCTGGCCCACCGGTCTGGCCCACCGGTTTGGACCAGCTGGCAGGGTGGCCCGCCGGTTAGCCCGCCGGTCTGGCCCGCCGGTTGTGCCCGAAGGCCCTGCCCTCTCAGGCGGGTGCTCACAGGTGGGCCAGATGGCCCACCGGTCCTACCCACCGGTCTTGGCGGGAAAACTGTTGTTTCTTTCTAACTTCTTTCATTCTTTGGGGATTCATATGGGGCTTTTCCCAACTCATTCTTCACATTTTCAATGTCTTATAGGAGGGTTCTAACCTAGATCTAGGTTAGATTCAAGTGATGGGAAACCATCTTACCTTCTTTGCTCAAGAACACCTTCAAACCCTCAAAATCACTTCAAACCCATAATGCTTCTCCAACCTTGTCAATACCTCTTCAAATCCTTCAAGATCAACACATAAATCATCCATTAAACCTTAGATTCATCATTTCAAAGGGGATTTACAAGATCTCAAGAAACCCTACTCGAATCAAGGGTTTATGCTTGGTTATGGTGAATATTCAAGGAACCCAACTTTGCTTACCTCTAAATGTAGATCTAGAGTTGAAGATCACTCTTTCGGCGCCGGAATGGGAAGATCAAGCTTCGGCGCCGCTGAAATCCTTCTCTTCTTCCTCTACCTTCTCTTCCCTTCTTCTCCCCTTTCTCTTCTCTCTCCTCTTTACTATCCTCACCAACGTACGAGTGTCATAAATGAAAATAAAAGAAAATCATAAATGCTATATATATACTTCTTAAATAACTAAATAGTTCACATGGATGGGTCACTCAGGTGAGTGGGTGCGCCCACCTGTCAGCCCACCTGTCCGCCCACCTGAGGGCCGAAACTTAGGATTTTGACAGAGTTCGGGCCTCGGCACGAACCCCACCCCCGGCATATGATGTAATATATGTGTACACCTTAATATACGGCTACAATACATACTTTATCCGTACATAGCCTTATGATAGGTGCATGTACACGGCTTGGGTACTCTCGTCTCTTCTGGCACTGGCTCGGACTTGTCGGGCCAGCCAGTGTTTAAGGTCACCCTTGCCATCATAGTCCATAAGGAGCCTGCTCTAACTCTCTCCAGTTCGGGTCCTGCATAGTTAAACCGGGTCAACCATGAAATCAGACCGGGTTTAAGAAGTAGGGTATTACATTTACCCCCCCTTCTGAAAAATTTCGTCCTCGAAATTGCGTACCTGGTTGATCAAAAAGAGAAGGGTACTTGGCTTGCATTTCATCCTCTTTCTCCCAAGACGCTTCTTCAAGTGAATGATTAGCCCATCGCACCTTTACATAGGAAATGGAGCGGTTGCGAAGGGTTTTCACCTTTCGGTCCAAAATTTCAACTGGCTGCTCTGTATAGGTCATGTCAGCTTCAAGGTATTCTGGCTCCACGGGTAATACATGAGAGGGATCATGAACGTATCGCTTCAGCATGGATACATGGAATACATTATGAACATCCCCAAGTGAAGGTGGCAGAGCAAGCATGTAGGCTACTGAGCCAACTCGGGCTAAGATCTCAAATGGTCTAATGTATCTTGGGCTCAATTTTCCCTTTCTGTGAAACCTTTGCAACCCTTTAGTAGGAGAGATCTTGAGAAATACCTTTTCTCCTGGCTGAAATTCAATGTCTTTTCTACGGGTGTCCGCATAGCTCTTTTGACGGGACTGAGCTGCTTTAATCCGTTCTCGAATAACATCGACTTTGTCACAAGTCATCTGTATCATCTCAGGTCCTAACATTCGATGTTCACCTACCTCATCCCAATACAAGGGAGTTCTACACTTCTTGCCATATAATCCCTCATACGGAGCCATCCCAATTGTAGCTTGGTAACTGTTGTTATAGGAAAACTCCATAAGAGGTATATATTCTTCCCAACTGCCACTCATCTCCATTGTACATGCCCTGAGCATGTCCTCTAATATCTGTATGGTTCGCTCCGACTGACCATCAGTCTGTGTGGGTGGAAAGCCGTACTCAAATTCAGCTGTGATCCTAAGGCACGTTGTAAGCTTTTCCAAAATCTGGAAGTGAACCTTGGGTCCCTATCTGAAACAATGCTCACTGGCACTCCATGTAAGCGTACTATGTTGTCCATGTAAAGTTGTGCTAGTTTGGCCATGGAGAACTTGGTCTTGATGGGAATGAAATGAGC
Source organism: Macadamia integrifolia (assembly GCF_013358625.1). NCBI lineage: Eukaryota > Viridiplantae > Streptophyta > Magnoliopsida > Proteales > Proteaceae > Macadamia > Macadamia integrifolia. Next base: position 24,785,208 of record NC_056561.1, on the reverse strand, counting down.
AGTCTTGGTAAGCCGATCAACGATCACCCATATCGCATCCATTCCCTTAGGTGTACATGGTATTCCAGTGACGAAGTCCATTGTAATCCTCTCCCACTTCCATTCTGGTACTGGGAGTAGCTAAAGAGTACCATAAGGTCGATGCCTCGCAGCTTTTACTTTCTGGCATGTGAGACAGGTCGCCACATACAGAGCTATTGTGACTTTCATGCTTGGCCACCAGCAATTTTGTTTGAGGTCTTTATACATCTTGGTACTTCCTGGGTGAAGTGAGTACTCGGAGCTATGTGCTTCTCGCACTATCTTATCTTGTATATCCAAATCATCGGGTACACACAGTTTGCCTGAAACATCAATGCCCCATCACTGGCTAAAACAAAATCTGGGTTGTTCATTGTTTGATCTTGAACCTTAACTCTGATCCGCTGCAATTCAGGATCCAAAGGTTGTTTCATTACTACCTCTTGCCTGATAGTCGGATGCACCTGTAGAGCCGTCAAGGATACAGTCAACCATTTAAGGTTTTCTGGTTGACGTTCCAATTCTAAGGTTGCTCCTTCATACAAGAGGGCTTCATCCATTAGCATTGCCTTTTGCACGAGTGGTGGGCTGACTGCTAAGCATGAGAGTGACGCAGTCTATGCCTTCCGACTCAATGCATCTGCCACTACATTTGCCTTGCCGGGATGATACTGAATGTCGCAGTCATAATCCTTCAAGAGCTCAAGCCATCTCCTCTGTCTCATGTTCAGATCCTTCTGGGTGAATAAGTACTTCAGGCTTTTATGATCACTGTATATCTCACACTTCTCCCCATACAAACAATGTCGCCAAATCTTAAGGGCAAAAATGACTGCGGCTAGTTCTAAATCATGAGTGGAGTAGTTCTTCTCATACTCATTTAGTTGTAGGGATGCATACGCTATTACTTTACCGCGTTGCATGAGAACGCAACCCAAACCAACTTTGGAAGCATCAGTGTAGACTGTCATTCCACCTGTGCCTTCAGGGATGGTCAACACAGGGGCCGACACCAACCTCTTCTTCAATTCCTGGAAACTCTTCTCACATTCCTCTGCCCAGTCGAATTTCACACCCTTTTTGGTTAATCTGGTCATTGGTGCTGAGATTCGGGCGAAATTCTCGATGAAACGCCGGTAGTATCCAACCAAACCCAAGAAACTTCTAATTTCAGTGACATTCTTGGGGCTTTCCCATTCCACTACTGCTTTCACCTTATCAGGATCTACTTCGATTCCGGCTTTAGATACTACGTGCCCCAGGAATCCAACTTGTTCAAGCCAGAATTCACACTTGCTGTACTTGGCAAACAGTTGTTGTTCTCTCAACCTCTGTAACACCATTCTCAAGTGTTGAGTGTGCTCCTCTTCGGTCTTGGAGTAGATCAAGATGTCGTCAATAAAAACAATTACCCATTTATCGAGTACATCTTGAAATACTCGATTCATTAGATCCATGAATGTTGCCGGTGCATTGATTAACCCGAAAGATAACACTAGGAACTCATAGTGACCATACCGAGTCCTAAATGCTATCTTGGGCATATCGCTGCTCTTTACCTTGAGCTGATAATAGCCTGATCGAAGGTCTATCTTTGAAAATACCTTGGCACCCTGCAACTGGTCAAATAAATCATCAATGCGTGGCAATGGATACCGGTTCTTAATGGTTAGCTTATTCAATTCCCGGTAATCGATGCACATACGCAAGCTGCCATCTTTCTTCTTGACAAACAACACTGGGGCACCCCAAGGTGAAACACTTGGGCGAATAAACCCCTTTTCCAGTAGTTCCTGCAACTGCATCTGTAACTCCTTCAATTCAGCTGGTGCCATCCTATATGGAGCCTTAGATACTGGAGCTGCTCCAGGAGTCAAATCTATGGCAAACTCCAACTCTATCAAGTGGTAAATGCATCAGATCATCTGGGAAAACATCGGGAAACTCTTTAACTACCTTTACCTCTTCTAGAGGTGTAATCCTTGCATCAACATCAAGTACCGATGCCAAGTAGCCCATACCACCGTCTTCCAACAACTTTACCGCTTGAAGAGCGGAGACAAGGACCTTCCTCACCCGTTTCATTTTATCTGCTCGGTATACCAATTCTTTCCCTTCGTCATCTGTCACCCTAATCAGCTTTTCAGCACACATCACATTAGCTCGATGAGCCGACAACCAATCCATACCCAATATAACATCAAAATTCTGCATATTGAACTTAATGAGTTGTGCATCAAAATTCTTTCTACTAATTTCCACTGGGCACGGCCCATATACTTCCTTCAACTGTGTAACTTTACCCGTAGGCATACTAACAATCATTCCGTGATCTAGGATCCTGGGTGACATCCCAAGTTTCTCTGCAAATCTCTTAGATGCGAATGAATGAGTAGCTCCTGAATCGAATAAAACATAGGCTGGTATGCCTGATATGGGTAGGATACCTAGTGTAACAATGCATATAATTTCAGTAGGTCATTAATATTAATCATAATGAATTTCTTAATTTAAAATGTACCTGCTACTACTTCTGTACTGGCCTCAGCTTCCTCGGCTGATAAAGCATACATCCTTCCCTGCGGTTGACTTCCCCGAGCTAAGGGAGGTCGGTACGCAGAGGGCTGACTGGAGGGCAAGACTGGTCTGACCCGACAGTCTTTTGCATAATGCCCATATGAATGGCAGTTGAAGCAACGAATCTGAGATGTCGGGACTGGGGCGGGGCCCCTCTGCACTTGACCCGTTGCAGATGGAGGTCGAGGTGGCCTTGGAGTTGTAGGTGCCGCACCAGTGTTCAGACGAAAAGAGGTGGAACCCGAACCACCAGCTGGTCTAGGAGGGTAGCCAGATGGCCTATAGGGCTGCCTATACATGGGCCCAGAACTGTACGATCCGCGGTATGCCTTGGAGGAACTCCCCATATCCGGAAATGGGTTTGTTCTCTTCCACAGTCTAGGGGCGAGGGACTGTTCTCCCCTTTGCTTATCCTCCATGGTCTTGGCCTTCTGCACAATTTGGCCATAGTCAGTCAAATCCAAGACCTCAAGTACAGACCCAATGGATGCTTTTAGGCCTTTAAGGAACCTCGCGACCTTCTCTTCAGCTGTCCTCATATGCCTTGGGCAAAATGGAACAAACTCTAGAATTGTTGTTGGTACTCAAGGATAGTCTTACCTCCTTGAGTTAAAGCCATAAACTCAGTCTCCTTGCAGTCTCTGAAGCTGCGCGGATAATGGTTGTCTAAGAACAACTCCTTGAACTATTCCCAAGTGGGTTCTGGATGGGCAGCCAGCAATATGGGTTTGGAGGCTTGCCACCAAGAATTTGCCTCCTTCTTGAGTTACAACCCAGCACAAATGAGTTTCTGTGTGTCCGTGCACTCAAGCACCTCAAATATTTTCTCTAGTTCTTGGATCCATTGGTCTGGTTCCAGAGGATCACTCCCCACCTTAGAGAATATGAGTGGTAAGTTCCTCTTGAATGACTCCACTACCTTTGACGTATTATTCGTCGACAGGAAGTTAGGAGCATAAGCCGGATAGTAAGAGTATAGAGGAGGCACCCCATACTGAGGAATACAGAATGGTGGAATTGGAGGTGTACCCCCCACTTGTGGTCCCGTTCCCGACCCTACAGGCGGGTCCTGTGGAGTGAGTACTCGGGGAGGTTGACCTGATTGAGAAAGGTCCAATTGTTGCTGAATAACAGTCATAAATACTTGCTGTTGCTGAAGCATTTGTTGCTGAAAAGCCTATTGTGACTGCTGAATTATGGTAGCAACATCTCCCAGAGTAATGACCGGTGGAGGGTCCGGGAGTGTAGTCATAGGTGGGTCCCCATGTGCCCCACCCTGACCAAGGGTCTCTGGAGGTAGTGGAGGTGAGGTTTGCCCCACAGAGCGGGACCTCCTGGGATTCAGTGGTCGACCGACCGGATGAGGACCCCACGAGGTACCTCAGGGATTGCTACCGGATCTAGTACGTACCATCGTATCCCTGTACCTGGAACATATCACACACCATATTGGTTAAACACTGTAGAGTTGATTTCGGCACACAATTATATGCCATCACATAAGGTGTTGTAGTGTATGATAGTCTGCAATTACCCGCAACTTAATTCCAAGATACAGGGCCAATGCCCCAACAGATATGTCAATGGTCCCACTTGACCATAACACATTAATATAGGAATAATAATAATAATAATCAATATAAACATGTAGTAATATATAAAAAGAATTTCAAAATTTCCCAAGTTTACACAATCGGTGGGCTGCACCGGTGGGTAGGGGCCCGTCGGTCCCTGTCCCAAACCCGACACCGGCGGGTAGGGTTGCGGTCGGGGCCCTACAGGCCCTGTTCTGTCTTACTTCCTTCCCTTCCTCTTTCTCTCTCTCCCTCTCTCCCTTGGGCGATCTTGGAGGTCTCCTCGGCGCTTCCACTCGCGGTTCCACTCATCAACCCGGCGCGTTTGAGAAGATTCACATCTCCCACTTCCAAGTAAGTTTCTTCTTCACGTTTCTCAGAATTTTCATTTGGGGGTAGATTCATGTGTAGGCTTTAATCTAGGCTTTCTTTCCATATTCCTATCCATAGAATAGTGTTGCCATGTGATTGTGATGTTTCTCTTGTGGTTATTTCTAGTTCATTAGGATTTATCTCCCCATTTGGAGAAAAACCCCAAATCGTGCCCTAGTTTTCCCAAATTTGGGGATTTCTTCAATTCTCGCTCTTTTTCTCCAATTAATGATTCATTTGTGATGCATTACACTTGATTTGTGCTTAACATGCTATAGAATTCATGAAATGTCCCTTATGCTTGGAATCCCCATGTCTTCCCATGAAAACCCCTCTTTTGTGTTGGGTTTCCTTGATTTTTTTTCCTTTACATACTTGGTATTTGTGGACCTCCATAGTCTATTAGAGTATGTTTTTGCATGTTCATGATCCCGCTACCATGGCATTTCATCTTAGACCTATAGTTTCAAGTTTTACTCCATTGTGAATGAATTTGCGCATTGAAATCGAATCCTCTCATGTTACATATGCTCTTTGCTATCATGTTGCTGTTTTATCAAGACTCCGCTTTGTCACTTACCGTGCATCTCGTTCATAGGCTCCCTATCATTCCTAGCTTGTCGCTTTTTCCATTTTACGAGAAATTTGAGTTTTGGGTTCCCCTTTACTGCTGTCATTTTCCTTTCTTTACTCACCCTGCTTTCTTTTCTTCTTGCCAGGATGTCATCTCGCACCGGCAAGGGACCCTCTTCTTCTGGTGTTAGACGTAAGACTACCGCTTCTAAGCGGAAGAGTGCGGGAACCAGTTCTTCAGCCCCCTGCACAGGGAGACCCGGACCTGCCCGGTCTGACCCTTCGGACTATGATGAGGAGCTCTTCCATAGTGCAGAGGTAGCAGTCAACTGGCCGACTTTCCTGAAGAGGTCGGTGATGATGGAGAAGACCTTAGTAGTCGATGACTTCCACAAGGCTCGGCTTCAGGAGAGGTTCTCAGCACTGGGCTGGGAGTCTGTCCTCCACGTAGACCGTCCATGCTACGAGCAGGTAGTTCGCAGTTCTACTACAACTTGGAGGTTTCTTATCCGTACGGGGAGTACACCATAGTCAGCTTGGTGAAGGGGGTAGACATCCAGCTGACCGTGGATACCTTGGCCAGCATCTTGGGCATATCGGCAACTGGGCACCGATACTACAGTCCTCCCAGGAGTAAGCCTTTGGGACCATTCATGAGCTTGGAGATGTTGAACTTCATCTACGAGACCATCTGCGGTAGCAGTACTCGTCCGGAGTCCGAGACGTCCTTCTACCCCGAGGTTCGCTTATTTGCCCGTTTGGTCCAGTTCAACTTGCTCCCCAGAGGAGGTCATCGGAACCAGGTGGGTTTCATGGCGGCCTTCATCGCGTTCTACATCTACACGGCCGCAGAGGGAGGTGTTGAGCACTTGTGCCTTCCGTACATCATTCTCAAGACGATGGAGCACCACACTTCCCACCCTGAGGATGGAGGATTCCCCTATGGCAGGATCCTCACTAGGATCTTCGAGTTCTTCGGGGTGGACCTGAGCGGTGAGGAGGGGAAGGCTCCGGCTGATAGGTTAGACAAGAGTAACCTCCTGAGGATGGGTCTCCATACCCTTATGGATACACCTCCGAGAGCAGGAGCTCAGAGAGGTAGGGGTAGGAGGGCTGCCCCTATGGAGGATGTCCCCATGGAGGAGGAGTCCAGCGGGGAGGATGAGGACTATGTTCCTCAGGACGAGGACGATGATCTGGTGGGTGGTGACATACCTCAGGAGTCGAGAGGTCCCGGTCCTAGTCCCTCCAAAGCTGCAGCCGCACAGCAGAGAGCCCCACCACCTGAGGGTGGTGCATACAACTTCAAGGGCATGATGTCCACCATGCGGACCTTACAGGATGGCCAAGTTCAGCTACTGAGAAGGCTGGACGAGAGTGCCTCCAGGGAGGAATGCATCCTGGAGAGGCAGGCTACTTTGGAGAACTCCTTTCTCCAACTAGGCCAGGATTTGAGCACCACGACCAACGCCATGTCAGCAGATTTTGGTCGACTACGGAGGGCAGTACGACTAGTAAACGCGAGGTTCGACTACTATGATCACCGCCTCGACGTCAACTCTAGGCCTCCGGTAAACGTGGTGATCATTGATGACGACGACGATGATCAGTGAGGGCTTAGCTCGCCCACACCAGCTTTTATCTATTTTCCTTTTTGTGGACCTTGTTGTATATTTCAATTCTTCTTATACCTTGTATTTGCACTGTAACTGGAATCATTTGTGGAATAATATATTTTGATAGCGATTTTTGTGGTGAATTCATATGTTGAATACTTGTGTAGTTTAGTTGTGGTGCATTTTGCTACTTTTGATCTTTTTCGTATATGAATATATTGTTTATCAGGTGTTTGTGTGAAAAATTTTTGGAAATCCTTTTTTACGTCATTATGCTGCTGAAATTTTGTCAAACTAGTACTTGATAGGTTATAACATCAACTTATTTACCTTTTATCTACTCTCACGCATGCCATGAATGCAACATCTAATGCAACCCTTTTTAATACTTCTTTCTTTGGCTTTTACTCTTCAAATCTTTTACATTAACCCAACCCCATTTCCCTATTATAGAGTCTACGGGATTCTAATGGTATGCTGTGAGTGGAGCAGAGCATCACGCTCTGATACCACCGTTTGTCACACCCCGTTCACACTGAACCGGGCCAGTGACTGGGTTAGCACCGGTTAACCCAAACCTGCCAGGATCATCTGATACTGTATTCCACCACAGCATACACACCACTAATAACAACTTATCAGATCATCGGAAGGCTAGGTTTACCTGTGAATATTTCCATAATACTTGATACCCGAATTGTGATACAATAGTTATATACATGTGGGCCCGAAGGCATGATATTTACACAATGAAAGTATAATTCATATATCGAGTATGTAACGGAAACCATCAAAATAATCAGAGTACACAGCTTAGCTCGGCATCAAGACTAGAGCTAAGCTCGGCATCAAGGTTTGAGCCCAGCTCGGCATCACATGGTAGAGCTCAGCTCGGCCTCAAAGGTGGAGCTCAGCTCGGCCTCAGAACTGCTGTCCCGCAGCACAACTCTTGCACGAGCAGTCAGTGTTGTGCTCTAACTCCTCAGGGGCCCACTAGTCCTCCTCGGGGAACTCGACAGTGGGACCCGCCCCGTGCTCTTCAGATGTATGACCTACAAAATCATCTAAAAAGGGGTGCACACGTGGGATGAGCTCACTAGCTCAGCAAGTGGAAAGATGGCCCGCACAGTAGTCCACACAGCAAAACACATCATATACACTACATGCTATGCAATACATTTTAATTCACATCCACCTAAGCAACATTACTAAGTCTTCGGTTTAGTGCTACTACAGCCACAGTGCGCGTATACTCCGGGTACGAGCCGCGAACTCCATCCTGCGATACGCCCATAGGGCTGTCGGAGAAGGCCCACCGTTAGTACTCGGAAAAGTAAAAACAATGCCGACCACCGCCTCTCAATAGAAAAGTAAATGATTGAAATTAAAGGTGTTGACTCCAGTAATTTAAAAGCAGTACGATTGGCCCTCTTGAATGTACCACCGGGGTTGCCGACTGTCCTATTGACCCGTCGGGCGTTATGTCTAACCGCCACAGTGACCCGACAACCGCGACCACTCCTTACCCCCAAATGGTAACCCAACACCTCAACCCCTATTGGGAAGGGTCGTAGCACGGGAAGGTGAAATCCTAAACTGCATGCTCCTATATGACAATAGTACAATTGCATAGTGCCTCCGCATCCCATACCACGGGCCACCAATGCACTCATTTCCAAGCCGACTACGGCATCTAGTCTATCAATGCATCATGCACAATGATGTCAACATTCAATCACATAAGCATCTCATCACTTGGCATTTAGAAAGTAAACATAGCACACATGCATAACAATGTGAGGATGACTAA
>NC_056561.1:24762605-24776208 GCF_013358625.1 Macadamia integrifolia | reverse complement strand
AAATGTAGATCTAGAGTTACAAATCACTCTTCCGGCACCAGAATGGGAAGATCAAGCTTCGACACCGCTGAAACCCTTCTCTTCTTCCTCTACCTTCTCTTCCCTTCTTCTCCCCTTTCTTTTCTCTCTCCTCTTTACTATCCTCACCAACGTACGAGTGTCATAAATGAAAATAAAAGAAAATCATAAATGCTATATATATACTTCTTAAATAACTAAATAGTTCACATGGATGGGTCACTCAGGTGGGTGGGTGCGCCCACCTGTCCGCCCACCTGTCCGCCCACCTGAGGGCCAAAACTTGGGATTTTGACAGAGTTCGGGCCTCGACGCGAACCCCACCCCTGGCATACGATGTAGTGTACGTATATACATTAATATAAGGTTACAATACCTGCTTTATCCGTACATGGCCTTATGGTAGGTGCATGTACACGGCTTGGGTACTCCTGTCTCTTCTGGCACTGGCTCGGACTTGTCGGGCCAGCCGGTGTTTAAAGTCACCCTTGCCATCATTGTCCATAAGGAGCCCGCTCTAACTCTCTCCGGTTCGGGTCCTGCATAGTTAAACCAGGTCAACCATGTAATCAGACCGGGTTTAAGAAGTAGGGTATTACAGGTTGGCTACTGGAGAATCCCTTCACGAAGAAGTAGCCTAGATCGCTGAAGCTGTGGATCGACTTTGTTGGCAGACGGTTGTACCATAGCCTTGCCGCTCCTCTGAATGTTAATGGTAGGGCGCGACACAATATTTTCCGAGACTCGATGGAACTGCATGGTGACCTTGAAGCCTTCCAGATGATCGACGGGGTCCCCAGACCCGTCATACGTGTCATACTTGGGCAGGCAAAAGCTGATCGGGAGCGAATCCCTCATGACCTCATTAGCTAGGGCCGTGTCATTAGTGAGGTCTGGCTCTCGAGCTCCTGTATGATTATCTGCCACCTTCTTGATCTCATCTTTCATGTCCAGGACCATCTGCTTTAAACCTGAGTCCTCGTGCCTCTGTTCGTCTCCCTGGCGTGGTTCCCCATGTGGGTCTCTGGCGGCACGCCGCGTCCTTCCCCTGGGTGCGGGAGTCTCCCTCATTGCTCAGTTTCGAAGGTTGTGACCGGAGCTTATCGATCCTGTACTGCTCCGGTCCTCGTCTCGAGCCCTCTTATGCTGGATGTGGGGGCCAGGCGGTGCTCCACCGGTCTTCTAAGAGACAGCTTTGGAGACCTCCTTCATTGCCTCGGTCATTCGGTCATATTTGTCCTGGAGGGCTTCGAATTGCTTCCTTGTCACATATTCCTGCGCTTCAGGAGGGGGCAGAGGATCATTATCTCCGCGTACTGAATGTCCGACCGAACGCTGGTACCTTACGAATCCTTCCCGGTCATCATTGCCCCTTTCTTGTCCTATCTCCGTCGAGGGAGGGAGCCCCCCTGAAGGTTCCTCCCTCATATTCATGTTCGACGCTGCTCTTGTCTTCTTACGATTGTAGGTTCTCCCCACCATTACTGTCATTCCCACAGACGGCGCCAATCTGTTGTTGCCAAAAATCCATATGAGCTGACCTACACAAGCACAGACGGCAAAGGCCCGGAGATTTGTCCGGGGTTAGTCCTCCGACGCTCAAGATAGGGATTGGCCGCACAATTTTTGTATAGGAGTAATGGTGGGGGTATTGATGCTTACCTTCTACCTTCCTCTCGGGCCTTTTTATATAGCTCTTAGGGTTTAGGGTTTCCCCTTTCCTCGGAGGAGTCTTCCTCGAGTCTACCTCTTTTCCTTTTAGAGTCCTACTCCGATACGTCCTACCCCTTCGTGGGGGATATTCTCTTCACGCGGTTGACGTGGTAGAGTCCTGGCAGCCCCTATTAGGTGGGTGACACGTGTCCAAGTGGGTGACGCATCCTTACCCTCCTGGACAGTCAATTTGGCTGTATCAGGTCAAGCTTTAGGTGAAGGCCGAGCCAAGCTGACTGAAGGTCCTCACCTCGGTCGAGGGCTCAGGCTAAGGCCGAGCCGATCTGACCGAAGGTCCTCACCTCGGTTGGGAGTTCGGCCAAAGCCGGTCAGTCCTGACCGAAAGTCCTCACCTCAGTTGGAAGTTCGGCCAAAGCTGAACGGACCTGACCGAAGGTCCTTGCCTCGGTCGGGGGCTCAGGCTAAGGCCGATCCAAGCTTACCGAAGGTCCTCACCTTAGTCGGGGGGTCAGGCTAAGGCCGAGCCGAGTTGACCGAAGGTCTCACCTCGGTTGGGGGCTCAGGCAAAGGCCGATTCGAGCTGACCGAAGGTCCTCACCTCAGTCGGGGGCTCGGCCAAAGCCGAACGGACCTAACCGAAAGTCCTCACCTTGGTTGGGAGTTCGGCCAAAGCTGAACGAACCTGACCGAAGGTCCTTGCCTCGGTCGGGGGCTCAGGCTAAGGCCGAGCCGATCTGACTGAAGGTCCTCACCTCGGTCGGGAGTTCGGCCAAAGTCGAACGGACTTGACCGAAAGTCCTCACCTCGATTGGGAGTTTGGCCAAAGCCGAACGGACCTGACCGAAAGTCCTCACCTTGGTTGGGAGTTTGGCCAAAGCTGAACGGACCTGACCGAAGGTACTTGCCTCGGTTGGGGGCTCAGGTTAAGGCCGAGCTGAGCTTAACGAAGGCCCTCACCTCGGTCGGGGGCTCAGGCTAAGGCCGAGTTGAGCTGACCGAAGGTCTCACCTCGGTTGGGGGCTCAAGCAAAGGCCGAGCCGAGCTGACCGAAAGTCCTCACCTCAGTCGGGGGTCGGCCAAAGCCGAACGGACCTGATCGAAGGTCCTCACCTTGGTCGAGAGTTCGGCCAAAGCCAAACGGACTTGACCGAAGGTCCTCACCTTGGTTGGGAGTTCGGCTAAAGCTGAACGGACCTCACCGAAGGTCCTTACCTCGGTCGGGGGCTCAGGCTAAGGCTGAGCCGAGCTGATCGAAGGTCCTCACCTCGGTCGAGGGCTCGACCAAAGCCGAACGGACCTGACCGCTCACCTCAGTTGGGAGTTCGGCAAAGCTGAACGGACTTGGCCGAAGGTCCTTACCTCGGTCGGGGTCTCGAACAAGGCCGAGCCAAACTGACCGAGGGTCCTATCTATGTCGGGGCTCGGGCAAGGTTGAGCTGAACTGACCGAAGGTCTTCACATCGGCTGACTGAAGCTCTCGGTTGCAAGCAGAACTAAAGCCGAAGCAGAAGGAATAAGGCCGAAGGGACTCAAAAAAAAAAAAAGTGGGGAGAAGAGAAAAGATGAAAATTTTGATTACTCCCACAAGAAGAGTCTCCTGACGGGAGTAAGGGGGTTCCTGATACAGCCAAACTGACTGTCCAGTAGGGTAAGGACACGCGTCACCCACTTGGACACGTGTCACCCACCTAATAGGGGCTGTCAGGACTCTACCACATCAACCGCGTGAAGAGAATATCCCCCACGAAGGGGTAGGATGTATTGAAATAGGACTCTAAAAGGAAAGGAGGTAGACTCGAGGAAGACTCCTCCGAGGAAAGGGGAAACCCTAAACCATAAGAGCTATATAAGAAGGCCCGAGAGGAAGGTAGAAGGTAACTAGGTAAGCATCAATACCCCCACCATTACTCCTATACAAAAACTGTGCGGCCAATCCCTAACTTGAGCGTCGGAGGACTAACCCCGAACAAAGCTCCGGGCCTTTGCCGTCTATGCTTGTGCAGGTCAGCTCATACGGATTTTTGGCAGCAACACATTGTTTCTTAAAAATATACCAAATTGTAATGGAGCATATCCCGCATCGCCACACCTATGGTTTAAAGTATCTCCGATACCAATACGATACCCTCTGATACGTATCTTAAATTTAGTCGATCGATATGATACACACCGATACGATACATGTAACTTTTAAAATCCTTTCGTATAGATATATATCCTATGATACATATCGATGTGCACCAATACACTATCGATACGTACTGATACTATGAAAAATATAAAATCAAGGTGAAATATACATTTCGGTACGTATCAGTACGTATCGATGAGAATTTGTATGTATCGATCGGTACGTATCGATGAGTATCAATACGTATCGATGAGTATCTATATGTATCGATCAATACGTATCGTTGAATATTGGTATGTACCGATATAGTGCGCTACGGTCATATAATGGCCAAGATGAGTATTTTTTTTAGAAAACACGAATTTTTGAAGGGTTTTTGTTTCTAAGTTGCTGCCAGTCATATTTCTCTCTAACTAAAGTGGAAATCAATGTTGGAAACAAGAATTTTACATTTATGGGACAACTACAAACCTTGAATTCTTAGTGCGATACCCTCAATTTAGTGTTTATGCATAATACATATTATCAATAGTTTTTTTTTAACAAATTTTTTATGTAAAAGTGTTTAAAAAGGTGCTTCATATCCATTTATGTGCGTATCTTTAACGTATCTTCGATACAATACGATACCATCCGATACGTATCTTAATTTTGATCGACCGATACGGTAATCGATACCGATACTTTAATCCTTGGCAACACCTTACTTTTCTTGTATCACATTTGCCCTGCGAGGATCACGCAATCATCTTCATTGACCATGGAATATCCGCCTGAGTATGGTTTCAACCAAACTCAATTAGCTATGGAATGTTAACAGAGTCCAGCCCTCAAGACTCAAGAACTTCTTCATAGCCAATGACGATAAAGAAGAGTAATTTTAACAAGAACACAAGACTAGGGAGGCACCTAACGCCATCCCCATTCCCTAATTGTTGCATGAATCCAGTACATTCTGTCAAGCCCTTTCACGAGAATGGGAAATACACAAATGAAACCCCCAACATCACTAGCTGCTACCATGGTACATAAACTCCCCAAGTTAACAGTTAATTTAAAATCCAAGGGAACTTTCTATCACAGAAATTTATCCGAAAAGATCGAATCTGGCATTTTAAAGCAGAAAAAAATGAAGAATAGGACAACCTGCAGCAGAGGGCGATAAACAATATTCGGTGAAAGCCATAGCTTGCAGCAATTCAAGGACACTTTATCACCAAATGAAGGATACAACTCCACCTCAAGGCAAAAGGCCTCGACTATAAGAGGCAACGCATTGTAAATTCATTTTCAGGCTAGATACCGATACAGTTTCCTGTCTACTTTGTCCCTCTCCAAGAACTCCCGCTCAATAAGGGATTCGATCCGTTTCTTTATTACAACAGGGTTGGGCAGGAAGCGTGACTGCAACTGTTTTGTGACTTCAGCAACAATATTGTTGTGATCCAGGACCCTCCTTGACTTCATGATCCTCACAATTGCAGCCTCAATCTGGGGCTTCCTGTCCTCCTCCACTCTCTGCCGGGTCTCTTGCTTTTCTGGCTCTGACTCCTTCTGTGCAACCACCGTGCCTATCTTCACCTTGTAGAACTTGCTAGTGAACTTATCATTGAAGAAAAAGGCATCATCTTCACCAATATCCTTGCTCATTGGTTCCTTCCTAAGAACATTCTTCCCCTTCACACAGGCCAATGACTGCAAGCACCTCTTCAAGTCTGAGGCTGGTATCTCCGTTGCCTGTTCAATCTCCTTATAGGTCAGGCAGTCAGCATTGTTGAACAGCATGAGTATACACATCTGGTATGTGGACACATTCAGCTCATGCTTCTGCCCCTTCCCAAAGGTTGCTTTCAGATCAGCAGTGCCCATGTTTGTTTGCCAAGACAATCTCCGTCCAGTATGTGTTCCTAGATAATACGCCCGGAACTTCTCACACACTCCCAGAATCTCAGCTGGCAGATTGCAGGTGGAGCTTGGTTGAGTCGGCCATGACCCTGTTGTGAGAACCTGGACGGCAAGTGTAGGACTATCCCCGGTATCAGCAGCCTGGCTAGCATTGAACCCTTGCATTGTATCCTGTGAGGTCTTCATGTCTGTAAACATGCCTTCCAATTTGGAAGTGAACTGATAACCACATTCTGTCTTCAGCTTAACTATCAGACTTCTCTCTGCATCATCTGATACAGTTTTGCCTGAAAGAAGCCGCTTTGCCAAGTGTTGCTTGTAGTATTTCTCAAACACATCCTTTTCTTGCAGGTAGCGGAAAAGCATCATCACCTTGTCCAGGACAATCTCTACATCCTCTTCACTGACACCTTTCAGGCCTTTACGAAGCTTATCATCTACAAACAAGGAAATAAATTCTGGAGACCGAGGGTTCAAATTAATGAAGTACTCAAAGGAGGAATTCAAAGCATTCTGGAATGTCTTGTCATTGTTGAAGGCCAAGCTGATAATCTTATCATGTTTATCCTTTTCATCCAAGAGCCGCTGGACAAAGTCCACAGGATCCTTTAACCTCTCAGGATCAGTAACCAACTGCTTACCAGTTTCGCGAATATGACCAGTCATCACATCTCTTATTGTAGAAAGTCCATCGGGTACCCTGCGGAACAAGTTGTACATCCTCCCCAAGTCTTCATACTTATCATCCACTAGCATGCTCACCAATCCTGAGTTCTCCATATGGACTAACCTCTGCATGTGGTTTGCAATCATCTCCCTCTCCACCACATTAGTTATCTTGGTTTCACTCTTCGCATCCAGGTAGTGGGAGACTCTCTCCATCTCTTCAGTTAGGCGTCTCTCAGCTTTCTTCAGGTAATCCCCACAATCACAGCACTCGATGAACTGCTGAGACTCAACACTGTAAAAATTGGCAGATACCTCAAGGAAAGGCTTCTCGAAGTCTTCTTGGTAAACAGATGAACCCAAATCCATAAGCATCTTGATTATATTCCTCATCAACCCCCGGTTTATAACTTCACCAGTCCGTTCTCTGTGCACAAGCTCAAGCAGTGTATTGAGAAGCCTTGCCTGGATTTTGCTTAAGTGGATAATGTTGTCCCTCCACAGGTTCAAACCAAGCTCATGGACAGGTGTTTTATGAGTAAAGGGAATGAAAGTCCTGTCCATATACATTAGTATGTCTCGGATCATCTGCAAGGCCTTGTTATGGTCTGTCCATTTCCTATTCAGCTCTTCCAGAAACGAAGCTCCCTGAGCAGCTTCTATCGATTTTGATATTTCCTTTAGATGCAAAGTCATTGTTGACACAAGTCCCGAGTACAGCTTATCTCCAAATTTGTGCAACACCATATTGTAAGCATTCCTGAGTCCAAAGTGGTTGGAGTTCAGGAGAAAAAAAATTCTCAAATGCAAAGGAGAAACATTTTGCAGATAAAGTAGCATATTCACAAACAACCATCCAAGCAACCATGTGCAAATATGTCTAGATTCTTCGCATGGTCAGCCAAATTGGTTCCTCATCATGTACAATCATCAGAAAAGAAAAAGAAAAAATGCCAAGGAAATACAAATTGAAGTTTACAGCTAAAAATGATTTTCCAGTAAGTATTTTTTCCATTGAGACAATGGAATCTCACTGATATAACATTGAAGCACATTGCCATTACACATATCTCCACTAAACAGTATAATCAAAACAATTAGCAATTTCATGGCAACAGCATGTACCACCACTTCATCTCTATTTCCCCCCCCCCCCCTTTTTCATTGCTAGCTAGACATAGAAAGAGCATTTCTGAGGGTAGACCCTCCGATATACATATACATGGTAGACCCTCCAATATATATATATATATATATATAATGCTGAAAATGTTGTTAAACTGAACAAGGAGGCCATTTCCAATTTATTCCAAGCATTGATCATCCGATGTAAACAAAATTATTCAAACACAAATGATTATACAGTTGGATCAGAGTTTACAAATCTGCTGGATAGATACAGGTAATTTTGACATGTGAAGGACAAATCCCTCGGATCAGAGCCTACAGGTCTCCTGACTTGTATATTATTGGCATGTCAAGGAGATGCACAGGTAAACTTGAAATGTGCAATATGAAGCATCTAAGCCCAAATCCTTGGATGATGTGTTCATAGTTATATTAGGGATCTTCTAAGTAGATGTAAGAAAAATACCAAATGGAAGCCCAGTGGTGCAAGTAACTCACTGAGATTTGGGTATCTACCAGAATGACAAAGATCATACAAAGCAAACTTTTTTGCCTTGAAAATCTAAGAAAATGGTAAATAAATGACATACTGCATTGGTTTTCCACGATAAGGGGCATAGTTTTTAAGGCACTGCTAAGGCGTCGCCTTACCAGTGCCTTGGCGCTGATGCGGTCTAGAGATGGTAAGGCAGTGCTCCACCTTATGTGAAGTGGCACCTTATGGGTTTTTTTTTCTAAACACATTTTAAAATTACTTGATGAAGATTCCAAATATAGATTTTTTATTGGTAGGTGTATGGTTTTGTTAGCACTTGAGATGTATGGGATCAGCCTTACTTCACCAAAAATAACAAAAAAAAAAGAAACAAAAACACGATTCACAAACAGGGTTTGGATTTTGTCAAGGATTTTAAGAAAGGGCTTTGAGAAGGAATCAAGGAACAAGGAAGAACCACTGATCCAGGCGAACATTTTGCTCCGGCAACGGTGAGCTTTATTCTTCTTTGACAAGAGTAAAAATATAGTTGATGACCTTAGGGCTTAGGCACTTATTTTGGCATCATAGAGGTAAGTATAATAAATATTTGTATTTTTATATCTTCTTTTCTTTATATTTATAATTTTTTTCATAATTATGTATTTATATTATACGTTAATATGATTGATGATTGATGATTGATGATTGATGATTGATGATTGATGATTGATGATTGATGAAGATGAATTTAGTTTATTCACTTTATTGATTTGTTTTCTTGATGAATATCTTATATTGGTATGAATATGAACCTTTAATATTTATTTAACATATGAGTAATAGGATTCAACTAGGATTTGAGTCAAATAGATTGGTTTTATAAAAAAATTACACAGGAACGCTTTAGTCGATAAGGCGACGCTTTATGCCTGCCTTATCGCTAAGGCGCTTCGAAAGACCCTCAAACGCCTCCGTCACCTTACCGCCTTAAAAACTATGATAAGGGGAGTGTCCCTATTATGATTTGCAATTTGTCTATTAGTTTCCTCGCTACTTGGTAGTTAAGTCTTAGTCTTGTTCATTGTCTACTCCTACAAGGAGTCTTTGTTTTACTATCATAAGTAAAGGTAGTAGTCCACGACAGAACATAAGCTGAATCTATCGTTGTTCAGCAATTCTCTTCTCTTGTTCCGTCGTTCCCTCCTCTACTTTGCAGGTACTAGCTTCAGATCATGGTTTTGCCACACTTTTCTTTCTTTAAGAAAAAATAAATTCCCACAAAGGTTTTAAAGCAGATAAGTTGGCTGGACTGGTTTAGCCCGTTGGGATTCCTACTTCCTAGACAACAAGGAACCGATTCCAAACCAGGGGAGGTTTATTTTATTTGAGATACTATTATGTAACTTCTTATTTTATTGTGCTTTATTTTGGGTAGATTACGTACGGGATAGTTTTCTTATTTCAAGTTTCCTTATTTAATTTCTATTTATAGGAGGTTTCTTTTTGGTTATATTATATATGGTTGTATGAATCAAAGAATTGATCAAGTTTTCTGTGGTGTTGAGTGGGCCTGCAAGCCGAAAGTGTTCGCTTTCCCTCCCCTTCCATCAATCTAATTTCTTCCCTTTATAATGCAATTGCTTCCTTTATCTCAAATTTAATCACAAATTTGATCATTGGGCCTGCTAGCATTTGAGATCCATAATCGAAATTTTCCAATTGCATTTATTGGTATCAGAGCCGAACCTGACCATGGAGATGTACGTTTTCAAGACCAGAGTTTGTTTGCCCAATAGAAAAGAACTACTATTTTACTCATAAATAACGAGTAGATGACAATTTCATTTCACAGCCTCCAGTAGAGATGTTATCTAAGACCAACGAGATCATCATTGAATCTGAGGATGATGACTTCGTTGAATTTGCAATTTCTCAATATTGTGAAGTGTTTGATTCTTCTAAGCACGTTACTTTAGTGTGTTGAGAGTGGTTGGAAGGATGAAGGGGTATCATTGATTGTGACAAAAATTTGTGCACCTTACAACCTTGTCACATGAGCCGGATATTTGTTCTTCAAGGATTGATTGAAAAAGTATCCTAAAAACCAAAGGAGTCAACACCAACAATGCAGCCAAAAGAATCAACACACGAGGAAGACCACTTTGATGTGGGACAACAAGTAATAGCAAAAGGAGACAAGATGATTAATATAGGTGCCACAATAGGCTCTAATATAGTGTTTGATGTTCTACATATTAAGTTTGTTCTTCCCCAAATATTTTAATACGAGAATGTGCCTTCCGTGTTCCATCTTTTGAATATGGTCCGTGATACAAGTGCGGAGCAGGAGGCATTCTCCCGAGCTCTTCCATTTCTTCTATTCTACAAAACTTGAGGGTGAATTTTTCTCAACTCCTAGGCATGATGCAGATACTTGACTGGATTGGTTTCACCCGTTGGGATTCCTAGACCATAAGGAACTAATTCCAAACTGGGGGGTTCTTTTAGTAGGATAAGTAGGGAGGTTTATTTTATTTGGGATAATATTATGTAATCTTTTATTTTGTCGTGCTTTATTTGGGGTAGATTACGGAAGAGATAGTTTCCCAATTTCAAGTTTCCATACTGGCCGAACATGTCCGCTTTCTCTCTCTTCCCTTCCATAGATTTGATTTCTTCCCTTGACCGCACAATTACTTCCTTTAACTCAGATATGATTACAGAATTGATCATTCTGCCTGCATCTGAGATTTCTAATCTGAATTTTCATATTGTATTAGATTTCCAATGCCAGCCTATATAGAATGAGAGGCAAAAGTAAATCACTGTCAAAAAGGTTTAAGTACGAAATATTTTAACAATATTACAACATAAAGCTGTGAGTGCGAACAGTCAGGCAAGCAGTAATGGGTAGGGTAGGGGAGATAATGACCTTACCCTCACTCTTTAAGTGATGTAGAGGATATTCACCCTTATCCTAAAGGGATAGGCAAGGATTTGCTCTTACCTCTAGCTTATACGGTAAATATAAAAATGCCAATTACACAGCAAGGTAAACAGTTAAGGCAAGTAAAGCATCAAGGCAAGAAAACAAGGGAAAGCATTCTTATAAATTAAGAATTTGGGGCTTCTATTAGACTTCAGACCTTTTGGCAATCGGTATTTGGGTTGGGTAAATAGGCCACGCGTAGGTTGAATGGGCTGTATACGCTCTGGGCCCTGAGTTGGTGTGTACATGTGTGGGTAATATTACCTAATTATTCTTATCTAGAAAGATAAAAAGGTAGATGGGGTAAGAAATCCTCTAGGCTCCATCTGATTGCAAGGACAATAACGGGAAGTGAAATCAAATCAATATTAGTGTGGAAACTTTTGTAATCATTACCTCAGAAGATTGTGTAACTAACTTCAAATATTTCAATATGGCTATTAAAGTTTTCTCTTTGCAATCAAATCCCTTTGATTTGAAAATTAAGAATATTACATAAAAAAAAGTATAATTACCAAAAATGGTAAAAGTTTTAGGTAGGTTTACAGTCATAATTACAAAACTTTCCTCCTCCTTATAACTGATTTCACTCTCCTTCCCTTTACTCGCAACCAGACAGAGCCTTAATCTTACCCTCCAAACAAGTGGCAGTTAATGTGGGTAAACAGATACCCGCGGCCACCCTCAGCAAGAACCACAACTAAGCACCCTAACAGTAGAATTCTATATTAAAGGTCACCTCCCCCTCCCTAACTTAACCAAGATGAACTTCGAACGAAGCTCCACAGGCAATCCACACTACCAGCATAGGTGGGGTATTCAGAGAACATCAAGGCAACATCATCAGCACTCTAGCAGGAGGATTCAATATGAAATGTCATGTCCCCCTGCTAATATTACCGAGTTGAACTTTGATGGAAGCTCCATAGGAAATCCAAGCCACCAGCATAGATGGGGCATTCACAGATCATCAAGGTAGCATTAACCTGGCATTATCAGGTCCTACTGAGAGGTGTAATTCCACCACCGCTGAACCAAAGGCAGTAATCAAGAACTTAGAGGAATCCTCATCCAATGGGTGGTTGAACATGAGTGCCAAGGGTGACACAACTTTAGTTATAAAGCGGTTGACTTGAATATGGAAGGGCTTTGGAGATACATGCACCTTATAAGAAAAGCCAGATTCCTATTACTGAATAGAGATATTTCTTTTTAATAATAGTGGCTAAGATCAGCTAATGTTGTGGCTGATGATTGGGCAAAGGCCAGGATAAACATACAGCCCATCTATTTGCGGC
Source organism: Macadamia integrifolia (assembly GCF_013358625.1). Lineage (NCBI taxonomy): Eukaryota > Viridiplantae > Streptophyta > Magnoliopsida > Proteales > Proteaceae > Macadamia > Macadamia integrifolia. The sequence goes on along the minus strand of NC_056561.1, from coordinate 24,763,921 downwards.
CTCTTCAATATAGCAAATCTCTTTGTTATGTTTGTCTCAGTGTTCATGTGGCCTGGGTTCCAGATTACCTAATTGTTTTTATTTTTCTCTATATAATATTCCACCTTTTCAAATAAAATTTACAAAAAAGGGGGAAAAAGAAACACAAATACGAAAGAAGCACATTAACTAAAGGGGGGCAGGGAACAAAAACAAGGGGGAAGAGAAAAAAAAACAAAGCTCGCATTTTTTAGCAAGTAATAAGGATATTATTGTAGGGCTAAAACAAATTAAAGGATAACCTTTTTCCCCCTTTTGAAACTTATCCATCATGATACTGGTAAAAGTCACCCCCCAACAATCCCCATAGGCAGAAAAATCAATGATTATAACTCCAACAAATGCACATGCTACCATTGGAATTTGGAATGAGGACTCTTTGACCACTACAACAGATACACATGATACCATTGGAATTTGGAATGAGGACTCTTTGACCACTATGCAATCAAATCAATAATATGGTAAACTATTTCCAACTATTATCTGCATTCAAGGTTCATTTTCAGCTTATTAAACTTACTAAGAATTGATAGAGACCAACTGCTTTTTCAACCTAAAGAACCTAGAGGTATTTAGTCATCCATGCCAAAAGACATTTTTTTTTTTGGGGGGAGGGGAGAGAATAAATGTCGGCCATCTTGAGCAGACAAGGCAAAACATAGACTGATTGTCTTAACTTACACTTCATCAGAAGTTTTTTTTTTCCCCAAAACAATAAGGAAAGTTAAGAATTATGGAAAAAAGATCAGCATAAGCAGTAACAAGACAAACTGCAGAGGTAAACTTCTCACAAATACAATTAGAAAAGCAATTGAAAAACATAAGACTGATGATAATTGGTAACGATTGTACTTCTATGAAGAAATTAAAATAAAGCATCACTTGCATGACTCACATGAAAAAACATAAATTTCACTGCAAATCGACTAAAATGCCCACTCCCATTGATCATTGCAGAATGGAATAAGATATTCCAAGAGGAGGACAAAAGAAAAAATGATCCTATTACAGGAATAGCTTCAGGTACACCTGTCACAATTTTGACTGCCCAATAACCAATTTGGTCCCGAGGTAAGCTATAACCAGTTACACCAAAAGAGGCAGTCAATACGCCCAAAACCACGCCCGTAATGGAGTGCGTAGGAACAAAGAGAAGCAGACGCCCGTAATGGAGCACGTAGGAACAAAGAAAAGTAGATCTATTCTATACCCGATAAGTACCAATATGCAATGGGGTTGGCCCCTCTTTTCTATGAGTTGGATGTGTAGAGACA
>NC_056561.1:24662272-24762585 GCF_013358625.1 Macadamia integrifolia | reverse complement strand
ATAACCCATTCATAACCCATTCATAAGAATTTCTTTTCGTCATTCTGTCTTCCTCTATGAACTTTCCAATCTATGGACAACATCCCTGGGGAAGAGGATCAAGTTGGCTCTTGTGAACAGCTTGATGCACTATCTCCCTTCAACCCTTTGAGCGAAATGCGGCAAAAGGAAGGAAAATCTATGGACCGACCCCATTGTCTCCACAATGAAGTGGACAGACCTCAAAGGACCAATACCTAGGTTAAAAAACCATATAAAATGGAGGAATCACCCTCAAACATCAGATGCTTCTAATTGCACAAGTTCAAGCCAACGCTCACTTTCTTTGGCTTGCTATTATAAAATACAAACTTGCACATAAGTTTTCACAACTTATGTATGGGAACACCCATTACCTCTCTAAAAAGTACACTACATGTAAATATAACTATGGAGCGGGGATCTAGCTCCAAAAGAGCCAGTTTCCATCCCAGTTCTGCTGGCTTATCCCACATGGCTGTGTTCGTTAGCACCCAAATTTTGTGGACAAGTTGACTATGCCATTATCTAACCATTCGTTGACTTCCAGGCCAATTTGAAATCATCATGAGTAAGAATAATGCTTGGAAATAGTTTGAAACTGTCAAATAAGTTACAAAAACAGGACTGTTGAAAAAAATGAGGGGGAAGATCCCAATACAATGAGTCATATAGTTGATGGGGCCATCAGATTCAACATGCGGCCTGTCTAGAGATTCTCCATCTATCCAATAGTCAATATGATCAAATCATCACCATGAAGTGGCTGAAATAGGCCATTGAATACATAAGTAAACTGAATATTAATTGTGTGTAGGACTCTATCAATCAAATATCAATGTTTCCAGGATGAAGAAAGCTCATCTATGTTCCAAGTAAGTACTGTTTTCCACTCTCCACTGGTACTTCCAACTAGGAAGAACCTAATAATCAATGTCAACATCAAAGATTAATGAATTATTTCAACCAAAGTTTGGCAATTGAATAAAAAGTCAACCGCATTCAAGGTCTCTCATTAGTGATGGTTTATTTCTTCCATCTTTTCTTGCTTCCTTCTGCTAATTAATCTTTTCTTTTTTCCTTAACTGTATTTCTACTAGCCACAAGTTTCTTCCTCAGATAGAAAAACCTATATCCTCACCAATCAATGCCTCCAACCCATATTGCACACTCATTTATTATTAGAGCTCTCAACCTTGGAATCACACACAGAAAATACTCGACAGACTTGAGATTGTTCTAAAAAGCAATTCACTCATAAGTCAAGTATTTTCAGGTTGCTCCAATCTTGCATCAAGAAGATCGATTTCTTGATGTAGGCCTTCCTCTGGAAAGGCTCAGAATGTACCTACTTCCTTCACCCCATCAATTGGGCTTCTATTTGCCTCCCAAAAAAGAAGGGAAGCATTGGTCTTAGAAGAATAAGAGATGTCAACACTTCAAATATCCTCAAGCTCCAAGAAGAAAAGCATCTAGGTTGATTGAGGTATATTCTAAGCTCCCACGACATGACTTCATTTGGACTGTTCCCGCTTCTTCAAATGCATCCTGGGTCTGAAGAAAGATTTAGAAGTCAAAGTTGTTGCCTCTTGGGCTATTAAGTAGCTGATTGAGAATGGGCTTCAACTCGCCTCTGGTTGGATCATTGGAATCCCCAGGGTATTCTTATTCTCCCTATTGCAGCAAACCAGATACAGCTTGAGGTTTGACAGAATGGCACTGATCTGTGATATTCTTCTTCATAATGAGTGGGCCACTCTGCCTTCCTCCTCTGGTAGTTTGGGAGGCCCTTCCATACATCAGTAGAAGGCCTAGAGGCAGTGGAGATTTGGTTTCTTGATCCCCTTCCTCTTCGGGCCTCTTCAAATGCAGTTCTGCTTGGGACCTTATCAGGGTTATGGGTCCTGTGATCTCGTGGTACAAGCTAGTCTGGTTCAAAACTCACCATTCCCTGTCACAGCTTGACAGTCTAGCATGTTCTCTACCCTTGCCTCCAAAGCAGTCCTTCCTTGTTCAGAGGTAGATATCGGCATCTCCCAATTGTTGCCTCTGTTGGAACGCTTTGGAAGATGTAAATCATCTGTTCTTCAATTGCCCTTTTCCCTCGGCACTTTGGAACTGTCTTCCCGCCAAATGCTGGCCGAGGAGGAGAAGGACTTTTGATAGGGAATGGAATTGGGTGGACATGTCCTTTGGCAGTAAATTCAGATGTGACACTGCAGGTCAGCTTACCTTAGGTGCAGCAATTTATCATACGAGGATGGAGAGTAATCTCAGACGGTGGACCTTACAGCAGATTATGACCACTTATCACCTTTGACATTAGATGCAAGTTATCGCCAGCTTCTTCACAGTGTATTGACTCCCCTCAAAATAGGCTAGTTGTTGAATCTTAGAGTCTTCCCATTTCTCTGTATTCCCCGCCTTCCCCCTCCCCTCCCCTCCCCTCCCCTCCCCCAACTCTAAGTTGAGGGAATGGGGTTTCTTTGTATTATGCTTTGCTTCTTTCCCCCTTCTTGGGGCTCCCTGTATTTCTTCTTCCTTGGTAATGAAGTATTTATTCACCCAAGGAAAAAAAAAGAACCAACTCTAAATGTAAATTTGTACTCTAGCTATATTTTTTGCACTAAATTTGTTTTAGATATCTATTTATCCCCCTCCACCCCTGCCAACCGGAAAAAAAAAAGAAAAAGGTGGTTTCAACAGAAAAAGGAAATAGAAAGCAGCTAAGACTAAATAGATCAAGACGAGAATGATTAATTACACATTTTCGATTTTTCCCTCATACTTTCTGCAAAAAGGGGCGTACCAAGTGCACGAGGTGCCCACCACTGCGGGGTCTGGGGAGGCTCATAAATCTAGATAACTTCCATGCATGGCTGAGGGGTGGAGGGGCTGGGAGTTAATTGATCATCAACAAGTTCACAAGATTTCTGATGCAGAACCAGGATCAGAATAACCCTATTGGGTTCGCTTGTAGACACACCCAATTATTACACGACTTAATAATTCAAATGAATGGCATTGTAAATATCTTAAAATTTCAAGAAGAATGGAAGGCCTGTAATTAAATAAATAGGAAAGGATTAAGGATCAATTGATAGAACAAAGGCCAAAGGGCACAAGGGGGTTTATAATTATTAGCTAGGGGGTATGGACAAACTAGGAATGAACTCAAATAAAGGGACAAAGCATACTAACGGGAAAAGGATGAGGCATAAATGAGAACTCTTGAAGAAGTCCATCGACTTCAACCTTGCAAGTTCTTCTAGAGCGGTAAACCAGGTCTGTAGTGGGAAGGAGAACTTCCCCTAATGAGCTCTGATTAACCTGAGATTTCAGGTGAAGGATCCAGTCTCCAGGTACTTTTGATTCCTACAGCCAATGACTCAAAACACCAACCAATAACTCAACAAAAATCTACTGGAGTTGCAGTTGGTGGTAAGGAGAAAACCAGATCTGTTGACAGACTTCCAACTTACAGCAGGAATGGTATTAGGGCACAAGACGCCAGGCTTCAGCTGGCCCTTAAAGGGTCTTCCTTCACTCCAAAGCTTAGGGTGAAAGAGACGGGTGAGGGAGAACAATCTGATTCTCTTGGGCTGCAACTATTGCCAGAGAGAGCACAACAGAATGGGTATTGTTGAACTGAAAAGGGAAGAAGAAAGAATTAGAAGGGAAAAGAGAGAGGTATCTCACGGAACGAGGAAGGGGGGGGGGAGCTCACACGTGCAGGCTATTCACAAACAACTATTCATTTTGTTCCTTATTCTGCCCAAAGCATATTTATAAAAATGAAATTAAAATTTTCCTAATTGCATTCTAAAACTGAAATAGAAATGAAATCTCCTAATTATCTAAGCCAACTTATATGGAATCAAACTCTACATTAAAAACAGAATGAAACTCTAGCCTAACTAAGAGAATACAAGGTAAATCTAAATAAGTAAATAAATAAACTACTAATATTCTACTAGACCAAAGCCCGAATTTGGACCTAGTTCACAGTATAGGTTCCCAAACGGGTTCGGGTCGATCCATGGAAGCGCCCTTGCATCAATTTCACCTTCTCGCACACTAGCCACACTACCTCTAAGAAACATGTATCCCTTACTAAGACCAAGCTGCAAGTAACTTCAGCAATCTGTGGGCAGTCAATTCACGTGACAATTAACAAATGCGGTGAACTGGATCAAAAGAAATCGGGAACCATTTCATTAGAATGTAATGAATGGTAGTGTGACAACAAACCATTAGGGATCAAAGCTTTTCAACTCACGAACTAAAGAACTCAAGGTAATATCGTCACCATGAGGAATAAATGAATGTAGAAAGGATTCACCATTGGAATAATACCTATATGACCATAGGATAGGGACTGCACAGACTATTGACATATCCACCAAATTATGTACAAAAGCACCCAAAATCAAAGGTATCATCCACCTAATAATATACAAAAGCACCCAAACTCAAAGGTCAAGGATTCAACAAATGTATAGGGGGGAAGTAAGATTCACCAACAAAACAGAGAAAATTATTACTAAAGTTGAACATCACTTGGCATTTAGGGGACGGGGGATTGCAGTGTAGTTTCCTAAAAGTAGGACATCATGAAACTTAAACCCCCCCCCCCAAAAAAAAAAAATATATATATATATATATATATCCAAGCCAATATATCTTACAAAAGACCACCCTGAGGGGGACCAAAAGGATGATTCTCACAGGATACATAGGTTAGTTGGTTCCAGTATTTCAACTGAGACAGTTTAAAAGTTCATAAGGTATAACAGCTTTCCATAATTACTAAGCTAAAACTTTCAGAAACTAAGAAACTAATGTAACAAACAAAAACAGGAAGTCCGATTACATTTACACACTAATAAAATGAAACAAACGCGGAAACAGTACCAGATATGATTGAAATCCTAAGCAGAAGAATGAGCAGAATATTATCAAACGCGAGCATTATAATCTGAATGAAGTAATGACATAAGACTAAACCATCCACAGGAATCGAAGGACTGCTGAGAGCCGAACCTATATAACTCTTCGAAACTCAGCCCACTTGCGTTGTGATTGTATATCTCATGTATTGCATGCTCCAATATCTTCCATGTCTTCTCTGCGTACTTCGGATCCATCACCACCCGATGTTTGAACGCCTCTATCTGAAAAGTCCTTTTCTTCTGAGCACTCATCTCTCTTACTTATAACAAAGGCCAGGCGCTGGCGAAACTGGTTGGTGCCACGAACCAGATTGCAGCAGCAGCAACAGACGCCCCAAATCCTCAGACCAAAAACCCTAAAATCGGATTATTACTACTATATATCACCAGGAAACCCAGAAAATGGATCCCAAAAGAGAAAGTTTGAGATCGAAACTTTTAGCGAACAACACAGTTCCCGCCTCAAATCAAACGGCAAACCCACCTCGGATCGTAAGGTTAAAAGATATGACAAGATTAATTGCTGCGTCACCAATAATTCTTACACCAACAGCGGATCGTTTGTATGAATAATTCAATTACTTCTCTTTTTACGGTCTCAAACACCAAATCAAAGAATCCAGAACGACACCCTCGTAATTAATGACCGATAACTGGATAAAACCTGAAAATAAAATCCTTCCCTGGATTTTTCAGAAGCAATCTTTAATAAACCCCAACAGACTTCCTTCCAATGATCATAAAAGTAGGATGAACGAATCCAGCGTTACAGGCTTACAACTCGACGGGGAAAAGGGCAAATGTCTAGAATTCGATGAAGAAGAAAACCCTCTACCGCTGTATTCACGAGGCTTTGATCTAATAAAGTGTGTTTCAAATATTTTCTTTTTTCTTCATCTCTTTTTCTCCTCTTTTTTTTGCCTTTTTTATTTTTTTCTTCGTTAATTTTGGAAGCAAAAAATAAATGCGATCTTCGGATCTTTGGTTTATCAAAGTCTTATCCATCGGCGATGAACCAACCAACGAACCCATAGCCCTTCGAGTATCCGAAAGAAGAACCTTCAAACCTGTTACGAATGGACAATTACGTGGCATCAATCGGGAAAATTCATTTGGTGTCTACGTGGCATTCTGTCAACTTCTACTCGATCAAAAGAGTAATCCACGTGGCCAGTTTCTTTCACTAGTCAGCTTTGAAGTTTGACCCCACTATTCCTGACCTTAAGTATTGGTCCGATTTACTAGGCTAGAATCTATTATGATTAGATGTCTCTTAAGTAGGTCCAAACTCCGAACCAGTTTTCTGAGACCTGGCTTAGCGGTCTGGAATCTGGATCACAATCCAATATTTGTGTGAACCGGATAATCAATCCAGAAATTATTTCCTTATTTCAAATTCTATTTACATTTTTTTCTACCAAAAAAAAAGTTTCTATTTACATTTTCTAAGATAAAATGGTGGAGCGGAGTCTCCTGTGTAAGGAGGAAGGTATAGTTTCTTGGACGGCTTTAATGTTTGGTACAGTTAGCCACGTGGGAATATTGGAATAACGTATATATGGATTAGGTGACGCGTTTGAGCAACCTCAATTCTCATGCTGCTTTTTTCTATTTTTCTATTCAAAATTTTCAGTGAAGCCTTGAATAAAAATTCTCTTTCTTTCGCTTCTATTGGCCTCGTCGGTCACCATTTTTTTTTATCCTGAATCCATGAAGTGGAGATTGATCAATTTATCCTCAATGTTTGAGATAAGACCTTCCAAGCCAACGAATCAGCTAACATGTTGTTATTCCAAGAAACATGGTTAAAAGAGTAGCTCACGAAATATAAAGAAAATTGTTTAATACCATCTAATAAGGAGGAGAGGGTAGGGGGATTTCAGCCTTCATGCATGTTGCTAAGATAAGCATAAAGGTCTTTGTTATTTGTCTCCACCATAAGATTTTTTATGCAATCTATGATAGCTTGACGATGTGTTTGGTTCCAAAATTATTACTTTAATCTTGCGACTTGAATTTTCCTAAAAAAATAAAGAGATTTTCTGTGGATTCGTAATTCTGACAGATTAACAGTTTGGTTACTTTAATCTTGTGACTTGAATTTTCCTAAAAAGAGTGTATGGTTACTCTGAGTCTGTTAATTTGATTCATCTTGAATCTTGTTAAGAATTGTTTAGTTATCCTGAGTTTGTCAGTTGGATTTATCTTGGATATGTCTCGAGAAAAAAAAAAAATTCCATTCCCATGTTTCTGTTAGTTAGTTACTCGATTATTTAAACTTTGTTTTGTATGTTTGTGTTGTAGGGTTTTACAGAGGTAATTGCAACAACTTTTTTCTGATGCCGGTCAACGCATGCATACAATCAGTAACCCCTTAACATGTATAATCAATTGAAAATATAACATAAGGGCATAAAGTCCAAGAATTGGATTCCAATTCTCAAAATGAAGTTCTTTTCCCATTTTATCATGTTGCCAAAACTCTAAGGTTGTTATTTCCACTATGAGGTCCGATCTACTCCAACAAAACAAATGTCAGAGTCTATGCATTTCCAACCATTGATTTAAGTACTAAAATCATAAATCTTTAGGTGGCTTAGTGTCACGCCATTGCATCATATATATATATATATACTAGTAAAAATACACGTACAAATGCACGTGGTGGTAGTCTCCTAATTAAACATTTTCTTAAGACAAGATTATTGGGTCAATTCATTTGAAGTAAGTTCTAAAAAGCTTGGTGAGCTGATATTTTAAAGTTTGTATTTTCTAAAAACAAAATTAAACCTAATTATTCTGAATACAAGAGAGAAAATCCACAGACTAAATAGTGCAATTTCCATAATAGAAAGGAGATGGGAATATGAAACATAAAAAACATATGTCTCGTCTTTCTCTACGGAGGTCTTGAGAATGGCATTAATCTCACAAATAATTCTCTCATAGCATATAACAATAATACTCATAAATCATAATATTACAAACCATGGAGACTGATTAAGAAAAAACTAATCTCTGATCAAGTCAAAGCGGTGTATGTGAAAATATGCTTGCTTTCCACATCCTCTGGAGATTTTCCCATAATATAGTGCAATAACTTCTCCACCTGAGCTATATCCTGCAGATTAAATGAATTATACTACCTTGTGGATGTGGAGTATCTGAAATTGAGAAATGCAGTGCCAGTGATCCAAGAGAAAAAGAAGCTGAAGTCGAGAACTTCTGTAATAGAAAAAGAAATAGGAATTTGAAATATTCTGAACTATTGTTGTAAGAGAGAAAATTGAGAAATCGTGGGATATTGTAGTTGATTTTTTGTCATCTCTGTGGTATACATAAGGAAGGATTCTATTGCATAAAAACTTGTAAAGTCGATGAAAGTTAATTGAAAGATACCGTTTTAGTGCAATAAATCTATCCATAATTATGTAACTATAATTTTGTGGCTATTTTTTTATCCCTTTAATACGTAATAATTTTAATTAATGATTACTCCACCCCTTTCTCCTCCACGTTCAGAGAGATGAGTGAGAGAAAGATAATTATAGAGAGAAAATACCCCTTCCTCCACGTTTAGATTTTGTAAGGAATGGAAGGAGAGATTTTAGGAATCGTTTTTTTTTTTTTTTTTTTTGTATATCTCTCAACATATTTACCTTTTTAATATCTCCATAATTATTTATTCCCTCCCTATTCTCCATAATTCTCTAAAGAATCTCCCCCCATTGTGCTCAATGTTTTTTCCAAAAAGGATGAGAGAGAGAGAGAGAGAGAGAGATTTAAGGAAGAATAATAGTGCATTTGTTTGGTTTATAATTATAATAACGCAATAAATCTCTCCATAATTCTCCATACTATAATTTTGTGGTTATTTTTTTATCCCATTAATATGTAATAATTATAATTAATGATTATTCCACTCCTCTCTTCCCACGTTTAGAGAGATGAGTGAGAGAAAGAGAATTATAGAAATAATATATGCCTTCCTCCACGTTTAGATTTTGTAAGGAATGGAAGAAGAGATTTTAGGAGCCATTTTTTTCTTTTTGTATATCTCTCTCCATACTTACCTTTTTAATGTCTCCATAATTATTTATTGTCTCTATGGAGAATCTCCCCCCATTGTGCTCCACATTTTTTCCAAAGACAATGAGTGAGAGAAAGAGAGATTTAATGAGAATAATAGTGCATTTGTTTGGTTCATAATTATATGACTTTTTAATAGTTAATAATTATAATTATATGTCTTTTTAATACTCCACTCTCCCCCTTTCTCCTCCACGTTGAGAGAGAGAGAGAGAGAGAGAGAGAGGAATATTATATGTATTTTTTAATCTTTTTTAATATTTAATTAATTAACAATTATAATTAATTATTGCTCTCTCCTTTCTCCTACACGTTTAGAGAGAGAGAGAGAAAAATACAGAATTATGGAGAGTTTATTATTATTAACTTCTTTTTTTGTTGGTATATCTCTCTCCATAATTGTTCATTCCATCCCCATTCACCATAATTCTCTCTATTTCTCTCTCCACTCTCCCCCTTTCTCCTCCACGTTTAGAGAGGGAGAGAGTGAGAATTATAGAGTTTATTATTATTATTTGATTTATCTTCGATTTTTAGGGGTGAGAGGATGAGTGGGTTTATGGTTTGTAATTATATGCCTTTTTAATACTCCACTCTCCCCCTTTCTCATCCACGTTTAGAGAGAGAGAGAGAGAGAGAGAGAGAGAGAGAGAGAGAGAATTATAGAGAGTTTATTATGATATTTGTTTCATATTCAATTTTGAGGAGGTTTTGGTCATTTGGGGATTTTTTTCGGGTGTTTTTTGGTCATTTGGGAATTTTTTTGGTAGATGTAAATGATTTTTTGGTCATTTTGAAAAAGTATACCAAAGACAGGGAGTACGTACTTTTATATAGTAGTATGATATATATATATATATATATATAACCTGATCCTTGTCACCTTTTCTTCCCTTCTCTCAAACTACTTATTAAGATCAAGTATTTTTACAGCATGAAGGACATCCTCCTTGTATGTTGCTCGCATATTCTTGATTGTAGTTCGAAAGCTCTAATATGACCTCTGAGTATCCTTGCAGATAGTATGTGGATGGACGTAGTGTTGGTGTGATGGTAAGTAGACCCTTACCAAATATTCTCTACTTGTTGGTTTATAAACAAAGATTCTCCCTCATCTATAAGTTTAAACATCCCACAACCCTGATTTTTTCCATGTAAACAAATAAAAAAACATAATTGTAAATAATGTCCAAGATTCTTCTTTCCAAATGAAAGAATTAAAAGAAATAAAGGTTTGAGTAGTCATACTGGGGTGGAACATGGGCAACACAAAAAATCTCGTCTTCTTTCTGAGCCTTGAGTGTACCTTTAAACCTTGCAGTGCCTCTTTTCACATTCACACATTCACACATTCTTAAGCGGTTCATCCATATAAAAAAAGAATTGTGTAAGATAGTTTTAGAATCTTCTTCCTGGATTAGTCTCAATATTCAAATTAAATATATTTACCATCACATATGTCACATTTAACCACAATATCCATCTGGACAGAACTCTAATAACGACACATTAGGAGAGAGATGTAAAGTCAACATGACACTAACCATCAATACAGACGCTAAGTTTTCTGACTACCAAAGAAGCAATAATGTTTGTAACGAACAGTAAAAAATGAAAGTAAAGTGTCGTTTACACTAGATAAATCTAGATAATGCTATCAGATTAATTTAGAGAATGAACCATATACCTAGGTATTCACACCAAGAAATCTTCCCATATGATATTAGTATGACGTATGTTGCTCTCTAAGTGGTTGATCCCTTGGTTGTCCATTCTATAAAAATACTTCCTTTTCTACCATTTTATGAAAATACTTCATTTTTTTTTTGTGGAATAAAAATACTTCATTTTCAAATTCAATAAAATTGCTTCTCAAAAAAGGATATTTGTTAGTATTGATATTTCATTAAGTCATGAACGAAAAGCACGGAAGAGTAGGGATGCAACTTGGTGTTGGGACATGCTCAGACCTACTCAAAATTCATCAATCGCCCAACCAAGCCTGGAACATGTCACAACCCTACCATTTTAGTCTTTATCCAACCTATATTTATAGCAAAGTATATTAAAACAAAATTACTATAAGAAATTATTTGCAAAATTTACGTAATTTCTAAAATTTCATAGAAATGTTTTAGTAGATTCGGCAAAAGGGGAATTCTAAAAATTTCAATTAAACTTTGCATAAATTGATGGAATGTGATTTATGTAACTTGGACGAAAAAAGTTTAGATAAGATTCCTATTATGAGAGGTTTCTCTCAATCTGAACAATTAGGTCCAGGGTTCATAGCTTCATATCCTACATTAGTTGGGTTGCATTGGGTCTGGCAGTGTTGAATGGGTTCAGGATGAGAGCTACTAGCTAGATCAAGGAAATGACAAGACGAGATGATGGTCTTATGGCGAGGTTAGGTCAAAAAACATCCACTCACCAATTCATTAATATCCTTCTTCTCCAAGACATGGAAAAATAAGTTACAACCTCACATCTTATCTAATAAACAAATCTAGTTAACAGAGTGAAAATTATCCATGGTTGATTAGATGAAGAACCGGCATATGACAATAGCAGAAAAATTCAACATTGCCAAAATTTTCAGAAAAGTTTAGCAGCATCACATAAATTGTAAGTCTGTCAAACACTATCAAAATGGAAACTGAACGAGCTTAAACTTTGGGGGAATAATATAGACTAGTTTTTAATGGGGATGAAATATATCCTGCACAAATTTGGTTAAAGAATAAAATCTTTCTTGGATTAGTAATACTTCTATAAATCCAAGCATTCCAAAGATCCAAATCAACAATGCAAGAAAGTATTTGTTAGAACAATAATTTATAGTAGAATGACTTGATGTATTCCATTCACATATATCGTATATATATACAAGGCTATGATTGGACTTACCAACTAGGTACAATATAGACTTTACATATTTCTATGTTTTACAATGGAAGGAGATACATTCTACCAAAAAAAGGAAGGAGATATACACTTGCCATATACATGGAGAGTAAACATGGAAGAAGATATTTGCATGGTTGTATTCTTGGAGTGCACGGTAATCAATATGGAGTTTCATAAAATGAGAAACCTATCTATATTGGTTGTTACACCTCCTCAAGATGATGATTTGACTGGTTGAATTTTCAACTTGTCCCTTAAGAATTGGATCTGAGTTGTGGACAGACCTTTGGTCATGATATCATCCAGCTTATCAGTGGTGGAAATAAACTGGACATGAAACTCCTTCTTGGCAACCTTATCACGAACAAAATGAAAATAGATTACGATGTGCTTCGTCCATGCATGAAATGCTAGATTTTCCAAAAGATATGTAGCACCAATGTTGTCACTATGGGATGGGGGGTTGGGAATTTGGAATCTCGAGCTCTCAAAATAATTATTGAAGCCACGTAAGCTCAACTGATGCATTGACCAAGGCTTTGTATTCTGATTCCATTGATATATGTTGCATATATATATATATAAGGCTATGATTGGAATTACCAACCTAGGTATAATATAGAATATAGACTTTCCATACTTCTATGGTTTACAAAGGAAGGAGATATACACTTGCCATATACATGGAGAGTAAACATGTAAGAAGATATTTGCTTGGTTGTATACTTGGAGTGCAAGGTAATCAATATGGAGTTTCCTAAAATGAGAAACCAATCTATTTTGGTTGATACACCCCCTTAAGATGATGATTCGACTAGTTGAATTTTCAACTTATCCCTTAAGAATTGGAACTGAGTTGTGGACAAACTGTTTTTTTGATAAAGAGTTGTGGACAGACCCTTGGTCATGATATCGTCCAATTGATCAGTGGTGGAAATAAACTGGATAAGAAGCTCCTTCTTGGCAACCTTATCACGAACGAAATAAAAGTCGATTATGATGTGCTTTGTCCATGTATGAAATAGCAAATTGGCCAAAAGATATGTGGCACCGTTGTTGTCACACCATGGGATGGGGGTTGGGAATTTGGAATCTCGAGCTCTCAAAATAATTATTGAAGCCATATAAACTCAACGGATGCATTGAACAAGGCTTTGTATTCTGATTCGATAGAGGATCGAGCCATTGTTTCCGTTTTCTTGAGGTCCAGGAGATAAAGTTTTGGCCTTAGAAAAATGGCATAACCATCATTGGATTTTCGATTATCAGAGTTTTCCGCCCAAGTAGCATCAGTAAAAGCTCGTAGTTGAAGATTGGGGGACTTGAAAAATAGGAGTCATATGACCAAGTATGCTTCAGATGAAGAAGTATTCATTTGACCATAGTCCAGTGTTCCTCATTCAGAGCATGCATAAACTGATAGGCCCTATTGACAAAGAAAAAAAAAGCCACATTAGGGTAGTGAAAGTATTGTATTGAAATGCGTCCACTATAGACCGATATTGGGTACCATCCTGTAGAGGCACACCCCCTGAATTGAAGCACTTCAGATTAGTGGCAATGGGGTGTGGTAATTGGTTTATATTCATCTATGCCTGCCTGTGTAAGAGATCACCAATATATCTTTGTCAAGACAATAAAAGGCCCTTGGAATGGGGGAGAGCTTCAATGCCGAGAAAGAACATAGGAAACCCAAATCCTTAATAGAAAATTTAGCATCTAGTTGGGATAAGAGGGTCAGTGATATGGTTGGATTGACTACTTGTGGCCAGGATCCCATCGACATAAATGAGTGCATAAGTTGTCAAGGTTCCTTTATGATAAATAAAGAGGGATGGATCCATTTGAGATGCCATAAAACCATTCTATAGCAAAAAGGTGGAGAGACGATGGAACCAAGCCCGAAGTGGTTGTTTTAGCACATATAAGGACTGATGTAATTTACACACATGGGGATGATTTGCATCCTCGAAGCCCTGTGGTTGGATCATGTAGACTTTCTCAGTTAAAATGCTATGCCAGAAAGCATTGTGCACATCCAATTGATGAATTTGCCAACCTTGGGAGACAACAAGGGAAAGAATTATATGAATAGTAGTGGCATTAATGACAGGGCTACATGTCTCATCAAAGTTAATGTCCTATTGTTGATGGAATCCTTTGGCCATTAGACGGGCCTTATAATGTTCTAAAGAACTATCAACATTTCTTTTGATCCGGTAAACCCATTTGCAACACACCAGATTCATATGATCATGTCGAGGCACCAAAAACAAAGTTCCATTGTGCAAGAGCGCATTAAATTCATCCGCCATTTCTGACCGCCACTCAGGGACTTTTACAACTTGGGAAAAATAAATTGGCTTAGTGGATGGGGAAGACATGGTGGTGGTGTTTGTTTGAGGGGGATGATAAGGGTGTAAATTCATTGGATGGTTAGAGGTTGAGGGTTGAGTGGATGGAGAAGGTGGGGGGTTCAGGCGATAGAGGGGCAGTGCTAGAGATCATGAAGAGGGCGAGTCTTAGGTTGGGGGCAGAGGGAGAGGATAGGGGTATGACGGGTTGGTTCCTCAAAGGCTGTGGGGTAAGGGAGGTGGGGGAGGGGGGGGGAAGGTAGTGGACTAGTGATTGAGGGAATAGAGGTGGTGGTGAAGAAGGGTGAATGGACACAAGGGCTGAACTCTAGGGACAATTTGAAGATAGGGGGTTGTGGTGGAGAACCTAAACAGAGGGTCAATCAAAGGGAAAATTACTCTCATCGAAATGCACATGTCGAGAAATGTAAAGATGGTGAGTTGTAACATCTAGACAACAATAGCCATTGTGAGGGGGAGGAAGAGGAAGAGGAAGGTAAAGAAATTCTACTGGCCTTTCCTAACTGGCAATAGAACATAAGGAGCTTAATTTATTGGGAAAATAAGGGTAATTTATTTTGACTAATCATCTATGAAAGATGTGTACGTGGGGATGGCCAAGCCTATGATGCCAACCATCACAGAAAGTCCTCTCAACAATACTAGTAGATGGAGTAAAGATTAGAGCCATAGAGAATGTGAAAAGCCTACCCTTAGTTGGACCAATATGAAGAGTAGCTACGGTTTACCGATCCTTGACAAAAAAGGAAGATGGGTGAAACTCAAAATATACATCATTATCAGTTATAAAACTTTTGAACATAGAGTAAAGATTTTGTTATTATAGGTACTTGTAATACATTAGAAAGTTGAAATGTTTAAGAGGGGGAAGAAATCATTGCTTTACTAGTGTGAGATATAACAAGACCCTTACCATTACCAATATGGAGATGATCTTGACCAGAATATAGACCATACGAAGAGAGAGAGTGGAGATTCGAAGTCACGTGATGGGTAGCCCTAGTGTTCGAAAACCATGTGTAGTGTGCAGGGGTGGGGGTAGGGTAGGGAGTGTGTAATGGGCAGATGGAGGGTAGGGATTAGGGGGATAGGGATAAGTGGCATGGGGTGGGGTAGGGTATGGGGGATTACATGGTTGATGGCGGTAGTAGCAATTGGCGGCAATATGATTTGTGCACTAGAAAATAACACAGTATGAACGTCCATTACGGCCACGTCTACGACCACACCCTTCCCACCAAAACCTCGAGAAGAGCTACGGGTAGGAGAGGAGCAGCCTTCCGCAGGTTGAGTTTAGGCAATATTAACAGTGGAGGAGTCTACAGTAGAAGATGCTTTAGTTAATCTATTTAGAGAGGACCCATAAAGGAATTCATAGCTGAGAAGAAGTGCATGGAGATCCATGTATGATAGCGGCTTAAGGCGGCATAACAGATAGGGGATAATATCACAGAATTCATACCGTAGGGCACACAAACATAAATGTTAAAGTCCTCTATAGGGATGGGCTTGCCGGCTACAGATAGTTTATCAACAATTACTTTGCACAATGGATAAATGCAGTAATTAATTCATCTGGTTTATAGACCAGATATTGTAAAGAAAGATGACGAGAGAGAGCTCGTGTGGTGGAAGGAGAAGCAAAGGCTGCGGTGAGCGTTTCCTAGATCTTGTGGTTGGTTGTCTTCCCAACAACAAGCAAAAATACTTCTTCACTTAAAGATACAATGAGCATGCACATTATGGAATTGTCCTAGCAATGCTAATGAAGGGCAACAATGGGATCTGATGGATAAGGGGTAGATCCATCTAAGTAACCAAACAAATTTTCTCCCTCAATGAAGGTAATTATTTGAGTTTGCTAGAAGAGAAAGTTTTTTGGGGCCAGCTTAACGGACAAAAAATGATGAGATGGCAAGAAGGAGGAGGCGATGTGGGTGGTGGTGGCATGGGTAGCAAATGGCATAGTGGTGGGGAGGGAGCAGTTGGTGTGTTGTTATTGGCGTTGGATAGTGAAGGGGAGTGATTAGTGATGGATGGTGGGGATTGGGGAGGTGTGTTGACGTCAGCTATTAGAGACACATAAAGAAATCTGTGAAATGGGAGGAGCACTAGTAGCAAAAGTAGAGAAATATGATCATGTAGGCTCGTTAGCGGAAAAAAAAGCAAAAGTGATTTAAGCATGGCTAGCTCTTGATACCATGCTAGAACAATAATTTATAGTAGAATGACTTGACATATTCCATTGACATATGCTATATATATATATATATATACGACGCTATGGTTGGACTTACCAACCTAGGTGTAGTACAGAATATAGACTTTCCATAATTCTATGGTTTACAACCTAGTTAGTAAGTGCACGTATAATACGCATACCAGAACGTTTTATTCAATAATCCATTATTTGCCGAACTAATGTTAAAATCCAGTATAATACATGGCTTTTATACATCTCCATATTATACATGGATAATATGTGTATAAGTCATGAACTTAAACTTTATTAATGCGTTTAGGTTTAAAAAGAAAAAAGAAATCCCTCATCCCTCCCTTATCTTGTAGCGGTTTGGTAACTTCAGTTATTGGTCGGACGACGAGTGCAATGGTAGCGGCAATGATCTCCCTTCCCCTATCTATGAGTGTGAGGGTAGCAGCCGAAAAAAAACATATGCGTTCCTTCCCTGTGCGGGGAAGGAAAAGGCTTGCATTGATTCTGTCCTCTCTCCTCTCTCTCTCTTTCATGTGAGGGAGGGGTGTGCATCGTGTGTGCTTTGCTTGCTGGCCCTGCACCTCCATATCACTGCTTGGAGATATGTGGAGGCCTATTTCATAAGAGTGGAAAGCTCGTCATTCTAGATGGGGGGTTTGATGATGGTGCAATATGGGGATCGGGATCATACAAAAGGGTTTGGAGTTGCCACCTAGGATTATGGGCCTAGAACCCGGGGGTGGGCCCAATTCTGGAGAAAAAGGGCCCGATAATTGGTTTGGTCCAGAGATTTAGGGTAAGTGTCAGGTTATAGAGTTAGGAAGGTGTCAGGCGCCCAATCTGCCCGGTTCAACCGGTCTTCCTGCTAGATGCTTAATAAGGAACATTTTCTATAATTATTACTATCCCATACACATGGCTAAGTTATCACACATATATATATTGACTGAATTTAAACTACTATATACACTAAAACAATGTCTATATAAAGTCTACATGATGTATATATATATATATATTGACTGAATTTAAACTACTATGTACACTAAAACAATGTCTATATAAAGTCTACATGATGACAATTTGGTTGAGAAACTGTACCTGAACTTAACCCCTGTTTCGGGTCAAGAGGGGTGGGCCCCTAAATGGTACCGGCTCGGACTATCTTTCGTGTTCTCCTGACTCAAGGGAAGATGGTCTTGACCTTAAACTTTCTTTCTTGAGAGATGCTGATTGTGATGATATTCGGACAGGGTTCTGGCTAGGAACGGTTACTTTCGGATTTGGATTCTGACAGAGCTTCAGCTAGGGAAGGATATTTCTGGATTTGGATTCGAATAGAGCTTCGGCTAGGGAAGACTATTTTTGGGTTTAGGATGAGGTGATACTCCGGTAGAGCTTTCACTGGGGATAGGCTAGGCTAAGGGGGCACTTCGGCAGAGCTTCCGCTGGGAATAGGCTAGGGAGGGCAAGGCTGAGGTGGCACTTCGGCAGAGCTTCCACTGTGAATAGCCTAGGGAAGGATAGGATGAGGTGGCACTAGCTTCCGCTGGGGATAGGCTAGGGGAGTGCTAGGCTGAAGTGGCAATTCAGTAGAGCTTCCATTAGGAATGGCTATATCTGGAAAGATTCCAGGGGCACTCGGATAGGGCTTCCGCTAGGAACTGCTATTTTTAGAAAGAAATTGATTGACCTAAAAATGCGTTGAATATCCCCAAAGCCCCGAAGAACACTTTGAAGATCTGAACAGAGCTCTGGATCTTGACAAAGATCTCTTCGTAGACTGAAAGAACCTCAAGGGGGAGGGATTTCTATTTTTGGTAAAACTCAAGAACACTCAAAGGAGGGGATTGAAGAACACACTATTTTTGAAAAAAATTGGATTTAACTAAGAACTTGGATTAAGGATCTTCAAAGTTCCGAAGAATACTCTAAAGATCCGAATAAGATTTCGGATCTTGACGAATATCGCTCCGAAGACTTGAAGAAAATCAAGAGGGGGAGGGGAAGAGAGAGGGCAGAGCTTCACTACTATGGAGTGAGATGGCGTTGTTTGGTGTGTAAAATCCAAAGGAGGGGGCATATTTTTAGGTTTTCCAAACCAATGAGAAGGAAGGACAATTTTTACCCAATGGATAGAAGAGTATTCTTGGACTAAAATGGGTGAGGCGGGCTTTTTATCCAATGGGCGAAAGGGGTTCTTGGGCTAAAATGGGTGAAACGGGTTTTTATCCAATTGGTAAAAGAGGGTTTTTGGGAGAGAGAATCCTTAGCCAAAAAAGTGGGATTTTGGTCTCAAGTGGAATCTCTTTATCCATTAGGCCAGCGGAAAACCAATCTCAGCCATTACCAACAGCGCGGAAGATTGGGCAAAGTGCACGGGGCATGGTCAGTATAGGAGGACAAACAATGTGGGCAATGTCATGGGTGTGTGGCGCATGGCATGAGGGTAGTGGCATAAGTGGCATGGGTGTGCAACACTATGGTATGGGTGCGCAGCACACAAGGCTGGCTGGGGCAGCAAGATGGCTACGGCCATGGGTAGCAACCATGTGCTGCGGCTACGGCTGCGGCCATGGACAACAGCCATGTGTTGTGGCCATAGGTAGCAGCTGGAAAAGGGGAGTGGGCATAGGCAGAGGGGGCATGGGCATGGGCCTGCGGGGGTGCAGGTTATGGCCTTTAGGGTGCGGGCTGGCAAGCACACATGTACTGCAGTTTATGGGCAGTAGGCACGCGTGTCGGCTGACCTGCTGGCTAGCGTGAGCGTATGGATTTTTTCGGTGATGATCACGGGAGATCTAAAGATCCAATTTTTACGTACCATATATCATCGAAATTGTACTTTCGAGCACTTCAAAACATCCTATGCACAGGAGATTCCTAACTTGTCTTTTCCTTAATTTTATTTCCCTTTTAGATAATGTTTGATTTTGATTGGCCCAAGCCATTCTTGAATTGAGCACGTTTGAGTTCACAACAGAATTAGTTTGAGTTCATAGTAGAATTATAAATATATGCAATGTTATTCTAGGCTTCCAGCCCCCATGATTTGAGGCAAAGTGAAAGCTTGGATTTTACCTTTGGTTCTGTGGTGAATCTTGTGATTCAGTACCTTTCATCTATGGTGATTCAGTAGATGCCTTGTTGGTGCTTTGTTTTCTAATTTGATTTTTAAATATGGGTTTGGAATGTTGTTTGGAATTTTTTATTTAATGGATACTATTAACCTTGCTCTAATCCAACAAGTTTTAACCATCAAAATCAAGAACCATAACCGCACTATGCTTTTATCAACCCCTGAAGACGAAATCAATTTTCTTTATTCTCATTTCAGAAAATTGTTAAACCATCAAATTGCTATTGTTTTATTACATCAGTTCCATAGTGAATTCTGTATAAATATTTGAAAACCTTGTTATCAAATTCTGGTTTCGATTAAAATTTCAGTTTCCCAATTTCAACAAAGATTCTTCCTTAAATCTGACCATTTGATTATTATGAAACTTAACTGACCAAGAAAGTGTGGTTCTTTAGCATGTGATTATTGTATATTATTAATTAGTCATGAACCTTATTTTTGTTGCAAGTTAATTGATTTATAGTTCCATCTTTCCCTACCTTGGCTTGTTTGTATGTTAACATCTACTAGATCTGGTTTGTTGTTGATTGCTTGGTATTATAGAAAGTTTATTTATATATTTTTTAAGGTAATTTATAGTGCCACCCCTTAGAGAATGTCACTATTAGAGAGACACCCCGTGTATAATATCAAATTATACGCCGTTAGTCGCTGTTACAGAATATAGCTTATATGCTGATCTCAACTGTTGTATATTTTTTTAAATACCAAAATGCCCTTGCAAAAGGTGAAGTACCTAATATACCCATCTAACCCATCTTCCCCAAATCGTTCTTCCCTTCTTCTTAACCCTAACCCTTCTGCTTCTCCTCTCAACTGTAACCCCTCTTCTCATTTTTTTACTAAAGATTACATAAACTACAAAGGCAAACCTAATGGCTCAGAATGAAGGGATTTTGTTTCGAAGTCCAACTTTCTTGTAAACCAATCTACAAATGTACGAAAAATCATAAAGAAACACAGTTCCAGAAACAATTCTTTGCCTCCCCTCTTTGAGATGAATGGCACCCTTCAAAAACAATATATTACGACAGTCACCTCTTACAAAATTCTCATGCAATGATAGAAATGAAAATCAGAATAAATAATCAGCCTCATATACATTGTTCTATAATGGAGAACCACTACCCTTTGTTCACCCCATCATGACATCTTTGGCTTTGTTTATTTTTAAGCAAGATACTTGTTCCCACCACTGGCAGGGTGGTTGGCCATCATCACTCTCCTATGAGCCTCCTTGATCTTCTCCATGGTAGCATGTTATCTGCAACCAAGGTAAATTTATTCTCCTTAAGAAATGAGAATTTGTATTAGAATAAGAGTAGTTAACACTGCTGCTTTGGGGGAATTGTAGTATGCAAGGGTTCGACCGTCTTCAAGCTGCTTTCCGGCAAAGATCAAACACTGCTAGTCTGGGGGGATTCCCTCCTTGTCCTGGATCTTAGCTTTGACGTTATCAAGTGTCAGAGCTCTCCACCTCAAGGGTAATCGTCTTCCCGGTGAGGGTCTTAACAAAGATTTGCATGCCTCCCCTGAGCCTAAGGATGACTTGGAGTGTAAACTCTTTCTAAATGTTGTAGTTGACAAGGGTATGATCATCCTTGAGCTCCTTTCCAATGAATATCAGACGTTGATGGTCTGGGGGGATTCCCTCTTTATCCTGGATCTTAGCCTTAATGTTGTCGATAGTGTCCGAGCTTTTAACCTTGAGGGTTATGGTATTCCCGGTGAGGGTCTTAACGAAGATTTGCATCTTAAGCTTTGAAGGAGTACAAAAACTTTGATTGCTCCTTCCTCCATCTCTAATGCTTTTCAAGGGGAATAAATGAATTCATGTCTGAGTGGAAGTAGGGGTGATGAGGGATTACGGTAAAAACATGTGTTTTAATCAATAGGGTAGAGAAGCCATTTTAACTCTTCACTTAATAGTGACTGACGACAGAGGGTATGAGTATAATTTGGTATTATACAGGGGACGTCTCTCTAATAGTGGCATTCTCTTGGGGTGGCACTGTAAATTATCCCTTTTTTTTTTATTTGTTTGTTTATTAGGAAACTAAAAAGAATGATTAGACAAAAAGATGAACTGTGGAAATATGAATGATTTAAAGGGACGTTTCAAATGCAAGTTTTGTAATAAAGAGTTTCACGATGGTATTTCAAGAGTGAAATATCATTTAGCTTGTAAGAAAGGTAATGATGTTGGAATATGAGTGTGCTTGATGATGTGCAAGCTGAGACACTTCGGGCATTAAGTAAGGAAAATAAGAAGACTAAAACTGGGAAAAGTTCTACTGCATGTAATATAAGTTTTGAAAGATATGTGGGTCAGTCTTCAAGCCTCCAACAACTGTCTGTGAATGGAATGTTTAAACCGAAAAGTAAAGATGAAGTTGATAATGATATGTCTTAGTGTTTTATTTTGAATAATATTGTATTTAATATTATTCAAACCTCAAGTTGGATTCAAATGGTATATTCTATTTGTTGTTTTGGTCAAAGTTATTCAGTACCTTCCTATTTTACATTGAGGACCAAACTAGTGCAAAATGCAAAAAATATTGTTGAAGATATGTTGCTTCAGTTATGGAGTAATGGTCGATTACATGATGCACCATTATGTCTGACATGTGGACTGATATTAAGGAACGTATATTCATTAACATTATTGGATACTCACTTAAAGGGGCTGTTTTTCTCAATTCTTTTGAGTGTTCTGATGTTTCCATCACTGAATTATTTTTTAGAGATATACTTGAGCTTGTAATAGAAAGGGTTGGCCAGAGAAAGTTGTTCAACTGATTTCAAATAATGCTTCCAATTATAGGGTAGCAATTTATTTGATAATGGAGAAGTATCTCCATATTTAGAGGATAAAGTGTGCTGCCCATGGAGTGCGATTACTACTAAAAGACATTAATGCAGAAAACCTATAGGTAAAGGAAGTATTTGAAAAAACAAAGTTGATTGTGATCTTTATGTACAGGCGTGGAACAATTTTAGCCTTAATGAGGGAAACCACAAATAACAGAGAGTTGAACAACATTGCAAGACTAGATTTGCTTTTAACTTTTTATGCTTAAATTTATTCTTGATGTTGAGGAAGAGTGATGGTGGCATTAGCAGAATGGACGGCCAACAACCATTACAATTCTGAAATGGGTGCAATGGCTACTCTAATAATTAAGAATACAAGATTTTGGCTAAATGGAAGGGATGTGTACTCAATTTTAGAACCTCTTATTATAGTTCTTCGTTTGGTTGATGGTGATGGAGCTACTAGTCAATTTTTATATGAGACTATACAAAGGGCAAAGAACATTATCATAGATCGTTGTAACAGAGACTCATCAAAGTATAAGTTGATATTGCAGTTGTTTGATAGTACAAAAAAGGAAAACATATTAAACCATGTGCATGTGGCTGTTGCTTTTCTCAATCATTTGTTAATGTGTGAGGGAAAAAATTTCATACTACAATGATGATGTTGGGGAGACAATGGTCCATATTATAAGAACAATGATTTTTCCACATGATAAGAAGCAATTTGTGACAAAATTGAAGAAGTATTTTGAGAAAGATGAAAAACTATTTAATGATATTTCAAAAGAAATGATTGATTCTCATCCACGTAAGTAAAACGTTTGATACAATTTTTGTTATTATTTCATTGGTCTTTAATTTTTATAAATTTAATAATGGATTTGTTTTCTATCGTAATTTTTTATTCTTTGACATTTCAAGGTTTATGGTGGGATATGCATGAAAGTTTTGTTCCTTTGCTTCAAAAGGTTGCTATTCGCATTTTGAGCTAGTCTTGTAGTTCATCATCATGTGAGAGAAATTGGAGTGCTTTTGAAATAGTATAGACCAAGAAAAGAAATAGACTCACACCTGACATGTTAGAAGATTTGGTTTATATAAGGATAAATTCTCTTATGAAAATCAAGTAAAAAAACATTGAGAAGTTCAGTAAGGAGTCAGTTAATTTAGATAAATTTGTTGATATTCAAACAGATGAAGATGATTATGAAGTTGAAGTTGAAGTTGAAGATGAAGAGGGTGCACGAAGGGAAGATGATCAGACATTGCTTGATAGAGAACTTGGGATTGGATCTGCATTGGATTCTAATTATATGAACACTGCAATTTATAGTGGCACCCTGAGTCAGCTGTATAATATCACTTGTACTCCTTTCACATATGATTCAGAGACACAAGCACCATCTGATATGAATAACTGAAGTTTTTTCTTCTTTATGGCATGGACTATATTTTGTGGATTTCATTGTTTCTTTAAGAAGTGGACCATTTGATATGAACATTTTCTTATTATATTTTTTGTATTTCATGGGTCATATGACGGATGATATTTTGATTTGTTAAATGATCATTCTGGACAGATATATACTATTATTTGCAATGATAAATGTAGAAATTATTCTAAATTGGATTTAAATATTCATGGATGCATGGGAGATTAGAATTTAGTTGCAAATAGCTAGTTTTATAACCTTCTTAATACCAGAATAAACCCGTATTTTTGCTTCCGGATTTTTACAGGGCAACTGTATTAAACATGTATAGTATCATTGATATACACATTTTATTGCGCCGGATTATTGAAAACATATTATTACTGTATGGTTCATTTAGTTGTTGTACGTATACGTTCCTGTATAATTGCCGTCCCCAAACTTACTAACTATGGTTTACAAAGGACAAAGATATACATTTGCCATATACATGGACATTAAACAATTTTTATTTTTTTTTTTTTTTTTAAGGCAACGAACTATTAAAAAACTTAGAAATATACAAAATGGGCAACGGTTACTGTCCATGTCTAAGAAAGTAAACATGGAAGAAGATATTTGTATGATTGTATTCTTGGAGTGTGGGGTAATCAATATAGAGTTTCCTAAAATGAGAAATCATTCGATATTGATTGATAGATTTGAATATAAGTACATCCCCTTGGCTTTAAACATTTCTATAGAAGTTCAACTCAGGAAAACAATTAGAAGGACAAATTCAAGTAGAATACAATAATTACTATAACATCTAGTATAGAAATATATACATTCATGTTATAGCACAAATCTTAAAGAAATGAAGTATTTGACTTAACTTTTGTCCCACTGTACTGATATATATATATATATATATATATAATTAGATCTATATTGATAGGGGAACCATATGAAAAAAAAAAAAAAAAAAACAAAATAACTCGAATATGAGTTCTTCGTAATCTACAAAAATGGGAAATCCAACTTTAGCACAGACGATACTTGAATATTGATGAGACAATTAGAAACTAGAATTGCAGAGACTAAGAAGTCATTATCAATCATGACCAAAACCTGCCTTGCCTATTCAAACCCTTTATGCTTGACGATTTCATAGACCTTTTTTCTGCTATAACATAAAAATCAAAAATATTTATCCACCATAAATCATAAATCATAAATCATAAATCATAAATAAATAAATGAAAAAATTACATTACCACCCCTTGAAGTTTGCCCTCAAATCAACGTCATTCCCTATGTTTTCAAAAATAAACCGAACACCCTCTCTAGCTTTGGAAATCGACAAACACATCCACGCGTTTGGTCTAATCAGTTAAAATGATGATATAATTGTTAATTATTTTCTTAAATGGCCAAAATACCCTATTGAAAATGACTTTACTCATTTTCCCTTGACTTTAATTAAAACCCTAAAAAATAACCATCTATTCACAACCCATTGAGCAAAACCTTCACAGCTTGAAAAGAGGAGCTCGATCAGTCCGTCATCTGAAACCCTAAACCTTGGAGAGGGAAGATAACAAGGATAGTCTGACCAGCGATACATCTCTCCGTCTCTCTCTCTCCATGTTTTTCTATCTATATATATCTACCGTCCAATCTTTGGGTTTTGTTTTCAAGCATTTTGAACAGCTTCAATGGCTCAAGAACCCGAGGACCTCTCTCTTTCTGTTTCTTGCTCTGATTTATTTCCCCTTGATGAAACAAGTGATCCATATGTAAATCACAGTAGAGGAAGGCCAAGTCCAAGCAAATCCAATCAAACATAAGACACAAATTCTCAAGAACGAACATTCAAGAATCTCCAATTCTTCTAAAGCCCCAAAACAGATTCGTTAATGGATCAAACCCATTTAATTACAGAGAAGTCACAGACTCTGAAAGACCCAAGTATTTCATTTTTTTTTTTTCTCTTTCTTTCTAATAATTACATGTGAAAGCCCCAATTCTATGAGACGAGGAATCAGTTTTATATGTTAGGCATATGATATGAGATGAGGAATCCAGCATCACCTCAATGTTCCTATATTGATATTGTAAATTCCTTCAATCCTCCATTTGAGCAAGTGAAATGAAGTACAAAAGGTCGATCTTTTAGCATAGGGTGACGAGAAAAGCCCAAACATAGCACCTAAAAACAGAGTATCTGAAACGAGCAAGCTATTAAAAATAAAAATAAAAATGTAAGTTTCCTCATAGTTGCTCGAAGCAGGCCAAGTTAGACTAAAATGTTCATTTACTACGGTAAAAACTTCCACTATACAGTCCCATTTAAGGGTGTCAATTGGGAACCCCAACCCATATTAAGCCGAATTAACCGAGCCAAAGAGTATGTTTTTCGATTTGATTTCGGTTTTGGTTTTAGGTGTAAGAGTCGTTGGTTCGGATCAAAATCAAACCGAATTGTCTTAAAACCAAAAAAAGAAAAAAACCTAGCATAGTAGTATTGTTAAGACTGAAGTGGGATTTTTTTCGATATTCAATTTTGAAAATTCAAGAGTGTTTTTTACAATTTATCATCACATATTTATATCTTAAGACAATTTTGGAGTCACCAATGGCCATAAGGCCTATAACTTGAGCCCTATAACTTGAGCCCCTTTGATCCATCACAGTCATGGTTTCAAAAGTGGAACCGTTTTCATGACCGAATTAAAGCCAAAGTACAAAATCGAATTAAAATGCATATCAGAACCGAATTGGAATCGAAACCAAACTGATCCGAATTGAATCGGCATGAGTATCTAAATATGGAACCGAGTCAATTTTTGGTTCAATTATGATCCACCTTACCATCTGTTGGAACTAAACCAAATAATCAAAACTGAACCAATTGACACCCTTTTGTCCCAATCTTAAGCAGCGATAGAGAAACTAGAGACAGAGTAAGCTTCGGCCATGGAAAACTAAAGTTCTAGGGTTTGCAAGATGGAAAAAACAGAATTTGGTGACTATAAGTCCACCTCCTTCTATTGTAGATACCTCTCTTGTTACTGCCCGTCGGGTTGTCCAGGAAGGTTTCCGTCAGTAAAATTCTGTCTTATAGTTACTTAATTACCTTTTATAATCAGAAACTTGTGGACCAACCCGAGGCACCCAAAGCCCAAAAGATTGCTGGCTGGGCCTGCGGCCACCTAATCCGAGTTTTAAAACCTGTTTCACATTACCCAGCAAACCCATTGAACAAACAGAGAAGGCAAAGGATTTGGGGCTGGTCCTTTCCCCTGTATTTTCAGCGAGTTCCATTAGAGGTGGTTTGTAAGTCATCTTATTTAAAAAAAAAATAATAATAAATAAATAATAATAATAATAAAAAATCTGTAATCCATCTGGACACCTTTCCCTCTTGTTTTTGATATTAACCATGAGAAAAAGGGTAAAAGAATACAAGAAAATTCTTGTGTCTGCAGTGATCCCTTTCACAATTGGGATATAAATAGTGAGCTATCTCTATATATTTCCGCATTTTCTGAAGAAATTGATCATTGATATAAAAAAAAACTTTACCATTAAAATTCTAGACTTATAGACACTTAAAAAAAGAATGGACAAATAAAATAAAAAATCGCTTTTTTATAACCAATTCTCATGGGCAAGTGCAAAATCAGTGGCCTTACCATGTAATTTTAGGGGAAGCTCTCAAATTTCATGTCTAACGGACAATCCTTTCAACAATTCAGGAGACAGATTCAAGAGGATGTATTGCTGGATTATCAAAAAAAAAAAAAAAAAACAAGGAATTACAGTAGATCTGTTATCTTTGTAGTAGAGGGAAAGGAGAGATGGGCCACAATGGAAGAAAGTATGATTGTAGTGTTAGAACTCCCTATGGGTTTGAGTTTGAAACCCTATTGAGGAAACCACACAGGAAAAACAAGAACACGAATCTAATAAAATTATGGAGGATCGATTTGTACCTTTTCACCTAGTATGCTGAAGATGATTGATGTTGGTCACTCCCACTTTCGCTCTCTTGGCTTGGCTATGGATCTTCTACAACCCCTGTTCTCTCACTTTACTGGTAAAGTGGGGAAGAGTGAATAATGGTTGTAGGGACCCAAAACCTAGTATTTATAATATTGTCCTACACTCAAAACCCTAAACCATAATGGGTTGAGCCAGCATATCCCTAAGCTTGAGAGTGGACCGAACTGGTTCATGCAATTTGACTCTCACCCATTTAATCAACCCGAATAATTAATTTAGCCCATAAATCCAACATGTAGGCCAATACTATAGCCGGCGGCACGGTCACGGCACCGAACTGCTTCAATTCTTGAAGTGTTGAGATAACATAGGAAGATGCCACCATTGAAATTGATGAATAAAGCATCTGGATTATGAGGATGGAACGCTACCAGGCTTAACCATTGAATATTGGATTGAGGATTAAAACATGGATACGGTGACAGTGGCAGTTCCTTTGGACTGAATCGAAGCTCTTGTCTACATAACCATACGATCCCTTGATACTTGTAGTGCTTCCCGTGGTACTCCTCGTAGTGCTCCCCGTTGAATGAAAAACCCATACCTGAATGAGCTTATTATGGAGATCAAGCAGTGCCATCTGAAGTAGGCCGTCCGTAGACTCCCCTAAGACGACGTTGACGCCGCGCGTCAAGGAGTCTTAATCATCTCTATATGATCATCTCTCTTATATGGATCATACACCACAATGCTGTTATAATAATCAAAACTTATCCAGTGAATAGCTCCTCTTATCACAGAGGCCTTCATATTCATTGGCCGTAAGAAGTGGTTATATGTCTCATCAGTGACAGCCACAGTGGATTGTTGCCATTCACCTGTCTCGGAAGAGAAAATCTCAATCTCAATAGACCTAGTAGTGCCTCTTCCCATGCCCATACGCACTACTTTGTATGTATAGGATACATCATCATTGGCTGCCACAACGAGAGCCATGATTGGTTGCCTTGACGATTGCGGCTGAGCAAGTTGGTGTTGTATATGTGATAGGTCGTGATTGCTGGATAACTGCACATCAGAAAAAAGACCATTGGAAGAACATATGAAGTAGCCAATCTTGTTAAGGGTTGCTTGAGATGATTCCAAACTTTTGATGATATCTGCATCTTATTCTTCTCGTAGTGTTGGCAAAAATGTGCAGTCTGCCACTAGTGAGAAAGGAGAGGCTCATTGTTGCGGTTTGGAAGAAGCCCAACAATAGAGCTCTGCGTCCTCTTTGGGAGGCATAAGTGTTGGCGAAATAAGGATCCGAAATAAGGTGCTGCCACCTCTTTGATACACACTTGAGTCTGTAGATTGATTTGATTGGCAAGCGAAATAGGATCTCCTTACGAATGTCATCAATGCAGCATAGTTCTGTATCTTCGTTGTCTACACTAGTACTAGTTCTATGCATGTTGTTGCAGAAAAAACAGTGGAAAGCCTCTCTAGCTTCCTTTCGGAGTTGCTCACTTTCTGATGGAATTAGGTAAATTTCTAGGGGAATAATGAAGTCTCTGATCGATCGAGTGGTTCTAGGAGGTTTATTTTATATAAATATATATATATATATATATATATATATCAAGCATAGGAAATCTGGAAGAAGCAGGGGAAAAATATAATCCCGTTTGGATTTGGATACTAGAGGCAGTCTCTTATCTCAATCTCTTTTTTTCTCCCGTTTACCACTCAAACTCAAACTGTGTGTTACGGGGAATCAGGGTCGGAGGAGAGAGGGTTCGAGCAGATAGAGTTTAAGGAAGTTACTAGTCCGTGGGAGGTGATGGGCCTAGTTTTGAATCCAGATCAGGTTCGCGGTTCACGTAATAGATTGTTCTGTAGTCTTTGACTCGTGGATTTAGAATCTACTAAATGAAGAGAGAGAGAATGAATTTCAGATCCACGGACTAGGAACGTACGAGAAAAGAACCTAATTTGGTCTCCTTTTTAAGTCGGATATAGATTTTGGGAGTTCCTTATTTATAAATTGGGCAAGAGAATCAGCATGTAAATTAATAGAATATCACACAGAGGCATCTAGGTGGGGTAGCACCGTCTTTTTATATCCACCTGTGTCTGAGGACATTTCGTTCAATTGGGACTTCAAGATTCTATTTTGGAATAGAATAATCAATGAAAGATTTGTTTTGCTTTTAGATAGAAGATAGAATTCCAATTGCTACAGAAAAAAAAAGGAGTTAAAAAGCTAAATCACGCATCATATAGTCAAAGTATTTGATGGTAACCCAATAAGAAACCAAATTTTTTCCATTGATTTCCTTGTGTATACATGTAAAAATCAAAATCAAACCAGACCGAACCCAATAATAACGTGAATAATGATAAGAAATCGGACCATAATTGAAAACATGACTTCCTTGATATTTGGTTTTGGCTTGGCCTAATAACATACCAAAACCAATTCAACTCAATAGAGATCAGACCAAATCGACCTAACCGACTGACACCCTACTAAAGTCTATTCAATGATCAGAATGATCAAATCAAGAATCCTCTCACATGGCGGAAATTGCTCGAACACTTGCCAAAACTGGTATAGCCATACTCCATGACAAGGTAACCTGATCACCCTTTGGCTGTGGATATGTGACTATATTTCCCCATAATGATGCGCCAGCAGTACGTGTGATGCCTTTCCGGCTTTACCCTTGTTGGCAACAAATCCCCCTTGATCTCCTATAATAAGTTGGCCATATTGGTTTTTGCTTAGGCGTGCTAGAATCCTTCTTGACCAGACTCAATACAATCTGATTCGATCAAACGAATGGATTTCCCTCTTGCCTCGATTGCTCCAGGTACTTTGACTTTAAGATTGGTGAAGATGAAATCAAACCCAAAGACAAGTCAAGGAAATTGTACCTCAAAGAAAATAACTTACCTCATTGAGATAAGTTCTGAAACAGATACAAGAGTCTACAAAAGTGGAAACTTGTGAAAATTACATCAATTGAAAATAAAAAATGACTAAATCCTAAGTATACCATTCTTCTTGATAACATGGACTAAACATTCGACAACCACTCGACATATCTAGCAGTTCTAATGAAACCTGCTTTCAACAGTCGCTCAAATTCATCCTTAATCTTCAGGACTACTTTTGTCACCATTCATCTGGGAGGCTACTTGAATGGCTTATAACCGTCTTTGATTGGTAACCGGTATTCAACCAGTTTACGGTCTAAACCTGGCAACTCAACACAATCCAAACAAAGCAACGTTTATTTGATATAAGTAATTTTACAAGCCTTTCTTTGAAGTCTGTAATAATTTACTTATAAAAACAGGTTTCTTGTCCTTCTCAAAACCTAAATTTATTTTCTGTAAGGGATCTTGAACATCAGCCAATGTTTCCTCCATTTTTTGCTGTGGTGGCAACAAGTCTTTGATTTCAATACCAAGGTCATACTACTTTTCTTGGGTCATGATAGGTGGTGTTTCCACCAATCTCTGCTCAAACCGAGATACATAGAGCCTTCTGAATCTTTCTTCTTTCGCTCCGTCCCACAACTAATCTTGCTCTAAGATCGGCCCTTCCCCACCGTTCTCTCTCGGTAGTTGATGATCTCCAAGTAGGATAGATTGTGCCCTGAACTTGCTGACTGTCATAAGTGTTAGTCTACCTTCTTCATTTGGTTTAAGAAATTTGATTGGCGACACATCTCTGTGGCAAAACATAGAGCAGCCAGACTAGCATTCACAAAAAAGTTTGGTACACAACTTTATTCCAAAAGATAAGAAATTGATGTAAAGAAGATGGTACACAACTGTTGGCATGAATCCAATCATGCCTTAGCAATGCATTATAGTTTGCCATTGCATCCATGACAAAAAAGGCAGTCATGGAACAACGTCCTCCAATCTTCAACTCGACTCGGTAGAATTCCTTTTGGAAAACTTGCTCCTACTAGGACTTCCTAATAGCAGCGTCAATTGATATTAAATCATTTTCATTCCGTTGAAGCTTAGCCATCATTTGTGATGGCAGTATGTTGGCTGCCACACCATTATCAATCAACACCCTTGAATTAGGCTTCCCGTCTACCCTTGTCTTGACATATAGGGTTTCAAGTGTTGAGTCATCTCCTTTGTTGACCGCTCAAACGAGGCTTTTGATGCTTCTTGTATTGAACCTAAAGGCAGAGATTCAACCTCTTTCGACCTATTATGATTCATAACCTCAAGGCCAACTTCTAGGTTTTCGATCAACTCCTCCGTAGTGTATATATATATATATATATGTGTGTGTGTGTGTGTGTTATATTATCTCGTGATAAAGCTTCCATGCTGGCTTAGACTGTTAAAATTCTTGAGGGACAATAATCGAAATCCAAGTAGTTAGTAGAAAGACCGGTTTATCGGGTGAGGTGGATGCCTAACACTTTCCCACTCTTGTAACTTGACATAGACCTGTATCCCTGATAAGAAAATCATATGAAGTCAAACTCGAGGATTTGATCCCTCAATTGGAATCAAACCCCCAATATGAGCTCAATCCCCTAACTGGAATTGGGCTCCATAACAGGGTTCTAGGCCCTGAATCCTAGCTGGTGACTCCAAAAAATCATGCTTTCCCCATCCCCATAGTCACCAGATATGCTTGGAGACATCACCCTACAAGGCAGGCAGGTGAGAGGAATGTTCGAAAAAATGACAATATGTAATATTCCATAGGAACCCCTAGGAATGAAGGAGAAAAGGGGGGAGGGGCAACCTCTCTCTCTCCATTTGCCCCCTTATAGAGTTTTAGTTGCTTATGTGGTACTGGTGGGTTCAGTTGTGGAGCCGAGTGTGTATTGGAGGTTTCCGGATGCATTGTCGTGTGAACTACGGGTGTGGGAACTTGATGCACTTGAGGAATAGCTGTCTGTGCAGCAATAGACACTTACTGCATCTATATGGGAGCAGTCTGACCCTCACAATTCTGAAGCAAAACATTAATTTGTGCATTCAGTCCGTCATAAAGTCCATTTGTTGCTATTGCAACCTTGGCAACATAGTATTCTGCTTCTGTTGTAACCCCTGCAATTTATTACCCATGATGGTGGTCACATCATGGGCAGTCACAACTAGTAGGGCAAGAGGAGCGCCAAGCATATATCGGGCACTGCCTCTTGATCAAGTTCAAGAGGTGGTGACAGGTCAACAGTGGATCTAATGGCACGGCGTTACCTTTTAGGTGGTTGTCCCACTTGTGCTCAGGCTTTCCTTGGCGCCATTGGAATTTCCTGTTGTAAGAAGATACAACCAATTCTATCCCAATATGCATCCCTTAATCTAAATTTTCACGTACACAAGTAACATTTGGCCCCTCATTCATGTATATAAAAAATTAACTCAATTCGGGCCAAAATACCTCCTGGTGGATGCTCTTGGTTTGTTTATGAATTTCCCCAGTTCCTTCTCTGTAAAACCCTTGCTTGGGAATCCCACATCAAAAATTTGAATTTCTTTAAAATCTTTTGCTACTCACTGCATGCATTCACTTATTTTGTATATATCATGTATGCATGTGTGACGCCGAAAAATTATAGAGGATTAGGAGGTAACATAAGTGATCACTTTAAAAGAAAAAAAAGAACTCGCCACCCAAAGAAAATCCACCTAAGGGACAAGAAAACTTAAGAAGAACTACTTCTCCTCAAAGGCCAAAGGCTTAAATTATGAATAAACTCGAAGTGTGCATTTTATTCATTGGTGTAGTCTTTATGTCGATGAGCTTGGAACAACCTTCCAAGCATAGGAAATTTTCAAGAATGAAACTAAGTGTAATTGGAAAAAATAAACATGGGGAAGACAAACAACTATCCAATAGGAAAGGACCTTGGGAACCTTGAGAGGAATTTTTCACATGTTGAAGAGTCTAAAAATATAATGGTTGAAGTGCCCAAGAAGTTTTAGAACAGAATTTGAATGGAAGTTGGAGTAAAAAAGATGAATGCTGGAATTCTAAGTGTCTGTACTCAGCCTAGACACATTTTACCAAAACGGCCATAACTTCTTCAAGAAAATAGCAAATGAAGCACCATTTTTTTTGAAAATAGACTTCTAGACCTTTCCATCCGTGTATGGCATAACTTCTAGTTCCTTTTGAGTTGGTACATGTGTCACCATGAAGTTACCCCAAAATCCTAGACTGTAATTTTTATTTCCAGCTTCTATCCTTTAGCTTGGTCTTGTGGGCTTATTAGACTGGGTTGTTGGCCCATTTGAAAATGCTCCTGCATTAGTGTGTTTAGATATTGTTGGTGTACGATGTCCTATATCCCATCGCAATTTAGTCTAGGGAGTACTAGTGGAGGCCCCCTGATAGAACGACACAGTCCCCCTCCCCCCCTCCCCCCTCCCACTTGAAATTTTTTGTTTTTAAGGGTTATGTGCAATCCGGATTGTAAACCGATGAGCTGGTTGTCAATTTGGTTCACAAAATGGCAAGCATCTTGTCATTTTGATCTGTCAATAAAGTGGATAGAAACAACCATATCGCTATCTGATGAGTCAGTTGTCAATCTGGTTCAATAGTAAAGAGTAACTAAGCCAATCATATTGCTATCCTACGAGCCGATTGCCAACCAGATCACAAGTTAGAAGAGCCAGAGCCAACTAGATCGCTATATGGTGAGCCAATTGCCAATCCAGTTCACCAACCGATAAGTCAGTTCAGCCAATTTCTAATCCAATTTAGACTTTGGTCTTCTGCTTTGCCAATATGATTTTCGACACTTTTAGGGTATTTTCTGGGTATTTTTAAGGATATGTGCCCAAGCTTGTGGTTAATCTAGGTCCATATGTGCGAAATGTGATGAAACGTATTTTCGTTATTATTTGTACGGAAAGCCATTGCATAAACCTAATCTTAATTAAATTGTGTCTTACTTTTATTCTTTTCTTTGATTTTAAATTTCTTAAGTGTAAAGATTAGGTTCTTCAATGAAATTTTAAGTGTTCTCGGCTTTGACACCTATCTAGTCTCCTAGAGTGTGTGCTACTGTGAGGGTAGCGGCCGGAGATGTGTTGCCTTCCATCCTTTGTGTAGAGGAAAAGGCTTGCATTGATTTCTTCCTCTCTCCTCTCTTTCTCTTTCATGAGGTAGGGGAGTGTTGTGTGTGCTTACCTTGTGGGCCCCGCATCGCCATATCGTCGCTCGGAGATACTTGGAGGCCTATTTCGTAAGAGTGTAAAGTTCATCATTCGAGAAGGGGATTTGATGGTCGTCCAATACGGGGATCGAGATCATGCAAAAGGGTTTGGAGTCGCCACCTAGTATTATGGGCCTAGAACCCAGGGTTGGGCCCAATTCTTATGAAAATGGTCTAAAAGTTGGTTTGTTCTAGAGATTTAGGGTAAGTGTCAGGTTGTAGAATTGGGAAGGTGTTAGACACCTAATCTATCCGGTTCAATCGGTCTTCCTATTAGATGCTTAAGAATGAACATTTTCCATTATTATTCCTATTCCACATGCATGACTAAGTTATCACATATATATTCATTGACTGAATTAAAATAACTATGTACACTAAAACAAGGTTAATATGAAGTCTACATTGTGTTAATTCTGTTGAGAAATTATACCTGAGCTTGACCCCTGTTTCGGGTCAAGAGGGGTGGACCCCCTGGTTGATGCTGGTATGAACTTTTTTACAGATCTCCTGGGTCAGGGAAAGATGGTCTTGACCTCCAACTTCCTTTCTTGAGCGATGCTGACTATGATGATATTTGGACAGAGTTCCAGCTAGGAATGATTACTTTCGGGTTTTAGCTGAGGTAGCAATTTGGCAGAGCTTTCGCGAGGGATGGGCTACTTCTGGATCTTGGCTGAGGTGGCACTTCGACAGAGCTTCCACTGGGGATAGGCTATGGGAGAACTAGGCTAAGGTGGCACTCCAGCAGAGCTTCCACTAGGGTAGGCTATGGGAGGGCTAGGCTGAGGTGGTACTCCGATAGAGCTTCTGCTAGGACTGGGCTGAAAACATAAATGGTTGAATAACATCGAAGGCCCAAAGAACACTTCGAAGATTCAAAGGAATCTTACAAAGATCTCTCCCAAGAGTGGAAGAACCTCAAAAAGGGGGGTGGGAGACTAAGGGGAAACTTTTCTTACATGAAATCTCACTCAAAGAAGGCAAAGGATTGAAGAATTTTGAAGGCCCGAAGCACACTTCGGATCTTATGAAGATCTCTCCGAAGACTTGAAAAACCTCAAGGGGGGAAGGGGAAGAGAGAGGGTAGAGCTTCTCTACTATGTGTACTCGTAAGAAACTTGGGTTGTTGTGGTGTCTAAAATCAAAGGGAGGGGGTATTTATAGAGTTTTTAAACCAATAGGGAGAAAGAAAATTCCTTAACCAATGGTTGTAAAAAGTAATTTTCCTAAACCAGGGTGAAAATAAGAAATTTTAAACTAATGGGGTGGAGGGTAATTTTCTTTAGCCAATGGGGGTAAAGGTAAATTTTTTGGGCCAATAAGGTAAAAAGATTTCTTTTTGGACCAATGGGAGGCCACGGTGTAGGGTACGCTAGTGGGTCAGTGTAGGGTACACAGGCGGGTGAAGAGAGAATTCCTTCTCCAAATCGATCACCAGAAGGAGGATTATGATCTTCGGTGGGGGTGTCAGAGGTTTTGGAAGTGGTGTGGGAGCTTCAACAAGGGTGTTGGGGCTCCAGCAGGGGTGCTAGAGCTCCAGCAGGGGTGTTGCGGCTCCGGTATAGGTGCTGGGGCTCTGGCATAGGTGTTGGAACTCTGTCATCGGTGCTGAAACTCCAGCATAGGTGTTAGAACTCTAGCATGGGTGCTGAAATTCGATTTGGTAGGCGTATGGCTTGGTCAGGAGTGCATGGGGCTTGGTCGGGTATATGTGAGACTTGGTCGGGTATACACGAGGTTTGGTCAGGTACATGTGGGGCTTGGTCGGGTGTAGGTGGGGCACGGGTAGTGATGAAAGGCACGGTAATGGGTGCTCGCATGGGCGGGGGTTTGGGCACTCAGGGTAAGGCGTGGGTGCTTGCATGGGTGGGGTTTAGGCACTCAAGGCAAGGGGTGGGTGCTCGCATGGGCGGGGTTTGGGCACTCAAGGTAAGGCGTGGGTGCTCGCATGGGCGGAGTTTGGGTGTTCATGAAGTAACTCAAGGTAAGGCGTGGGTGCTCGCATGGGCGGAGTTTGGGTGTTCATGAAGTAACTTCTAGGAATGATTGTGCGAGATCCAATGGTCTGATTTTGACGAACCATATATCGTTGGAATCGTGATTCTGAGTACTATGCATCTATATGGTCACCTAGGACCGAATTCATTTGTATATGAAATGTTATAATTGGAACCTTCTTTTCTCTCGCATGTGTTTTCTGGGGATTTTAGGTAAGTATGAAATGCTTCTGGGAATAGTTACCTCAGTCAGTTGTCATCT
Source organism: Macadamia integrifolia (assembly GCF_013358625.1). Lineage (NCBI taxonomy): Eukaryota > Viridiplantae > Streptophyta > Magnoliopsida > Proteales > Proteaceae > Macadamia > Macadamia integrifolia. The sequence continues at coordinate 24,725,180 of NC_056561.1, read as the reverse complement.
CTATTGATCGGAGGTGAAATGTTATGTCCAAGATCCGTAAGTCATCATAGCTTAGGGAGGGTGACAAAATTGGGTGTCGGTAGAATGCCTCTCTTTGGCCGAGGCCTGTGCTGACTGCCGAAGGGCAAAGAAAAGAATGACCACATTTTGTCATCCAAAGCATATACTGCAGTCATCTTGCTCATCAATGATGGAGTGGAAAATACAATAGGGTAATAGCTCTTAACTATTTTAAAGTTGACGACTTACCTGGGCTACCGATTGCAAGAAAGAAATTTGAGCCCTTTCAATCCTGTTAGAAGATGTTGAACCAACGTTTTGTAGATATTTGAGCCCTCTCTACAGAAAATGTTAGTACACGAAATAATTGTTTGCAGAGATTTAGGCCCTCCCTGCAGAAGATGTTAGTGCTTGAAAATGTTCTTAAGCCATCATTTGTAGAGAGATTTGAGCCCTCCCTATAAAAGATGTTAGTATATGATTCTTGACTTTTCCTAGGCTGAGCTTCCATATGCAGGCTTAGGGAATTTACTCTCCAAGCTGGGTGTTTCGAACCAATCTGGGCTATCTGAGACTGCCAATTATAGGAAAGAAATTCACTACTCTTTCAATCTTGCAAAAGATAAAAATATTTGATTCTTGGATTTTTCTTAGTTGGGCTTCCATGTGCCAGTTTAGGGGATTTGGTCTATGAGATCAAGCCACTTGAGGCCGATTCAAAGAGATAAGGCCACCTGGGGCCAATCCACTGAGATTGGGTCACCTGGAGCTGGGTCAATGAGATTGGGCCACCTGGGGCCGGGTCAATGGGATTCTTTCTTTCCTTGATTGGAGTTTTTTATTTTGAGTCATGACATTGGAACCTTTGAATTTGGACCTTTGAATCTTGAAATTTGGCTTTTGATTTGGAATCTTGAATTTTGGCTCTTGACTTTTGGATTTTGGTTTGAAATCTTGATTTGGAATCTTGGATTTTGGAATTAATTTTTGGCTTTTGATTTGAAATCTTGATTGGGAATCTTGAATCTTGACTTTTGATTTGGAATCTTGATTTTGAATTTTGGCTCTTGATTTTTTTACTTTTGATTTGAAATCTTGATTTGGAATCTTGAATGTTGACTTTTGATTTGGAATCTTGATTCTTTGTGAGATAATTTCCATCTACCTCACCAATTTTGAATTTTGATTTCACCTTTTACTACCTCACCAATTTTGAATTTTGATTTCACCTTTTATTTTTATCTACCAATTAGATTTCACTTTCCCATTTTCATGTGATTTTATCTACCAAGTAGATTTCACTTTCCCATTTTCATGTGACATTTTATCTACCAAGTAGATTTCACTTTCCCATTTTCATGTGACATAATTTTTACCTACCACAAGAAATTACCTTGAATTTTGTTTTTGTGGTAAACAGTCTTGAATTGCACCTTGGAATTAGAATCTCAATTTTTTTTTTAGGAAAATGATTTTTTTCGAATTTTTTAACCCTAAAATGCTCCCACCCCCTCCTGTTCACTCACCAATTCGATTTTCTTGAGTTTGGAACGATTCGTGAGCGAGTAAGCTCGGGTTCTTAAGTTTTTTCGAAGATTCGAAGTTTTTTCATTTCTTCAGATTTTCTCAAATTTCTATGAAGATCTTCAAGTTTGTCTTGAAGTTCTTCATCTTCTTCTTGAAGATCTTCATAGTTCTTGAGGAGGGGGTCGTTGGGAGAATTTGAAGTCTTTCTAGGCCTCTTTGCAAATTATGGAACTTATTGGGATTCTTTGTAATTTTTGATAGATATGGCCGAAAGAAGAAAGAGGAGGACTATAGGAGAGATCTGGCTGGGTGTTGGAGAGAGATGCAACACATTCTCTTAGGAGGATGACAGTCCCGTAGACTGGTACATCGGGCGGACACTTCACAGGACTCGGGACCACATATGTAACTCCATGTGGGGTAAATGGGTAAGTCTTTTCCTTTTCCTTTTCCTTTTCCCTACAATATTATATTTTTTTTGTTTATATTTTGTTTATTTTTTATTTATTTTTATTCAATTTTGTATTTATTTATTTTTATTCATTTTTCCATTTATTTATTTTTGGAAAATTATCTGGTACCATCCCTAAAATTGAAAATAGCTTGGAGTAACACCAAAAAAATGAAAATAATATCCATCGCACCCCTAATTTGAAACACCGTTAACTGAAAAGGTAAAATGACTTTTTTACCCTTCTACTTAACCTTTAAAAGAACTCATTTTTTACCATTCAAAACGCTTGCATACTCCCACCACCAGCTTAGCCGCGATCCTAGCAGGGATGATCGGATTTCAAGTTGGTGTCCATCATTGGACGGCGGCGGAGTTGGAGTTGGTGAGAGGACTCTCGTGGTAATGGTGCATCATAGACTCGGACAGTTGACCTAACTACTCTATCACCTCCATGACTTCACCGACCAGAACCGCCAAGCAACACAGAGATCGAAAAATCAGAAAACAAATTAACACAATATAGGATTCAAATTTCTGAATTTATCGAGATTGAACCACAGAAACAAAAGTTCAAAATCAGATTGAAAAACCAGAAAATGAATTAACATTGTATAGGACCCAAGATTAGATTTTGCTCACTGTGGTGAACGAGGTAGAGATACAAATTCAGATCCATCATCCTGTTTTGAACTTAGTATTCCCCATCAGCCATTACCAAATCAAACCCCAAAAATCCAAATAACCAAATCTTCCCTTTGTTCCTTCTGTCTTTAATTTTCCAAAATCCATCAACTCGATCACTCTTACTACATCAAAACAGATGACCGGCATCTGTCTTTCCTCGTTAAGCCAAGCAAACACCAATTCAATGATTTTGATGATTTTAAAACCATGACCATAAACCACAGCTGGATTCAATTTTAACAGCTTAGAATATGAAATTTGATTTATGGGATTACTTTTTACTAGATTCACCTTTGTGTTGCAATAGAGTACCTGAAATTTCAGGTTAAATCGAGACTTATCAAGTGAAATATCTCAATTGAAGGTTTTGGTTCCACTGCCCCAGGGGCAAGGTCAGAAGTTATGACCTGATTTTTCCCCCCTTAATTTCCCCCTCCTTTCTTTCTTATATGTTAAAGACGTGTTAATCGATTTTGTTTCTTTAATATTCTTCTTCTTCTTGTTATTATTTCCCTTTTTCCCCTTGATTTCTTCTTCTTCTTTTGCCACCTGTTGCTTTTCTTTTCTTTTCCTCTCTTTGTTACCTCCTGTGTATTCTCCATGCAGTTTTAACACTAAGTGTTGATGATTCATGCACTGGTGATATATTTGGAGCTGCGTATGACAAAATTGTGATTTTTACAATTTAAGCAGTAATTCTTTACTAGTGTAGATAGAAACGATTGAGTAGACAACAATAGAGGTGGAGAGAAGGACGATGAGATAGGCCGCCTTGAAGAGCCAATAAGCGACCCATTCCGATGAGATTCGATAGCTAAGGCATTGGTAGGTGGGCGTATTTGAGCGAGTGAAGTCTAGGGCTTCTTGGTTTTGGATGAGTTTAGATATGATGAACTCAGAGATTTGGATGTTAGCTAGGAAGATGAAGGTGAGTGGGAGGATTAAGGCCAAGGACATTTTGGTAACTTTACATACCTATAAGGGTAGTTTGGCTATTTAGACAATAAAAGACTAATGACATCATCACTTAATGCCTTAAACTTAACAGAACGAGTTTTTTAGATATAATTTTATGAAAGTGAGGGGTCTACTAAACATTATTTTCATTTTCGTGTGTTACTCCAAGTTTATTTTAGGAGCATAATGAGGGAGTACCTGCCACCTTGTCTAGGTATGGCCATCCAAAAGTAGTCTGGGAATGGTACGAAATGCTTCCTCATAGGGTAAAGGGGTAAGTAGATTCTACTTACCTGTGTTGCTTGGCCTCGCTAGAGACCAAGAAATTTAGCTCGGCATTGGCGGGAGCCTTGGTGGAGCAGTAGTGGCTGAGCACCCATTCTTTTCACCTTCGTACTGGTGAGATCACCATCACATCCTTGTGCTTCTATGCTATGACTAGCATACCTTTCGGAGGGAGGCCGTTGTCTCTTCCTGCAACTTTGACAGCATGGGAGTTTACAAATTTGATGGGTATTGAGATTGAGTTCAACTAGATGCATGTCCGCCTAGGTGTGATCAATGGCCACTAGATGAGAAAGGATCTGAGGGTGAACCTGGGTAACTTCGCGCAAATAACTCACTCCTTCCTTCTATTTTCTATGGCACAGTATCTTTTCAGTGACCTCCGGGGTGGAGTGGACATCCATATGGTGGCCCTCTTCCATAATATTTGGGAGGTCGATTCATGGGATTGGGGCGGGGCTGCTTACACATACCTTATGTGGACCCTAGATCTATTAGCATATGGGGATTGGGGCCTCAAGTGGGTAGGCTGCATTCTCTAGGTGACTTTGCATTTTTTTTTCTCTCTTTTTTTATTGCTTGTACATCCTTATTTTGATATTTCAATTCAGCCTTGGTGTTACGAACACCTGGAGATCTTTGCCCCCGTGTTGGAGGATCCTCTGGAGCTCACCCTTTCCCATGGCTAATAGATGGGGAGATAGTCGGGTGTTAAGGAACCAACACTTTCCTCCTAGGACCATAGCCCGCTCTCTTCTGGATAGTCTCACAGAGGTAAGTCATATTTGGTGTCAAATTTTCCATTGCCTTGTGCTGTACTCACTTCTTCTTAACTTTGCAGGTCAATTAGAGGCCATTCCGAGATCTCCACTTCTACAACCCTGATGAGTTAGCTCGAGCCAAGCACTTGACAGAGAGCCATGCACTATTCAGGGGCATCTGGGGCCACGCTTGGTATCTGAGGGAGTGTGTCACTCCTTAATGGTCCGATCCTGCGGTGTGCTTTCCTCCCTACTATCCTCCATCGACTATGCATAACCCAGAGAGTATCCGTGAGAGTCAGATAAAGGTATGGGCCGAAGGGGTGTGGGATGATTCCTTCTTATATCCAGGAACTATGAGGCCTTTCTTGAGGAGGAGACGATTTGTGCTCCTTTCGGTCCCAGGGGGCCACTGGTATGTTTCCTCTCTTGAAGATTTTTTCTATATTTCAAATTCTTCTCTTTTTTTTTTTATTGATGTTCTTTCAGTGGAGGACATGACATGTGGACCCCCTCCTACTCGGTCACGAGTAGGTGCTGCTTCTTTATCCCAGATTGAGTCTTCTATCATTGTGAAGGGACCTCTCTAGATGGCTGTCAATCCCTTCAGCGGTTTCCCGGGCTGATCATATGCCAATGTAACCCGTCCGAGTATTCCTCATCTCTTGGAGCGTAGAGTGGATAGAGACGCCTCCTTTGGACTTCCTATCCCATATGACTGTGTGACTATTAAAACACCTCTTATTTGATTGGTTCTTCATTCCTTTTGACTGATATGCTTCTTCTTAGATGTCTCTGGGGCTCTATGCCGAGCTGAAGAGGATGCATCAGAGTTTATCTGAGGTCATGGTCAACGAGGTATTCTCCTACTCTTAGTCTCTTTCCTCTTTTATTGCTTCTTTTCTTGATCATTCCATATGTTCCCCCAGGAGAGGGAGAACGATGCCTTGAGGAGACAGGTCAGCTCCTATCATCGGGCGAATGTGCACCTACTAAAGCAGATTGAGGATCTTACATGGAGACCAGAGAGTTCGAGATTGGCATTTACCAATCTTTCCACTTTCCATGAGCATGATTAAGATGAGGAGCATGGTTCCGATGAGGATATTGACTTCTAGGGGTTTATTTTTGCATTTTTGTAAACACAAACATATGCATATTTTCCCCCCATGTTGTTTATTATTACTTTTTTTTGTTTTTTATTTTGGCATCTTATGAATGGAAACTTATCTTTGGAATAAAGAAAATCTCTTTTTTGGTTTGGATTTTTTTTTTTTTTTTGCATAATCAATTCCACAACTCAAATCTTTAATAGAATAATCGGGATAACATGAAAATCCAAATATTCCTTCATTCTACTACCAAGCGAATTACATGAAAATAACCTTCCTGACATAGACAGGATAGGTAGGTAGCAATGTGGGGAGACAGTTCTTGGAGTGGGTAAATGTTTACTAACTCCTTTGGGTCCACCGCCTCAAGCCCATATTGTTGGCTGATGTAAGTGGGCAAGTAAAAAGACATATGAGTCAATCCCATCAACCTAATATAATTATATCCAGGGGTCTTCATCAGAAAATCTTCCTGTGGTTTCCCTGGGCATCTCCATGCAATATCCTTTGTAGTTCTTCCTTGTAGGTACTCTTCCCAATCAACAATGAGTTTGAATTCTGGGATTCCCTCTTGTCCTAGTAGCAATGGGTTTCGAGTTGACCTCCATTTAATAGCCTGATCAACTTCAGCTTATCAAGTAGCTAGAGTTGGAAAATGACGGGGCTTCCATGATAATGATCGAGTCCAAATCTACGACTATGGCTTATGTTATCAAGTCCTTTGAATGTCTCTGTAAGGATTGTCGGAATGATATCTCCTCCTTTCTTCAATTGCTTTACCACCTCTATTAGAACCAGTGGTGCACCACGTCCAGGAGTTCAGTAAACATAGCGAGCTACTGTGCACAAAAAGTAAGCATCCTGTGATCTTTGCTGATGGATTCCCCCTAGTGGTAGGTATTGAATGAAGATCTTGACCACCTTCAAAATGTCAATCTTTCCATATTTGATGAATTTCTTTATTTCCTCATTTTTCCATCCGAAAAAGTCTTGAATTTCTTATGAGTGGTCTTTTTTCAAAGATGGTTGAATCAACTTACCCTTGGGTGGAGATAACATATAAACTCGGAATTCTTCGAGAGTTGGACAGGTCCCTACCAACCCAAACTAAAATACATGAAGGTCGGCATCCCAGTGCTGAATCACCTATCTGTGGAGATTGTAATGTAGCTCAATGCACCTAATCAGGCTGAGCATTGACATACTTGTAGCTTCTAGCAGACCTAGTGCCACTATGCTCATGTCTAAAGTCCACTTTCTAAATGTCTCATCCAAAGAGTCCATGACTTTTCTTGAAGCCATCACAAGCAAAGAAGAGATGTGATGATTTTTCAAAGTATTACTCATTAGCTATTGACACAACTAGACCTTTACCACTATTGCATCAAGTTCTTTTTTTTTTTTTTTTTTTTGTTCTTTTTTTTATCAAGGATGGGGAATAAACTGGCCTTGATAAACTGGTTCTGGGTGGCGGCTTTTGGGGGATAGAATCCTGGATAAGAATTTGAAGGACCATGGGTGAATGATAGATACCTAATGGCCTTGCATGCCAAATGGCGATTCTTGGGGGACAAACTATGATGATCTTTTTACATACCTTGATTATTAATCTAGGAACCAATTTATTACCTTAAGATGGTTAAAACCCCACTTGCACAAGTTGCCTACGTATCCCTTGAGAGGAATCATGTCTGACATAGTTCGGGATATTCAAATATTTCTTGAGTTGATCCATGTTGACTAGTCCAGGTATTTCTTCATCGTTGTGGTCTATGAGTTTCACAACCTTGCTTGATAGAATCTCTTTGACAGTGAATGAGCCACTTCAGTTGGGCCTAAATTTTTCTCTTGGGTCATGAATTAGGACTCTTTATTCTTTAAGAACAAGTTCACATTCCTCTAGATGACGGGGCTTCACATTCTTGTTGAAGGCCCTCGCCATTCTCAGTTGATATTTCTTTAGGTTATCCATGGCCTTCATACGCCTTTCATCAAGAAAGTTGAGCTTGTCGTGTCTGGCCTTCACCCATTCTCCTTCAAGTAACTGACTATCAAGAAGCACCCTTAGGGATGGTACTAGGATTTCCACGGGTAGAACTACATCAGCCTCATATACCAAAGAAAAAGGGGTTGCCCCTGTCGAGGATCGTACAAAAGTCTGATATGCCCATAAAGCAAGTGGTAACTTATCCGCCCAATCCTTGTGTGTTTCATCCATTTTTTGTAAGATCACCTTGTTGTTCTTGTTAGCTGCTTCTACTATCCCATTGGTCTGTGGCCTATAAATGGTAGAGCGGTGCCTTTCGATATCGAACTTTATGCAGATTTTATCGGTTTTGCCCTAGAAATGGGATCCCTGATCTAATATCAACTCTTGAGGTATTCTCTATTGAGAAATGATATTTTCTTAGATGAATTTTACCACATTAGCAGATGTGAGGACTGTATATGACTGAATCTCTACCTACTTGGTGAAATAATCAATGGCTATTAAGATGAACTCGTGGCCATTGGATTCTTTGGGGTTGATCTTTCCAATGATGTCAATGCCCCAAGTAAAGAATGGCTAAGGAAAAGGGAGTGAGTGCGATTCCATTGGTGGGATATGTATGATATTGGCAAATATCTGACATTTGTGGCATTTCTTGATAAAACTCACGTAGTCTGCTTCCATTGTGTTCCAATAGTATCCCAGCCTGAGAATTTTCTTAGCTAACATCTTGGCATTTATATGGGGTCCACAGAGGCCTTGATGAATTTCCTCCATGATGGTTGTAGCTTGGTCTTTGTCCACACATAGCAACTGTATTCCATCATAGTTTCTCTTGTATAACAAGTCTCCTTGAAGGATAAACTGGGTGGCATATCTTCTCAGCCATGTATTTTTTTTCCTTAGTAAAATCCACAATATGAGCGAACCAAGACCGACCATCTATGGAGAGAGAATTCACCAAAATTTGATAAATGGGTCTGCTTTGTTCCATTAAGAATAGTCGGACTCTAGCCATATGATTGCATTCTACCATGGAAGTCAAGGTCGCAAGGGCATTAGCAAACCTGTTGCTATCTCTCTGGAAGTATTTGAACGAGATCTTCTCAAAGTGTTCAATCACTTTTCAGCTTTTGATCTCTAGTCCACTTTCCTTGTGTCTAACAAATGACAATAGATGATTCTCCATACACCTTGATCTTTTTCACTCCAATAGTTAAGGCCCTTTCTAGTCTAAGTGCGCAAGCTTTATATTCAGCAATATTGTTGGTACAGGAGAAGTCGAGGCGAAATGACAAAGGCAAATAAAGGCCATCAAGAGTGATAAGCAATATTTCTGTGCCACACCCCTTTTGATTAGATTCTCCATCAAAGAACAATTGCCATTCATTAGCTGTGTCTTCTTTCTCTTTTGCTGTGATTCCTTCATCGAGAAAGGCATCGTCTAAGGCTCTTCAGCCTTCTATGGGGTGGGCAGCCAAATGATCAGCTATAGTTTACCTTTTGATAGATTTTTGAGTAACATAGGTGATGTCAAACTCTGATAGTAAAAGTAACCACCGGGCTATCCTTCTTGTTAGAGTTGGTTTCTCGAAGAGATACTTGATTGGATCCACTCTTGAGAACAAATGCACTAGATAAGCTACCATGTAGTGCCGCAGCCTTTTTGTTGCCCAAATTAGTGCAGCATAAGTTTTTTCCAAAGATGTGTACCGTGTCTCATATTCTAGGAACTTCTTGCTGAAGTAATATATGGCATGCTCTGCCCTATTTTCTGTCTCTTTTTATGATAGCAATGAGCCCATGGAATATTCTCCCACTAATAAGTACAACAGAAGTGGTTCTCCTTCCACTGGCGGTGTTAATACTAGTGGGGTCATGAGGTATCCTTTGATCTTATCAAAAACTTGTTGGCATTGGTCATTCCATTCACTGGGCTGATCCTTCTTCAGCAACTTGAAAATTGGTTCACAGATTGTAGTTAGCTGTGCTATGAACCTACTGATATACTTGATGTGACCCAAAAATCCTCGTATTTACTTCTCAGTCTGAGGTATGGGCATCCCTGAATTGCCTTGATCTTGATAAGGGTCAACTTCAATGCCTCTTTCACTCACCAAGAACCCTAACAATATTCCTATTGTTTCGTCCTGCTGTTGCCCCGAATACACACTTCTGAGGATTCAACTTTAGCTGATACTTCTTGATCCTTTCAAAGAATCACCTTGGTGTGGGAATATGCCCCTACTGATATTTTGATTTCACTATCATGTTATTCACATAGACCTCCACATCTTTGTTCATCATGTTATGCAATATGGTTGTAGCTACTCTTTGATAAGTTACCCCCGCATTCTTTAGTCCAAAAGGCATCACCTTATAACAGTAGGTTCCCCATGGAGTGGTGAAGGTTGTCTTTTCACGATCCTCTGGGTGCATACTCACTTGGTTGTATCCCGAGAATCCATCCATAAATGATAACAAGGCATGCCTCACCATGTTATCAACCAATACATCAATGTGAGGTAATGGGAAGTCATCTTTAGGGCTTACCTTGTTAAGATCTCGGAAGTCTGCGCATATTCATACATTGCTATCTTTCTTTGGCACTGGTACTATATTAGCCAACCATTGGGGGTACTTCACCACTTGTAGAAACCCTGCATTCTATTGCTTCACAACTTCTTCTCTGATCTTCTTATTCCATTCTAGCTGTATTCTTCAAAGCTTCTGCTTTATCGGCTTTGCCCCAGGGTAGGTCTGCAATCGATGTTGCACCATATCGCTGTGTATACCAGGCATATCCTTATACGACCAAGTAAAGACTTCAGTGAATTCCTTTAGAAGACTAATCGTTTGTTTTGGTTCTTCATCATTTAGGGTGGTACCAATTTTTACCTCTCGAAGGCATTGGTCGGTTCCTAAATTAATAACCCTGGCATAATCATGGATGAGTTGAGCTTTCTTTGGTTTGCATTATTTTATTAACTCTTGATATTTATTAAGATCATCATAAGAAAAAAGGAGACAAGTCATACTCAGAATCAGAAATTTCATTAATGAAAGAAGGAGTAATAAACTCGACATACACGGACTCTGGGCTCTCCTCAAGAGAGGAGGCCGACAGGAAATCATAAATAGAAGACTCAACAATTGACTCGACTATTGACTCGATGGTTGGTTTGATGCTTTCATCAGTGGTATCCATTTTGATTGACTCTACAACATGAGTAAACTTGAAACTCTCCCCAATGCTAGTCTAGTTCAGGAGCGGTTCGATGGCTTGATGGATGAGAAGATTTGGCAAAGGGCCTTCTTCTCCTTCTAAGAAAGTTGCTGTTATTTCTTCAATGGTGTAATGGTTCTTCTGGATAGATGTCTGCCTCTTCACAAATACTAATTGATCAACCAGATGTTCCCGGAAGCTGAACTTTCTGAGAGGTGAGGATTGGTGGAGACTGCTCAAACTTTTTTCTATAAAATCCATCTTTTCAAGCCTATTGATGGAGGCCATTCTGGTTCCTCGATCACATCTTTGACCACCTATGGACCTTTGCATTGCAGTTGATTCGGGCACAGTATATACAGACCATCATTCTTTGTGCTCTTCTTTGCTTCACATATACACTTCTTCCTTTGAAAGGCTTAGGCTTGAGCTCCTGGAGCTCTTGGGCTCTTGGTTCTTGTAGCAGGGAGCAAATGTGGCTTTTTAAATCAATGGGAAGCTATAAACTCTAGGTGGGCCTTATCTTCTTTTCCCATTCTCTTTTCAGGAGGACTCGAGGACTTAGTGCCTCTTTTGATCGGATCAACGTTGTACGGTTACTAGAGGAAGACCCATTCTCAATCAGTGTAATTTATATTATCCCGGTGGTGCAACTATCTTGATCACTTTCTTTGACTAGCATTTGCTGTTGTTCTACCTCATAAGTTACCCAGTCGAACTCGTCTTAAAAGAATACTTGAAATCCTGGTTGCATCTTCACGATGGTTTCATCAAACCACGGTTCAACATTTTCACAAAAGGTAAAATCTTCTCCTTCCCTTACGAAGTACCCATTGAGAGTAGGGTAGTATAAGGTAGATATTTTCCTAGTCATCCTTAGTACCTTATGCCCCTTGCTGCCATTCTTGCTCCTTGGTCTAGGATTTTGAGGAATGTACCCAAGACCACTCCTTCCTTTGCTAACCATTGGAGTAGGTAATTTTGAAACACCTTGATGATACTTTTCCAATCCCATCCCTGGAAAGTATTACATATTCTTCACCATTTGGTTCACCTGAAGGCTCCATATAGCTTCATAGTTTTCAGAATCTTTTCATCTGGCATTTCCTTGGCAAGTGCTGCACAAGTTTCCTCTATTTCAAAACCACTAAGTTGAACTTCCTGGTCTTGTTCTTCTCCATTTTCAATATTGGCTAAGGTTATCACTACTTTGGGATCCCAGGCTACTGTAATCACCTTCCCTTCATAAATGAACTTCATTTTCTGATGGGGACTAGATGACACTGCTTTCGTATGATGTAAACAAGGCCTTCCCAAGAGTATGTTGAAAGATGTCAGTATATTAATGATTTGAAAATCAATATCAAACTTCACTGGGCCAATAATTATGGTAATGATGAGGATGCCAAGGATTTTCCTCTTGGTGTTGTCATATACCCGTATGGTTTGGTTTGACAGCCTCATCTCTTCCAGGTTAATGCCAATACTCTTTGCTGATCTCAAGAGTAGAACATTCAAAGTAGACCTATTGTCAATGAGAACCTGGGGAACCACCTTGTTAAGACATTCTACCTTGATGTGTAGAGCTTTATTGCGTTGGACTCCTTTGGGGAGTTCAGAGTCTGAGAACATTAATGACTGTACCACATAAGTTGCCCCTACTATGTGTGAGAGATGCACCTAATCTATCTCGATTGGCACTTGCACATTGGTGAGAGACTTCAAGACCACTTCACGATGTGTGGGGGAGGCCATCAACAATCCCCAAATTGAGATATTAGCTTGGGACTTCTTGAGTTAAGCCAAAACTAGATTCTCCAGTTCTTTCTTTAAGCCACTGGTTCCTGCTTCATTAGTCCTTGACTGTTCTACTGCTAGAGCCGTGCCCTTATAGTTTCTTCCACTTCAAATTTCCATCACATTGGTAGGTTTCTTTACAATGATCTCTGTGGGATAGAAATCTTCATCATCACTGTTTGTTATGGTAATTATCCCTACCATAGGATCATCCTCTTCTTCCGATTCTTCTTCCCCACTTGGGGTGGGAAGTCGAGGTCCTCTACAAATGTCAAGGGCACTGGGTCACACCTTCTTGACTGCATTGGAAAGTCGTGCAACTGCTGTATCCATCATTTGTACAAGTGTGGAATGTCCCCCTATTTTTTTAAGGATTATCAATTGCTCGGTATAACATTGTTCATTGATGGCTACTTCACCTAACATTTGATCAATCTCATCAGCCTCGAGTTTGTTGTCAACCAAACGATTATAGACATAAGCCATGTGTTCTGCTGTAGGATTTGGTAACAGTGATTTCATACCGTTCACTATCTTCTGAATCTAATGCCTAATCTTCCCCTTCCATGTGAATTATGAGTGCCGACTGAATAGCATTTGTGGGATCAACCATTGGGTCATCCTTGCCAAGCATATATAGAATATCCTCCGGATCCTTGGATGAGTAGTACCCTGATTCCTCATCATCATCATTGTGCAAAGGCCCCTGGTAGTCATTCCAATCCGGGTACTCATCATCAACTTGAGAATTAGAGTCATCTCCATCATTCTCATCTCTGCTTTTATCCTTGTCATCATCCTCTGTGTCACTCCCTATGTGAATTAGGGAGTTGTGCTCTTTGCTTTGTTCTCCCACTGCCAAAGCTATCATTGCTCTGAGGAGGTCATTTGTGACTTCTTCAATGTTCTCCAAGTCGTCCTCCTGAGGTATGGTGGGCTGAATTAGAGAAGTGGGATCACCATCCTGGCCTTCTCCTAAAGTATTCACTGAACTTGTTGATGAGGTCATCTTTGGGGAGTTTGGTAGTGTAAGCATATCCTTCCAAATTTACCCATCAATCCATCCTTCTTTTGGGTTATACACCGAACCTTAAGAATGGGATTGGTATGAGGGTGATGAGGGACATGAGTCAGGGTGATATGAAGGTGATGTGATCTGAGAGGTAGGATAGAAAGATTGGGGGTGATAAGATGATGAGATCCCTTCTCCTTGATGGTGTGGTGAAGGTTGATGATATGGTGGAGGTTGGTAATATGGTGAAGGTTGGAGGTATGGGGGGGATTGGTAATGTGGTGAAGGTTGGAGGTATGATGCGGTGGATTCTTTTGTTGATGAGGAAGGATGAATGGTGGTAGTCTGATCTTCTGATTCTTCTTCTGATGACTCTTTCCTTTTGGGAGTCCTCATGATTTTGGCCCTTTGACTCATGACTTTCCTGTAATCACAGGCATTCATGTGATTCTTTCGAGCTCGGGATATAATGAGATGAGTGGTATCACTCTCTATTGCTTCTTTGTCTAGGTTGTCCACATGATCATAGAATATGGGGTGATGAAAGTGCTTATCCAACTGATACATGTGGATGGCCCTTCGGAAGGAGTCGCATTTCTTTTGATAAGCATCTTTGATGAAACCACGAATGTGCCATACTAATTCTGAAGAAAGGGACAATCTTTGCACAAACTGAAACTTTTCTTTCCATTCAACATGCCTCTCCTCTTGATATTTCTTGGCATCCTTAATAAAATGGGTTGGATCATAGAACCGAGGATCCTAATTTTTCTAGTCACTCAGTGTTGCCAATATGTTGATAGTTTCATGGTTCGGGAGGGGATTGGTATTAACATTAGGAGATTTCTTAATCTTAACTTCAATAGTCCCATTGTCTACCAAATCCTGGATTGTAAGCTGGAGACTTATGCATCTTTTAGTGTTGTGCCCCTTCTAAGTGTGGTATGCACAATATTCATGATCTCTATACCAAGCTGGGGGAGGGTTGCTGATTACTCTTGGAGCCACTGTCCCTAACAATCCTTACTTCTTTAGCTTCTCATACTATGTTGTTACGGGCATTCCCAAATCAGAAAACTGTCTTCTTGGGTGAGGAGCCTTCTTGGAAGGTGCATCTGCTTGTATCACAAATGGTGATGAAGAGGTGACAGGTGAGACTGATTGTTAGACCGTACCTACCACAAAAGCTTCGGGACCCCATCTAACTCTGTCATTCTTTCCTGCATCTTGGGAGGATCCTTGATATTGAACTTCCCTTAGGATTTTGTTTTCCACATGTGTACCGGTGGCAATCAAGGCATCAAAAGTTTATAGATGTTGATAGTAAAGGACATCATAATAAGGCTTTAATAAGTTTTCAATCAACATTTCTACTTGCTTTGCTTCTAAAGGCCGATCTACCATCGTGGCAGCCTTATCCCCAAACCTCATTAAGAAGGCGGTGAATCCTTCTCTAGGCTGTTGTCTCAACATTTTAAGCTCTCGATGCTTCACAGTGTTGTATGAGTACTGTTTGGTGAAGGCTTTCACCACTGTTGTCCAATTCTGGGTTTAGAAAGACTCCAACTAGTTGAGCCACCTTAGTGTTGGTCCTGATAAAGTTAACATGAAGGCTTACCCCATCTGGTTGTCAGCAAGTTGCCATGACTTGGCGATGCTAAGGAAGACTTTGAGATGAGCCTTAGGGTCCCCTGACCCGTCAAATCTATCAGTTTGCCATTTGAACTTTTTAGGGATTCTTGCCCTGGAGAAGAAACTCATATCATAAGAATCCACTATTTGACTTTCTAATCCTTTTCCTGCTCGAATCATATTCTCCAACTTCTCTAATTACTCTCTAAGTTTCCTTTCTTTCTCCGTCTCTAGAGGCTCCATTCGGACATATGCGGTGAGCTCCTCTTCCTCATCTTCAATCACTACCCTGGGAAGAGGGACCCTGGAATAGGTCCCCTGTTGAACATTTAGACAAGTAGGTGAAACTCCTCTCTGACCAATTGGCCTGACTTACACCAGTTCTCCAAAGTCAACTCGGGAAGAAATCCCATGATGACCCATAGGTCCGTTCTGATCTGACTCTCCTATGGCTTGTGCTGGTTCAGCATTGGGAGGGTTTTGGAGTGCATGCAGTATCTGAGCTATTCTTCTCTTGACCTTGGCCATTTCTATTTGCAAAGTCTCTACAAGGTGGACTTAGGCTTGCTCGGGTGATTTAAGGTCGTGGGGATCCATGTGAATTGGGTCATAATCACTTAGCGGTAGACAATCTCGGAGAGACGATGGAGGTGACACTGGACTTAATCGAGTCAATCAGTTACCCTGACGTGTCCAAATGGACCGTGAAGAATACTTGAGGAGTGGAATTATGCCTGAACCAACAGTGGCTTATTTTAGAATTCTTGTATTCCCAGCCCCTTATTCACTCATCTACTAGATTAACAACCAATGATCCATCCAAAGTTAGTCTACTTGATGACAGGAAGTGGGTAGGGGTTAATGCCCCTAGGCCACTCAATGTCATAAGTAGGAGATTCATACAAATGGCTTGACCAGAATACTCCTATTAATACATTCTTTGCCAATAAAGCTATGCTTTCCTTAATCTTATCCCACTAAGTGACCTTCCTCCTAGTTTCCTTGGTTCTTTTACATAATTCGACATTTCGTGGGAACTTGACAGAAATCAGCCCAGATCGCATATGCCAAATCATTAATATTTCATTTATAAGGAGGAAGGACACCTTTTATCCGAAACCCACTTAGGAGAGAATTTCTTTATGACTAGAATATATCATAGGAAATTTTTTTTTCAAGACCGCAAACAAATTCTACAGATCATCTTATGGCATTCCTAGCATTCTCCATCTATTTCCTACATGATATGAGTATGCAATAGGACCGACAAGGCTTCCTTGACAGAATCTATATACGTAAGATACATGATCCTTTTGATATACCCGTGGGTACGAGATCAAGGGGGTGACTTCCTTGCCCATTACTTGTGACTACACACGAGGTTAAGCAACTGGCCACGGGGTGGTGGAACTGTGAGTGATTGTGGGCAAAAGGGTAATGTGGGAATATCATTATTCGATCTCAGAAAGTCATAAAGTGCATGGACCTCCCCGAAGGTGCTAGAACAATTATGAACATCCTCTCCATTTAACAATACCCCACACCCTTGTATAGAACCATTTGCTCTCCGAGTACTCTCCATGACATGCACTGACCTCCCTAAGGGTGTGGGCATGACAGGGAGTCCCTCGTCAAATGATTTCACTTCGAGCACGATGCAAGATGCGATTAGCGAATACAATCACAAACATAGGGTTAGCCAAACATGTTTTCAAACAAATGTGGTGGAAAATGTTCTTGCATTTAACGGTAGCATCTAGTGTTGGAAGTTTGACATTTATCCCTAGTGGAGTTGCCACTATAAGGGTAGCAATTGGAGATGTATTGCGCTCCATCCTTTTTGGGGAGGAAAAGGCTTATATTAATTCTGTCCTCTCTCCTCTCTTTCTCTTTTATGAGGGACGGGTGTGTCGTATGTGCTTACCTTGTGGGCCCCGCACCACCGTATCACTGCTCAGAGATACGTGGAGGCCTATTTCACAAGAGTGTAAATTTTTTCATTCAAGACAGGGAGTTGATGATGGTCCAATCTGGGAATCAGGATCATACAAAAGGGTTTGGAGTCACCACCTAGGATTATGAGCCTAGGACCTAGGGGTGGGCCCAATTCCTAAGAAAAGGGTCTGAAAGTTGGTATGGTCCAGAGATTTAGGGTAAGTGTCAGGTTATGGATGAAATTTGAAAGGTGTTAGGCACCCAATCTACCAGGTTCAATTGGTCTTCTTACTAGATGCTTAAGAACGAATATTTTCCATAAGTATTCCTATTCCACATGTATGGCTAAGTTATCACGCATATATGTTGACTGAATTTAAATAACTATGTACACTAAAACAAGGTCAATATAAAGTCTACATTGTGCTAATTCTGTTAAAAAATTATACCTGAGCTTGACCCCTGTTTCAGGTTAAGAGGGGTGGACTCCCTGGTTGATGCTAGTACAAACTTTCTTACGGATTCTCCTGGCTCAGGGGAAGATGGTCTTGACCTCCGACTTCCTTTCTCAAGAGATGCTAACTGTGATGATATTCAGATAGAGTTTCGGCTAGAAATGGTTACTTTTGGGTTTTGGCTAAAGTGGCAATTTGGCAGAGCTTCCGTTAGGGATAGGCTATGGGAGGGCTAGGCTGAGGTGGCACTCTGACAGAGCTTTCGTTGGGGTAGGATATGGGAGGGCTAGGCTGAGGTAGTACTCCGGTAGAGCTTTCGCTGGGAATGGGCTAAAAACCTAAATGGTTGAAGACCTTTGAAGGCCCAAAGAACACTTCGAAGATTTAAAGGAACCTTATGAAGATCTCTCCTAAAATTGGAAGAACCTCAAAAAGGGGGGTGGGAGACTAAGGGAAACTTTTCCTACATGAAATCTAACTCAAAGAAGGCAAAGGATTGAAGAGTTTCGAAGGCCTGAAGAACACTTTGAAGATCCGAAGAACACTTCGGATCTTATGAAGATCTCTCCGAAGACTTGAAAAACCTCAAGGGGGGAAGGGGAGGAGAGAGGGCAGAGCTTCTCTACTATGGGTGCTCCTAAGAGACTTCGGTTGTTGTGGTGCCTAAAATCAAAGGGAGGGGGAATTTTTAGAGTTTTTGAACCAATAAGGAGGAGAGAGAAAATTCCTTAACCAATGGTCGTAAAAAGTAATTTTCCTAAACCAATAGGGTGAAAGTAAGAAAATTTGGACCAATGGGGTGGAGGGTAATTTTCTTTAGCTAATGGGGGGCAAAGTAAATTTTTTAGGCTAATAAGGTAAAAAGATTCATTTTTGGACCAATGGGAGGCTACGGTGTAGGGTACGCTAGTTGGGCAATGTAGGGTTCATAGGCAGGTTAAGAGGGAATTCCTCCTCCAAATCGATCACTAGAAGGAGAATTCCGATCTCCGATGGGGGTGTCAGAGGTTTCGGAAGGGGTGTGGGAGCTTCAACAGGGGTGCTAGAGCTCTAGTAGGGGTGCTGGAGCTCTAGCAGGGGCATTGGAGCTCCAGCAGGGGTGTTACAGCTCCAGCATGGGTGCTAAAACTCCGGCATGGGTGCTGGAACTCGGCTGGGTATGCCTGGGGCTTAGTCGGGTATATGTAGGCTTGGTCAGGTATGCGCAAGGCTTGGTTGGGTACACACGGGGCTTGGTTGGCCGCACACGAGGCACGGGTAGGTGTGTAAGGCACGACATGGGGGCTTGCATGGGTTGGGTTTGGGCACTCAAGGCAAGGCATGGGTGCTCGCATGGGTGAGGTTTGGGCACTTAGGGCAAGGCGTGGGTGCTCGCATGGGCGGGGTTTGGACACTCAAGGCAAGGCATGGGTGCTCGTAAGGGTGGGGTTTGGGCACTCAAGGCAAGGCGTGGGTGCTCACATGGGCAAGGTTTGGGTGTTCATGGAGTAACTTTTGGGAATGATTCTGGGAGATCTGACGGTCTGATTTTGACATACCATATATCATTGGAATTGTGATTCTGAGTACTATGCATTTGTATGGTCACCGAGGACCGATTCCTTAGTATATGAAATGTCATAATTGGACTCTTCTTTTCTTTCGCACATGTTTTCTGTGGATTTTGGGTAAGTATGGAATGCTTCTAGGAATTGTTATCTCAGTCAATTATCATCTCTGTTGATCAGAGGCGAAAGGTAGTGTCCAAGAGCCGTAAGCCATCATAGCCGGGGGAGGGTGACAAAATTGGATGTCTACAGCTACTGATTATGTGCTTATCTTTAGACTATTATTAACATTCTAATCACTAGTTTTCCTAACACGTTATAGGTTTGTGATTTAAATCAAAGTATCGCTCTTTGATACAACACATTTCGCACCCCACCTTCACTTATATGAAGGTTGATGACCTGGACACACAATTGTATCCACAATCCATCTAGGATCTCATATGCAATGCTTTAAGATCACGGAGTTATGAAATAAGTCTAAAATCCACAATATATAATACAAATCAGTAAGATAAACACCATTGGTGAATTCTATTATGTAATTGTTTGAATTTAAAATCTAACCGCAAGCGACGGATCAGTGTAGCTAACGGGTCGAACATGAGGAAAGCATCCACTTTATTTTAGGCACATAAGTAGGTATCTCTATGCAGAAGTGCACAGATTCATTATGGTGATATAATTCTAACTATCGACCTAACACAAATGCATCTAAAAGCGACCTAACCATTCACATCTAGAAATTTAAATACTCAAACCACGTAATTAACAAGCAAATAAATGAAAATAAAACTGATGAAATAAAAAGTGCTGAAAAGTAAATAAATAAAATTAAAAAAGGAGAGGAAAGCATCCACTTTATTTTAGGCACATAAGTAGGTATCTCTATTTAGCCCGAGGGATGCACTATAAATAATATGAGCTTCCCTACTTAACCAGAGTACTCTTACAAGGGCTTTTCTACTTGGCTTTAGGGGAAAGGCTGAAAAGTAAATAACCAAAATAAAATGATGGTTCCATAGCTAGAGAGGGGCAAAGCCAACACATGCATCTAGCCAAGGACCTTGGGGGAAAAGGAAAGCATCAAAGTAAAAACTAAAATTTAAATCCTACTTTAAGAATGGAGGGGTAGCAAGAAGAGGGAATGAGAAGGGGGTGAGAAGACTACTCAAGGAGCCTACTTACTTGAACTTCAATCCTTGAACTAAAAACTTGATCGATTTGAGATACTACTAGTACTAAAAACCAGATCTGAAATAAACCAAATCTAAAATTTCTAGTAATAGAGAAAACAAATCTGAAGAGAAAAATTAAACTTGAAAGACATGCTCCATAGCTTGTTCTGGTCACTTAGAACTAAGCCTAAAACTAGGACTTGAAAATTATAACTTCAATTGCTTAAACAATAGAAATAAGAGACTAAATGAAAAACAAAAGTGCTTGCATTAATTGAATAAAAAGAACTTACAAAAGTGTTTAAAGAAAAAATCTAAAACTAGAGCTAGAGAAAGAGAAGAGTAAAGAAAAAAGAGAAAAAGCAACTAAAAAACAAACCTAAGAAGAGAAGTAGAGAGGAAGAGAGGGACCACCCTTTAGGGTTTTGTGGACTCCCTTTCATAGGGAATAGGAGAGAGAGGAGGACGTCCAAGCGTAGATTCCCTTGGACAATTTTGTGGTGAGGTGGAGGAGAGAGAAGAGAGAGAATCGTAGGAAGTAGGGAATCTCTAACAATTTTGCTTCATTTTTTTTTTAATTTTTTTCTCTCTTCTTCAAACATGGGTAGCCTCTTGGACGATTTTTCTTTTATTTTTTTATTTTTTTTCTTTCCTATTTTTTCTCACTACCCTTTGGCCGACCTCCTTTGAGTGATGAGTAGGAGAGAAAATATTCCAAAAAAAACCTTCACAAAAAAATAGCAACCAAAAGGTTCGAACTTGAGACCTCCTAATAAGCAAGGGATTTTGCACACCACAACTCACCAATTACACTAGGTAGTTGTTGTTACCAAAAATGAATCTTCAATCACTTAAGGGTGTGGTCCATCGATCCTTGTTGGAATTTAGAATATTCCTTGTATCCCTAAGACAACTGCAGACGAGCTAGTTCTGCATCTCGGTTCAGTTCTGATCCATTATTTTTTTCTTGGCCCGAAAAGAATAATCACTTGTACAGTTGACCAAACGAATGTGTACTTTTAATTGAACGCATTCATCTTGCTCAGAATTTAGTCCTCTTCGCAACCATGAAAAGAAATAGGACCTCTTTAAGTGTAAAATTGAAGATATAGCGCCCGATAATCCTTAAGGCCTTGAAAATATAAAATCTGCAAAAAGAGAGTAAAACCCAAGGTAGCTCCATTCTAAATATGTAAAATGCATGTTTTACTACCCTATATTTCACACATAAATGTGCTTATCATGTACTATATTTAAGCAAAGAAATTTTTCTCATGTTTGAACGTAGTTATAATATTACCCCTACGACTACAGCAAGTATGTACACAAAAAGATTCAAAAGATGAGCATGACTACTATCATCTTCAGGTACCCTGAAGGCACAATCATCACACACACACACACAACCAACCTCATGTGCTACTAGCTCCTCAACCCATAGTTCATCTCCATATAGAGCAGACACCTCTACCATGGCCTCAAGAGGGTTACCTGTATCACCATCTAAAAACATGGCAATAAATGAAGTGAGCTTCCACAAAGCCCAGTGAGGGGTGGACATGTAAGTAAAGACAACCATATATGAAATGCAATAATAATGGCAATGCTCAACAACATCCAATGAACGCATATTAGATGAATGCAATGTCATAATCCGATTTATTATCACACAAGCCTAGTCAATAGATTCTAAATCCATATTTAGTTTTAGTGCTACTAGAACATAGGTGGTATCCCTAGTCACAAATGTGCATTATCAGCCCCCGACGATATAAGCTAGTTGTTAGTCAGGAGCAAACTGATCCCTACATGACTACTTCGGTACCTGGTAAGCCCTTATTAATAATCCCCTATATATATCACAATACCAAATCCAACATCGCGTGAAGGGTATACCATTACACTGAATCCAACATTGCACGAAGGATTTGTCATAAAGCTAGTATCCCCCACCTCGGTCACTAGAAACTCTCCCAACCTTAGTCCATCGGATGGTGGGATTAGCCAATACCTTTTCCCTACTGGAATGGGTTGTAGAACCCAAATTATTTTCCTAGTTTGATGCAATCTAGCATGAATTTATATCACATCATAATCACACTCTCTCACTCTATGGGCATGCAGTTCCAGAACCCAACCTTCGGCTACCCTGCATCCCATTCCTTCGGCTACCCTGCATCCCATTCATCAACACCAACACCAACACCAACACCAACACCAAAATCAACACCAAAACCAACACCAACACCAACATCAACATCAGCATCAAAACCAACACCAACACCAACATCAACATCATTATGCACTTCAAATTCTTAACAGTAACCAATTCATTATGCACATGTTCATGATTATATGCAAGAATAATGTGTTATGAACACTGCTTAAAATATTCACAACACCCACTTCCCTTGTATTCCTACTTGTTGCGTACTACTAGTCTCGAGCCGCAAAGCTTCACCAGTTGCCGGTTCTATTCCTATAAAACAAAAATGGGTTTTAGGTTAAGCTATATATATATATATATACTATTAATTCTCTTCTTATGGTGTTGAACACCCCCAACTCATGATTCACCCATTTTAGGTAGGAGATACATGTTAGGTTTAGTGTTCTAGGGTTAGAATTAATGCAGGCAACACATGCACATACTAATTAGTTTAGAAATGATGTGATTAGTCACCTATGAGGCTTAGATTCTATTATTTTGTCCAATTTCCCCAATTTAGGGTTTAGGTTACTAAATTTTAGGAAATCAAATTAAGGTTTATATGCATTGTGGCCCTAGACCGAAATGTGATCACCCCAATCCCTTAGTCTAGGTCTCCTTCACCAATTCCCCAACATATAGTTGAGTTAGGGTGGTAGATTATAGAGGATTTGATTAAATTCCCAATTTCGGGATTTAGGTTACCCATTTTTTTTAGAAAATTCGGTTAGGGCTTCATGCATTGGTCTCAAATTTCATTTAGGATCACCCCAATCCCTATTCTAGGTATATTACGTCATTTCCCCAACATATAGTTAGTTTAGGATGGTAGATTATAAATAATTTGGTATAATTTCAAATCTAGGGTTTAGGTAGTTAATTCTAGGTTTTAAATTGGGGCATTTTCTACATTTGGTCTCCGCACTCAATTGTGAGTGGTTTAGGTAGCTATACTAGGCATCCTACAAAAAATCCCCAACTCAATTAGTAGATTGAGTGGGTGGGTAGAGGGGATTTCGGTTAGGGTTCTTAATTTAGCTTGGATGAAGAAAATATGGTAAGAGAGAAAGATAGGAAGCATGCATAAAATAGTTCCTTCTAAATGGCTCTATTTATAGAAACTTAAGTTCACTAAAGCTGGAAAAATAATGGGTTTTTCTAATAACTGATTATATGGTTACTAAAGTTTATTGAGGCTTGTTTGGGAAACAAATGGGTTTCGCTTATAACTCCTTATATGGTAACTTAAGTTCAATGAAGCTTATTTGGGAAATAAATAGGTTTTCTCCCATTACTTTGTTAATTCCTCTAACACATTTATTCATTCATTGGTAGGTTGTATCAAATATTGGAGGTGGTTTGAGGTGCACGGACGCCAGGGCTCGGGCCCCACGGCCAGATATCCTATATTATCACAATATTCCTACTAGTGTGGGTCAATTATACCCAATTAAGTTGGGAAAACTTCACCATGTCGTACAGAGGGTTTCTAGGGTATGTGGACCATATCTTGTTGCATTTCACTATTGGGGTTCGGGTAATTCCCTTCAATGGCAGGGGACTTACAATGACTTCTTCTTTAATGGTGTGTAACCCTTCCAATTATCTCGGCACAAGTAATATTTACAAGTGGGATCAATCCTTCCCTCCTAGAAAAACACTGCTGCTACCTAGTACCCATTGGTACTGGCATTCTCTTGTAATTCACATGTAGTCAGTCACACAAAGGGAAAATTTAGTGCACGGGTATAACAAATACTCCGTCTTCGATCTACTAATCTTAAAACCTATTGTTTTCAATTTTGATCTTTATAGCTTCAACTAAGTGTTAATCCCTACATTAGTCTCATCCACTAGAGCAATGTTATTTGCGAAGAACATACACTAGGGGACCTTGTCTAAAATGCTTTTGGGTAACTCATCCATAGTAAGTGCAAACAAATAGGGTCTTGGGGCCAATCCTTGATGTAATCTAATAGTAATTGGGAGTTTGATGAGCACATTTATGTGTGAAATCTAGGGTAGTAAATCATGCATTTTACATATTTAGAATGGAGCTACCTTGGGTTTTACTCTCTTTTTACAGGTTTTATACTTTCAATGCCTTAAGGACTATCGGGAGCTATATCTCCAATTTTACACGTAAAGAGGTCCTATTTCTTTTCATGGTTGTGAAGTGGACGAAATTATGAGCATGATGGACGTGTTCAATTAAAAGTACACATTCGTTTGGTCAACCGTACAAGTGATTATTCTTTTCGGGCAAGAAAAAGAATAATGGATCAGAACTGAACCAAGATGCAGAACCAGCCCATCTGCAGTTGTCCCAAGGGTATAAGGAATATTTCAAATGCCAACAAGGATCAATGGACCACATCCTTAAGTGATTGAAGATTCGTTTTTGGTAACAACAACTACCTAGCGTAGTTGGTGAGTTGTGGTGTGCAAAATCTCTTCCTTATTAGGAGGTCTCAAGTTCGAACCTCTTAGCTGCTATTTTGTTGAGGTTTTTTTTTATAATATTTTCTCTTTCCTACTCATCACTCAAAGGAGGTCGGCCAAGATAGTTGTATGTAAGTTTGAAGAAGAGAGAGAAAATAAAGACAAAAAATAGGAAAGAAGAAAAAAAAAAAGACAAGGGCATGGATGGAATTTTCCATTTAAAATAGAATATTGTACAAATACAAGCAAGGAAAATCGTCCAAGGGGGGGTTTCTTGTGCAAGAAGAGAGACAAAAATAGAAAAAAGAGAAAAAATAGGAAAGAAAAAGGTAAGAAAATCGTGGGAGATCTCTCCACACATTTTCTCTCTTCTCTCTCCTCCACCTCACCACAAAATCGTCCAAGGGGATCCACCCTTGGACGTCCTTCCCTCTCTCCTATTCCCTATAAAAGGGAGTCCACAAAACTCTTAAAAAATTGTCCCTCTCTTCCTCTCTAATTCATTCTTCTTCTAGGGTTTTGTTTTTGTTCTATCTCTTTCTCTAGTTTTCTCTTTCTCTATCTCTAGTTCTAGGTTTATGCTTTAAACACTTTTGTAAGTTCTTTTATTCAATTAATGCAAGCACTTTTATTTTTGATTTAGTCTTTTATTTTTATTATTTAAGTAATTGAAGTTGTAATTTTCAAGTTCTAGTTCTAGGCTTAGTTCTAGGTGACAAGAACAAGCTATGAAGCATGTCTTTCAAGTTCAATTTTTTTCTTCAGATTTGTTTTCTCTAGTACTAGAAATTTCAGATTTGGTTTATTCTAGATCTAGTTTTTAGTACTGGTAGTATCTCAAATCGATCAAGTTTTCAGTTCAAGGGTTGAAGTTCATGTAAGTAGACTCCCTCAATAGTCTTCTCTCCCCCCTCTCATTCCCTCTTCTGACTACCCTTTCTTTCTTAATTTAAGATTTTAATTTCAGTCGTTACATTATTACTATCCATTTCCCCCAAGGTTCATGGCTAGTGTATGTGTTGGCTTTGCCCCTCCTAGCCATAGAACCATCAATTTATTGCTTTTATTTTAATTGTCTCCTTTTCCCTAAAGCCAAGTAAAGTAACCCTTGTAAGAGTGACTCTCTGGTCAAGTAGGGAAGCTCATAGGTACTCTGGTCAAGTAGGGAATCTCATATTATGATGCATCCCTCGGGCTAAGTAGAGAAACCTACTTGTGAGTCTCTCTCTAGCTTTCCCCCCTTTCTTTTACTTTATTTTTATTTCAACATTTTTTTCTTCATTTATTATTATTATTATTTTTTAAATTGCGTTGTTTATTTTCAGTTATTTATTTATTTAATTTTAATTGTGTGGCTTGTGTCTTTAAATTCTTAGATGACGAATGGTTAGGATGTTATTTTAGATATATATGTTTAGGATGGTAATTAGAATTAGATCACAACCATTAATCGGTTCACTTTCGCGTTATTAAAAGAAATAAAAAAATAAAGTGACTGCTCTCCTTGTGTTCGACCCGTAGTCACATTGATCCGTACACTTGCAGTTACATTTAAAATCTCAAACAGAGTTCCTCACATTGAGCTCTCACATATCTCAAACTAGTCACCACGTCTTCATACATGTCCTCAATTATATCTGCATATGTACTCGACACCTCTTTCTTTACCAAGACATGCTGGATTAAATCTCTAGGAACTATGTCATATGTTTTTTCTAGGTTAATAAAGATCATGTGGAGATCCTTCTTGTGGGCTCTATAACTTTCCATAATACTCTTCAATATTTAGATAACTTTTGTTGTAGATCTATCTGGCATGAATCCAAATTTATTTTTTGAAATCTTAGGTTCTTTTCTTAAGAGGGCTTCAATAAACTTCACCCGCAATTTTATAGTATGACTCATTAATTTTATGCTTCTATAGTCATTGCAGCTCTGAATATCTCTTTTATTTTTGTATACTGAAACTACAACGCTTCTCCTCCAATCATCTGGCATCTTCTTCATATTCATAATCTTATTAAATAACTTGGTCAACCAGGTAACACCACATATTTTCAAGGTTTTTCACAATTCTATTGGGTTCTCATTTGGGCCTGGTATGTGTAAGGGAAAATACCTTTTTCCTTCTTTCTTTTCCTCCCCTCACCTCTGGTCTACCTTGCAGGGGTGAATGAATTGAATGGTCTCCAAACATCGTCTGGCGACTATGGGGGGATGGAAAAAGCATGATTTTTAGAGTTGCCATCTAGGATTCAGGGCCTAGAACCCTATGGTGGAACCCAATTCCAATCGAAGGATCAAACTCGAGTAGGGGGTTGGATTCCTGTGAAAGGAAGGAACCCCCGAATTTAACTTCATATTTTGGTCTATTCCAGAGATAGGGGTCCATGTCAAGTTACGAGTGTGGGAAGGTGTTAGGCACCCACCTAGCCCGAAATTTCTGGTCTTTCTGCCAGAGGCTTGGATTTCAAATATTCTCCCCCGAGGATTTTAATAGCCTAAGTTAGCATGGAAGTCTTATTACATGAACTAACGTAATCACATATACATAAACTTGCATAAAAAAAAAATGTAAGAAATTATTGAAATATCACATGAAATATAGATCCATATTAAAACCATACAAAATAATAGAAAATGCAATTATCTAATCTACATACACATACAATGCCCTATAACATGACAATCATGATCATTATTTCATGTGAGGAACACGTGCAATAACATATAAAATGATGAAATAGAAAGAAACCTATCTACAGATGTGTATGATGCTCGATGACATGATAATTATGATCGTTATTTTATGTGAGAAACACATATGATAACACATAAAATGAGGAAACAGATTACATTCAATATACAAATGCTAAAATTAATACATGAAATGATAGCAATAAATCATTATTTTATGTAGTAGACACATAAAATAATATATGCAGAGATGAGGTACGTATTATACATGCAAATGAAATTCCGATATGATATTTACATGGAAATGACTGATGAAAACGGCAAAATTTTCGATAATTTTCCTCGACTCAGGGGCAACGATTTAATTTTCTTCTCTCTCTTGGAGAAATTAAAAACTTCTAGCACTTGGGTAAGAAAGTTGACAGGGCTTCTATGCTAGAGTGTGAACATGGGTTTTGGTTTTTGGGAATTTGAGTAGGGCTTCCAAACTATATTCCTAGGATTGGAATCAGCTCTGAAAATTTGGGTAGGGGTTCCGCGCTGTATTCTTAGGGTCAGAATTGGGCAGGGCTTCCGCGCCATATTCCTAAGGTTGGAATCAGCTCTGGAAATTTGGGTAGGACTTCTGCATCATATTCCTAGGGTTGGAATCAACTCTGGAAATTTAGGCAGGGCTTCCACGCCGTATTCCTAAGGTCGAAATCAGCTGTGGAAATTTGGGTAGGGCTTCTATGCGGTAATGAAAATGTCAAAATTAAATACAAATACACTTAAACAGAAGTTCCGTACTAACCTGATATGGACGACGTGGACTTTCAAAAATAGGGTAGGACTCCATCAACTTCAATAAGCTTGGTTCAGTCTCTTCTTTTTCTTTCCTCTCTCTTTTGTAAGGCCTCTGGAATAATTTTTTTTCTTCAAGGGTTCTCCTCTTCTTTTTTTCGAGGTTTTACAGTAACCCGGGGTCACTATTTATACAAGGGAGGAGGCATGCCACGTAGGAGCTTGTAAAGGATGTGTAAAGGGGTTTTACAGGCATGTAAGGCTTACACATCCTTACACGGATCTGTGTACCTACCCTATGGCACTCTATTATGCCCTGAAAAACCCCGTGTCACCCCGTTACAGATCTAAAAGCACTGCGGCACCCTGTTATGCTTCCAAATATCCCTGTAGGTGGGTGGCTACCCCATAGCCTGGGTGGCAGTAGTCCTCGATGGAAATCTTATCACGGCAGTAGCCGTAGGATGGGCAGCATGTTTTAGATAAGGTTTGGTTTGGTTTAGGGTTTGGTCTGGTTTAGGGTTTGTTTTAGGTTAGGGTTTTGGTTCGGGTTTAAAGTTTGGTTTGGGTTTAGGTTTTGTTTAGGTTAGGGTTTTGGTTCGGGTTTGGTTTATGTTAGGATTTTGGTTTGGATTTAGGGTTTGATTTAGGTTAGGGTTTTGATTCTGGTTTAGGGTTTGGTTTAGGTTAGGGTTTAGGGTTTAGGGTTAGGGTTTTGGTTTTGGTTCGGGTTTAGGGTTTGGTTTAGGTTAGGGTTTTGGTTCAGGTTTAGGGTTTGGTTTGGGTTTAGGGTTTGGTTAGGGTTTTGGTTTGGTTTGGTTTAGTTTGGTTTAGGGTTTGGTTTGGTTTTGGGTCTGGTCTGGTTTGGTTCAGGTTTGGTCTGGCTTGGGTTGGTCTGATTTGGTCCATTTCGGGTTGGTCTGGATTGGTTCTGGTTTAGTTTGGTTCTGGTTTATTCTGGTTTAACTGGTTCAAAGTTTAGGTAGGCATTATGGCACATCTGGCATCCTTTTTTTCATACAAGATATCAATGGGACCGTATTTCCGAATACTTTCCAATGATATGAGAATGGAGCACATGCTAAACTCGATTGTCGTATTCTAGCAAAAGGTATTAATGACCACTTTCGGTCACCCTACCCGCATCATTAAAAATATCAGGTTTGGCTGATCACAAGTTCTGGGATAATCTGGACTTGTGCCAAAAATTCAACTTCTTTCCGAAAGAAAGAATATGTCTCTTCATTACCCGTAATTCATCATTGCCGAGGGGGGACAAAATTTTGTGTCGACAGTATGTTTCTGTTTTTATCTTTCTCAAGGCTTCTTTGACTTCTGCCACACTAACATTACATACGTATCTATGATGTGTGGGGTCTTATCAAGCAAAGCCATCTTTCAGGTCATTTCTACTAGCACTATCTCCATTTTGTAGCGCAGTGATATACTCCTAGGATTGGAATTAGCTCTGAAAATTTGGGTAGGGGTTCCGTGCTATATTCTTAGGTTTGGAATTGGGCAGGGCTTCCGCGCCATAATCCTAAGGTTGGAATCAACTCTAGAAATTTAGGTAGGACTTCCGCATTATATTCCTAGGGACGGAATCAACGGGCTTCCGTGCCTTATTCTTAGGGTCGAAGTCAGCTGTAGAAATTTGGGTAGGGCTTCCGTGTCGTAATAAAAATGTCAAAATTAAATACAAATACACTTAAACAAAAGTTCTGTACTAACCTGATATGGACGACGTGGACTTCCGAAAATAGGGCAGGACTCCATCAACTTTAGTAAGCTCGGCTCAGTCTCTTCTTTTTCTTTCCTCTCTCTTTTGTAGGGCCTCTGGAACAATTTTTTTTCTTCAAGGGTTCTCCTCTTCTTTTTTTCGAGGTTTTACAGTAACCCGGGGTCACTATTTATAGAAGGGAGGAGGCATGCCACGTAGGAGCTTGTAAAGGAGGTGTAAAGGGGTTTTACGGGCGTGTAAGGCTTACACATCCTCACCCGGATCCGTGTAACCCTTACACGAATTTGTGTAAGGGCTTACATATCCGTGTAAGCCTTACACAGATCCCTACCCTGTGGCACTCTATTATGCCCTGAAAAACCCCGTGTCACCCCGTTACAGATTCAAAAGCACTGTGGCACCCTATTATGCTTCCAAATATGCCCATATGTGGGTGGCTACCCCGTAGCCTGGGCGGCAGTAGCCCTCGATGGAAATCTTATCACGGTGGTAGCCGTAGGCTGGGTAGCATGTTTTAGATAAGGTTTGGTTTGGTTTAGAGTTTGGTCTGGTTTAGGGTTTGGTTTAGGTTAGGATTTTGGTTCAGGTTTAAAGTTTTGTTTAGGTTAGGGTTTTGGTTTAGGTTTAGGTTTGGTTTAGGTTAGGGTTTTGGTTCAGGTTTGGTTTAGGTTAGGATTTTGGTTTGGGTTTAGGGTTTGATTTAGGTTAGGGTTTTGATTCTAGTTTAGGGTTTGGTTTAGGTTAGGGTTTAGGTTCGGGTTTAGGGTTAGGGTTTTGGTTCGGGTTTATGGTTTGGTTTAGGTTAGGGTTTTGGTTCAGGTTTAGGGTTTGGTTTGGGTTTAGGGTTTGGTTAGGGTTTTGGTTTGGTTTGGTTTAGGGTCTGGTTTGGTTTGGTTCAGGTTTGGTCTGGCTTAGGTTTGTCTGATTTGGTCTAGTTCGGGTTGGTTTGGTTTGGTTTAGGGTTTGGTCTGGTTGGTTCTGGTTTAGTCTGGTTCGAGTTGGCCTGATTTGGTTCAGGTTTATTCTGGTTTAACTGGTTCAAAGTTTAGGTAGGCATTATGGCACATCTGGTATCCTTTTTTTCATACAAGATATCAATGGGACCGTATTTCTGAATACTTTCCAATGATATGGGAATTGAGCACATGCTAGACTCGATTGTCGTATTCTAGGAAAAGGTATTAATGACCACTTTCGGTCACCCTCCCTGCATCATTAAAAATATCAGGTTTGACTGATCACAAGTTCTGGGATAATCTGGACTTGTGCCAAAAATTCAACTTCTTTCCGAAATAAAGAATATATGTCTCTTCATTACCCGTAATTCATCATTGCCCAGGGGAGCTAAAATTTGGTGTCTACAGTATGTTTCCGCTTTTATCTTTCTCAAGGCTTCTTTGACTTCTGCCACACTAACATTACATACGTATCTATGATGTGTGGGGTCTTGTCGAGCAAAGCCATCTTTCAGGTCATTTCTACTCGTACTATCTCCATTTAGTAGGGCAGTGATATACCCATCCCATCTCTTCATGTATCCTCATCCCTTACCAACACTCTTCTATCATCATCTTTGATACATCTCACCTGGTCGAAATCTTTACTCTTCCTTCTCTCATCTTAGCTATCTTTATACAAAGTTTTTTTCCCTTCTTTAGTAAATAGGTTAATATAAAGATCCTCATATTTCTTCTTCCTAGCCGTCCCCACAGTCTTCCTTGCTTCACTTTGGGCATATCATAATATCTCTTCTTATTTTCAACATCTTTACTTCTTTGCCATGTCTTAAAACAAACTTTCTTGGTCTTAATTACTGCTTAGACCTCCTCATCCCACCACCATGTCTATCTAGCGCCCTACGACTATCCTTCGCTTCCCCTAGAACTTCTTCGGCAACCCTCTTAATATAGATCATCGTCTCAGTCCACATCATATTCGTGTCTCCCTTAATGTCTCACTTCTTTTTTTTACTACATTATCAATAAATGTGTCTAAGGCCTCACCTTTTAATTTCCACCACCTAATCTTAGGGTACATCATGTTGATGCCGATAATATCGATACATCTCTTAAGTTAAGACCCAAGTGTGTTTCCTTCTCGATACAGAACTTATAGAACCCAAAAAAAAAAAAAAAAAAACTCCCAACTACAGAGAGTCCTCTAACACCCTTATTTTATTATTAATTTTTTTTGTAAAAAATTGAGTTGGGGTTTTAATACTACACTAAAAATAGATTCAAAGGGTGCCTAAAAGATATGTTTGGATCATTCAAGTCAAAATCAGAGATTAAAGGACATTTCACAAACACAGGTTTGTTTCTCAAAAACTTGATTTTTGTGTTTGAATCATTGTTTTTATACTTTTTTCCCTATAAATCGATAGATTTAGGTAAAACCAATCCACCTATAGCATCAAACTTCATCATTTGCAAAGATTTGTACTAAGATTCAAGAAATTTCACAAGATAATGAAATTTCTTAATGTTTGATTTTTTTTTTTTCCCAACCAAGTCCTATGCCTTTGGGAAAACATTATCCCAATCTCTCTTATTCCTGAAGACATTTTCAGCTATGAGTTTGAACTACCCTTACACTCTTCATGGCAATAAACTATTACAATATGTAAGAAACCTCATCCCTTGTAACAATTTCAATTGAATGAACTTATCTCATTATACGTTGTTCTTCATTTTAGTACTTATATACGACACATATTATATATTGCTTATTTATATTGTTTTTAGCTCTAAAAGTGCATTGCTATGTGTATCTTGAACATTTCCATGCGTATTTTGTGTATCTTTGATACATTACGATACATCTCTTAAAATCACCCTACCGATTTGATACGCAATATAGATACTTTAAACCTTGGTTATAAAACTAAGACTCTGGCTGAATCGGATGATGCACCTACTCCCCATACCAATGTTGCTGCCTCCCCGATTGCCTCTCTTCAATCAATTTGGAGAAGTTGAGAGTTGTGGCCAAGTTTGATAAGATCGATCAATTGAAGGGAGAGCATGTCAAACGTCGGAAATAGATGATTCTGTTTGCTTTGTCACAGGTGGGGGTTGCCTTTGCATTAACTAAAAACCAAACCTAAACATTCCTACTCTTGATGCAATGAGACTTGCATGGATTGAGGCTGATTTTCAATGCAAAACTCTCATTTTGAATGCCCTCTCAGTTGAGTTGTATAATTTTATAATCTTTTGAGTATGTTGTTGTTGTATTATATATGATTTGGCATGCATTATCAAAGAAGTACACTCATGATCATGTAGGGAGAAAAAAGTATGTTGTAGCCAATTTTCTGAAATTTGTAATGCATGATGGAGAGAGTATTTCTTCTCAAATTGACAAGTTCCAAGTCATAATTGAGAAGTTGGCAAAGGAGAATATGGTTCTACCTGATGCTTTTTCGACCAGTTCTGTAATTGAGAAACTTCCAACCTCTTGGAATTTATTCAAAT
Organism: Macadamia integrifolia; assembly: GCF_013358625.1. NCBI lineage: Eukaryota > Viridiplantae > Streptophyta > Magnoliopsida > Proteales > Proteaceae > Macadamia > Macadamia integrifolia. Next base: position 24,691,280 of record NC_056561.1, on the reverse strand, counting down.
TAAATATGAAACACAAGAGGAAGGAATGGACTTTTGATCAAGTAGTGTTCCGGAAAAAAAAATGAAGAGAGGAACCGTGCTAAAGATGAGGTTGAAAAGAAAAATGAATGTGATAAACTCAGCCAACGTTGTTAAAAGGATATGGATATACACTTTGTTGAGCCCATAGCGACCCAAATTTAGGATTTTCTAACCTTGAGGTCGCATCAGTTTGATTCTCGGGAAAAACATCCAACCATTTGCTTTCAAAACATCAATTTTGATGTTGAATTTGGTGGAATACTCATCTTAGTCTTCTTTTACTTATCATATGGTTAGACTTTAAATCGCGCAGTGTCATTAGCAACATTTTCGTATAGGCCTAATGGCTAAAACCATCCAGGCTCCCACGTATAAAGCAATGGTACAAGGTACATATATGCAGCATGAAAGTAAAATGGAAACTTTACCTGAAACTCTCTCTCTCTCTCTCTCTCTCTCTCTCTCTCTCTCTCTATTATATTTTGTGCGTATTGATTGGAAACTTTGCCTGAAACTGTATTATAGTAATACAAATATGGGTTTCTATCAACAAACTTGTTCACACTACATTGGAAGAAACATTGAGCCAGAGATGAAGAATGAGCCCATTCTTTTTCTGTATTTGAGTGCAACAGAGGGGTGTAATCTGCGAAATTTTGTCCAGATTCTTTATAACCATTCAATTGGAGGATATCTTGGCAAGAGAATGAGTTAAATACTTTGTGATCTGAGTAGATTTTGTGGTTTCTTTGAAGATATTTTGACTAGAGAGGGAGGTCTAACCATTTCTTTGTATCTTACTTGTGGTGCATGGCAGCCCTTTGAGTGGAAGTGCTTTGACATTGAGGGCTGGTTTTGCTGCTCCTGCCAGGCAGTCCTGATGCATTCTGATGGCTGAGGTGTTTTAAGTCTCCAGTCTCAAGCTTCAAGGTCCATGACTCGAATCTTTTTTATGCTGGTTCTTAAGAGAGTTAAAATGTATAGATACAAATCCCAAGGCATTGACAGCTGCTTGTCTTCCTCATTGTTGATCCTTTTTCTAGTGTAACTGATGGTGCCAACTATAAGCCCTCGTTGAATATTTGCCATAGTAGCTGGAACATTTTGATATCCATGACATGTACACTGCCCTTTCGCTGGTTCTATGTATTTGTTATATGATAAATCAAACTGGTGGATATTAATGGAGACCGACAGCTTTGGTTTCATTCAACCTGACATTCTAAACTAAAGGAGAATGAAGGTTTGGGTTTTGTGGCAGACATGAAGCTGGTAATTGGGTCACAGATTACCTGGAAAGGAGGATGGATTATTGTAATGCAACCTATTCCCCTTTTCTGTTGCTTATGTTATCATCTTTCAAACAGCATTACCTCAGTCAGGCCTTTCTGATTGGTGCTTATTTTCTTTTACTTTTGTTAGAACATAGAATATCCAGTACCCTTCTGCAGTCAGTCTTTTGTTGGGAGGGGGGGTGTTACAACAGAAGAATCTAAGCAAAAGGGGCCCTCTGCAGCTAAATTCATTGATATCACATTTTTCAACACTTCCCCTCCCATAAGCACCTGGCTTGAACTGTGTTAACATAAATAAATGGGCCTCAAATTGTTATTGTTGTTGGTGTACTAAGGGCAGTTTTGTACTTTTTGATATTAGGGTTCTTCGCTATATATTTGTAGCGAGGGTTACTTTTTCTATAAGCAGTTCTGAGAGATGTGAAAAATAGCGTTGTAACCCTATTCTCCATTGATAGTGAAGTAGAATCTCATATCACCGAGGATGTAAGCTATCTTGCCGAACCTTGTAAACCTGTATGCATTGTTTGTTCTCATTTTTCCATCGCTTTTAAAATTGCGTTTCTACAATTGTCAAAGAGAGCTTCGCATGTTTTTTAGAGGTATAATTCACTTTTGAGATATGATGATCCAGAGTGATTTTATGAACTTCGATTCTTAAATGATTTGAAAGAAACTTTTTTTTTTTTTTATATATGACTGCAAGCAGAAGTTGTCTATTGTTCATCTGACAGAGAAAACATGGCACTTTTGCAGAGTATATAGTAGGTGTTGTGACTAGTGAATGATTTTTGTAGGGAAGATAAGGTTGGAAAGATGACTGCGAATTCTTCTTTTATTTTATGGGAAGCACTAAGACAGCCTACATAAAAATAACATCGTTTTCAAACCAAATCCCAGCACCAAAAAGTACAATATAAAGATACAGATTTTATCATTCCTATATGGATACAGACTGTATATCTTTTACTTATTAAAGTGAGAAAAGTATTTCTTCGGTTCTTCCACTTTGCCGAAAGGACTACTTTATGTCAGCCATAGTATAATTAGGGAAAATGGGGATCTTACATTTCACAAGGAAAAGGATTCCATGAGGTCTGTCCACATAAGTAGCCTATTTGCTAACCATTGAATTAAATATGTTCCTTCCCCCAATATTTTGGCATGAATCCTGTTTCTCTTCTTATTGCATATCCAAGGGTTTTAAGTAGGGGTGTCAATTGGTCGGTTTGGATCAATTTTGTTTTGATTTAATCGGTTTTGGTGTGAGAATGAGTGAAATCAAAACATGAATAAGTAAGGGTGCATTGATTTCAATTTCTTATCAGTTTTGTTTCGGTTTGATCTTGATTTACTATGTAAATATATTGAAAATATGAAAAAAAATTTTAATGAATTTTTTCGGTATCAGTTTCACATTTTGTTATATCAGTTTTGGTCTCTTGTCCTCTTTCTTAAGTTTGGTTGAATGTTTATCAGTTTCGATGGATCCAATGTGGTTTCAGTCTGACAAAACCCTAACTCAAAACATGACCTAATGAACTCATATTGGTTCGAGCTAGGCTTTGATATCCCTTGTTTTAAGAGTTGAGATGGAGTTGCGAGAGTGGATGCTTCTTTCATAGTTCTATTATCATTCGCGGTTTCACTTTGCCTCTTCGCGCTGTGACCCAAGGACTCCAGCAGATAGAGAGGTATGGGTTGACAGTGATGAGCTGTGCAAGTGGTTGGGGCAAGGGAATTCTCAAGGCTGGTTGCTGAGCTGTTTGATGTTCTCCTACATATTGTCTAACTTGTCTCTTTTTTTTTTTTTTTTTCTTATGTTATTCTAAACAGTTTATCTCCGTTGTTTGTAAGGTGGCTAAGAAAACAAGGGTAGATAGGATAGTCTGGTCTTGTGATATTTATGTTATTATGTAGAGATATGCCATGAAGTAGAAATATTTAGCCAATTAGGAAAGGTCAACCAAAAATGCTAGCATAACGTTGACTATTACGGAAATGGACTAATTGATTAGTGTAGTGATTCAATTTTTCTCTTCTTTATTTTTTCACTCCTTATCTGTGGGCCCATCCTATATGTGGGATGTTAGGATTCTTCTGTTGTTCATTCCTTTTTCACTCACTTCAAATCAAATGGAGACTTGCGTTATGTTAGCTTGTTAAACATAGGATTATGTTTTCAAAATCTGAAGAAAAATATTCTTGGGTCTTGTGGTCAGCTGTTTAACACAGTTGGTTGGCGCAAAGTGTAGTAGAGCACTTGAGTCTGGTAGGTGTAAGGTTCGAGAATCCCCTTCCACATCTAATTCCCACCACCTTTATCCCCCTCTTTTCTAACAAAAAGGAAAAAAACTTAGGTCTCTAGAATGAAAAACTGATTATATGGCAAATCTATATCTATAGACTATGGAGATGTAGCCTACAGGAAGAAATCTAGGTGACGGCCTAGAAAAACTTTCCATATGAATAGATATGCTTACTTACATATATGGGAATCCTCTAGGGGAAGTCCACTTATCTTTGAAGATTGAGACAGACTTTCCTTTGTGGGCACAATCGCTCGTGGGGTTAGTCCTCTTTGACCCATTGAGGCATTTTTATATACCACTAAGAAACTTCCCTGCTCAGTGTAGAATCTCTTGATTGAGATGTGGTAGTGATTGGTAATCTTTGACCAGTACTCCTAAGTGGAGTAGGAATTTCAATAATCTGCAGACTTTCCCCAGGGATATCCTTTGGCCTTCAAAATGGGAACATAGCTTCCCTATTTTATGTATTGTTTGGGAAGCAACCTACTCCAAACATGCAAAAAACAAAAGCCACATCACTTTTATCCAATTGAAAAACATAAATAAATAATAAAATAAAAATAATCTTTTTTGCTGGATAATCAAATTTTAAAAAGAAAAACCTAACACTTGTTATTTTAATGGACCACTATTTATTTGAAAACTCTATTTATGATACCTCAGGTTGAGGAGAGGCTGGACCCTTTGTGTGGTAAGCATTTCTTCTCTTTTCCCCCTCAAGCCTGGGAGCTGGGACCTTGGAGCCTGGAGACCATTGAGTACGGACAGGGCTGTCCTTAGATGTAAGATGGTGGTCCAATTTAGCAAAGAAATGGAAGGAGAAAAAATTATAATAAGTACTGACCCAAAAGGGTTCCATGTGTTTGCCATGTTTTCGTTTTAGCCCACTGGCCAGAGGAAAAAAAAAAAATCCAAGTTGTTCAACCAATGCAGGTGCACGGTGTAGGTTTAACCTAGCCACGTCATCATAATCCATTCATCCTCTCTAGATAAGGTTCTTGCAGTACTAGTTAAGTAGATGATATTTTTGGGGGATATTTCTCAGTATAATATACATCAAACTGTGACCATAAGATGTAGATCAAATAAAATAAAAAATATTGATTGTATGAAGGTTTTTAGTTAGATGTATAATGTCATTTCTGCCCTCTTTATAGGATAAAAAAGACAATCCCTTGCTGTACACAATAAGGTAATATGATCACTAGCCCAATGGTTTTTTTAGTTGCTAGAAGTACCCGAATGGTTACACATAGCTGAACGTTTTTTTTTAAAGGGTGAAACAAGCAAATATGACATTAGTTAGATTTATTTTTTTATTATTATTTTTTTTTTCTTGGGATGAAGAATGCTATGTGATCTTATGGTCTCTATGCCAACTCCTAAGCCCATGGGAGAAAACACATGGGTATCCACTTAAGGAGCAAGGACGTTATTGTCCAGAACCTTATGAGGTGGCAAAAGGAACGCGAGATAGTATACACTTTGATTTTTTTTTTTTTTAATAGAAATGATCCAAGTTAGAACAACCTTTTCATCTTATGCATTTATATTATATTATATTAATTGAGTGGACCATACTCTAAGTATATCTATTTTATCATAACATATTTGTAAACTTATCTTCTCTCATTATCACGCATAGGGACATGAAACCTTTTCAAGAAAGCTATCTAAACTGCACTCATCTAATCCTGTTGCTTACGCATTTTGGAGGTCTTGCCCACTTTGAGATTGCAAATATACACCTTGAACCACCACGTTGAGGCAGATATCAATATTTGATCGGTCTTGAATCTAAATAGATTGAGGGTAAAATTATCAAAAAAATCATTTATTTTTGTTAATAAAAGTAAAATCAACTAAACCAGGCTAATAAGGATCGATTTGGATCAATATTGGTAGAGACATACCGATCTGATTCCCTGATTCCCAAGATCTAAATCCCTGCCACCACGGTGACGAACCGGACCAGCTGATGGGAAACCGGAACTCAAGTAAAAACTATCAAAAAAAAAAAGCGTGATATACGTAAACAGTACTGAAAGTGATAACGGTAGTAATGGTCAACTGAGCGTTGACTAGTTCACACCACTTAGAAAACAAGGAAACTTCCAGCGAGGTCTCCATATAGGGTGGTGGTGGTGGGGACCACATATTTCTAAATATTCCAAACTCGTGGTGGTTTCCAGCACTCTATAATTTTTCTTGATCAGTAGCAATGTCTTCGTGATGTTGACTCACATTCAAGACTTTTGGTAGGCAATTCACATCAAATAATTGCCAAAATCCAACTTTAAAAATGTAAAAATATAAAAAGGGTATATGGATTTTGGAAAAAAACTATTGTAGGCAACAGGCATAGGTATAGGGGTATTGAACGTATAGGATGATCCATTTTGGTTTGACATGTTGTTGATCTCAATACCTGGTTGGGAGTTGATAATATATCGGTTGAATGATATCAATCATGGGTAAAAATGTAAAAACAAATATTTTCAAGGAAAATCAAAAGTATTTATATCTAACATGTGCGATCCAATATTGATCCTTCTCGATATCATATTGTTTTTTGAGAATATTGATACCTAATGTGATATCGTGCCTACAAATCATGATTGTAAGCATGATTTTAAAAATCGAATCTAGAGAGACACCTAGATTGAATTGATATCAATTGAGCTCGATCTTGAATCTTGGCCAATCTCCATCATACCAATCCACTTTTAGTTCCCAAGGGTAAAAATAATAAAAATCAATTGAATAATAAAAAAGGATAAATTTGTCGGATCAAAGATCGATTTTGACCGATTTGAATTGGTATGATCCGATACCCGATATTAGAGACCGTTGATCGTAGGATTAGAGATGATTGTAGACGATTAGGTGTGTGGCACTGTTGCGTGGCGGCCAGCTTTTTTTTTTAATCTTATTGTGAGCCAGCGTATAAGAGTCAGGCATAGCGGCAGGCAAAAAAGTCCGGGAGTGATGTGACTCAACTGCCAGTTTTAAAGTCTAGGGGTGTGACGTCAGCCCTAAGTTCAGTTGGGGGACGCTTAGAGCGTTTGGAAAAAGAAGGTAAGTAAAGTAAAGTAAAGTAAGCGAATGAATGACTTCAGCCCTAATAATAAGAAGTAGAGAGAGGAGTACTATAAAGTGTGGGGAGTGATCGTGTATGTGACCGTGTGGGTTGGTTGGTTGCTCCCCAGGCAAGAAGATTCCAACTGTCGAGCCTGCGTGGCGTTGTCAGCTCACCCACTATCTTCGCCAGTGAGACTCGAGAAGGACATTCCCTTGCGAGCTGGGATGTAGGACCCACCCCTAACTGCTGCACTGTCTCTTCTTTTAAATGGGAAATCATAGAGCCCAAAAGCCCAAGCCCAAGCCCATCTCTCTCTCTCTAGTATGGGAATAATGTTTACCATAGAGAAAGAATGATACATATCAGGTGAACAGACAGTGACTATGAGGGAATAGGATAAAATTTTGGTGCAAGGAATCCGATTTTGTCAAGGGGGGAAGAAAGGCTATCACCTAAACTTCTTTTGGGTTGTGGATCCCAACCTTTTTCTACCTTTCCTCTTTCTCTCCCCTTCTATCATTCCCATCTCTCTCTATCCATGTCCCCTATTACTCCCACACAACCCTATTAATTATAAAGTTTTTGTTTTAAGCTCTCACTTTATATTATTGTTGGTAGCTAGCTAGTAGCTAGTGACCATATATGAGACATTTAAAGACCTCAAAAAATTTTACATACAATTCCCTCAATTTCAATGTAGACTACAAAACTTCTTCAACTATGTGATTAATAACTTTATTTTTTGAGCTGTCTTTATCATTTAGATCATTGGTCTCCTTAGCATGGAAAAGTAAAAGAGAAGTACCATTACCATTGTACCCTATTTGACAACTTTTGTTAAGTGGGGGGAGGCTGCATGAATGGAGTCTGATTCTAGTAATAGCTATTAGATTTGTGACCTGTCAATGAAACTAATTCATGGATTAGATTGAAAACCAGTACGAGATTTGGCAAGGAAATTTCTAAAACTTCTAGCTAGTGCAATTACACCAACATTCCGACAAATATGGAAAAATAGTTAGAGATGGATGGTAAGCCATCTTATTCACCGGCGCATATAGTTGGCAATGTTGTGTGCAGTGGTTTCACAATGAGCGGCATCGGGGTCCCCACCATCGCCGGTAGGTGGTTCACACTGTTATGGTGGTGGGGCACTACTGCAACAATGGGCAATGAATTCTTTGCTAGTACCACTCAACGACATGGTCGAGGTCATGTGTTCTCTTCTTTATCTATGTCGTTCACAAGCAAGTAGCTAAGCTATGCAGGTTGTTCCCATGAACAATAATTGTTAGTTCCCCATTAGTGTTCTAATAGAAAGTCATTATGTCTTTTGGCTCATTTGAACAATTCTCAAGCTACCCTTGTTTTGATTCTTTATTAGCTTACCTACCAAGAAAGAAAAAAGGGTATGTTTGGAAAGAAAACAAAGAAGTCAGTTGTATAAAATGCGACAAATTAAGACACTTAGCCTCAATCCACATATGTATGAGTGCAAGGAGAACACGTACATATTGACAACTGATCAGGGATTTGATTGAGCGTCAACAATCACATAATTAAACTTAATCACATGTCATGAACTTAAGTTTACATGCTAGAACCCACCTTTGTGGATCTTGCATGGACTCATGAAAACACCATTTACATTACATCATCTATCTAATTGCTTTCTTAATTATAATAATTGTAATGAATTATCAGTTTTGAAAGATCTATGGATAAGAATTTCGATGTTGAGGCAAGTTTTGATCTTGATCAAAATCAAGATGTTGGTCGAAATGGTTAAAAAGTGGATGAAACTAGGTATTTTTGGGAGAAAATTCGATAAATTATGATCAAATAAAAATTATCAAAATTGAGCTGGTCAAAAGACTCAAGTGTTGGTAACTTGGTAATTTTTTAGTTGAAATTAGTTAAAACTACTGAAATGTGTAAAATATCGTTGATGCTAATCGAAACTTGTAAAGTGTTCTACCTATGATTTCGTTTCGACCCATAACAAGACTGAATAATTTCAATCAAAAATTTTGACCCGAGATTTAGAACTATGGGGAGAAGTAAGAAATTTGTGAGAGGTACACTTTCTCTCAAGTCCTAGTAGAGTCTAGGGAGAGGCAACTCTCATTATTAACAGCCTCCATGCAGTGATAATGCTTTTTCCATAAAAGGGGCCATAAGAAGAAGAAGGATTTGGAGTAAAGAGCAGGACGGACCGAGACAGAGAGTGAGAGCATCTCCTCTAATCCGATGAAGGGCTTATAAAAGTTGGATGGAACAGTTGTGACACGTAACCAGCCCTAACCATGGGTGAACTGTATTTTCTTGTTATAAATTCCAACTAGGGTTAAGAGCAAAGGCAAAGGGCCAAAGGCAGAAGGCAATGATTACTTGAATGAAATGGGACCCATTTGATTATCTCTCCTTTGCCAGTCCTCTCGTTTTTTGACTTGGGATTGGGTCCCACCTCGGGCACCACTGTCTTTATGGATTGAATGATAGAGGGCACCGCACGTGGAGTCTGAACCAAGGGACTGTCCGACCACAATAAAAGGTTGCAGAATTTAGAAAGGATTTAAAAAAAACAAAACAATATGAAAACAAAAGCGAAGCAGTAAATAAATAATATAATATAATATAATACAAGTGCAAATTTAGAATTAAAAAGAAAAATTAAAAGCTCTTGTTAAAGAAAATATATAAATTTTTCCAAAAAAACAAATATTCCTTTTTAAAATTCAAAGAAATCCCACCATATAATTCATATAATTGGATTCCCACCGATTATAATTTTTACTTAAAGCTTGCGCTCCGCCCTTATCCTCTCTAGACACTCTACAGAGAAACCAACCCAAACCCCTTCGCTCTCTCTCTCTCAAACGAATGTGAAAGCAATCGCAGTCGAAGAGGAGAGCCACTCTCAGGGTCACACCCCACCACCGCCACCACTGTGTCACCTTGTGTGTGCGTGTAAGAGAGAGACCCACATCACCACATGTAATTGAATTAAGGGGGTCGTCTACAGTCCATTTCCTTCATCACCAGATGCGCTATTAAGGAAGCATAGATTAATCTTTTTTAGCTGATCATGGAAGGAGAGAATGGGATCCGAAGACCCAACTTCCCATTGCAGTTGCTAGAGAAGAAGGAAGAAGATGATGTGTGTTCAAGCTCAGGATACCCATCTCTAGCCATATCAGCCGAGACAAGCACGATCCGATCACCCAATAATTCTACCCTCCAAGTCCAAACAGCTGAGCCTTCAAATAAGCCTCCACCAAAGCGTACCTCGACCAAGGATCGACACACAAAGGTCGACGGCCGGGGACGTCGCATTCGTATGCCGGCGACATGTGCCGCTCGCGTCTTCCAACTCACTCGAGAGCTCGGCCACAAGTCAGACGGTGAAACCATCGAATGGCTCCTCCAACAAGCAGAACCCGCCGTGATCGCCGCCACTGGGACCGGTACTATTCCAGCCAATTTCACGTCCTTAAACATCTCCCTCCGGAGCTCTGGGTCTAGCATCTCGGCCCCGTCTCAGCTCAGAACCTCATACTTCAATCCAAACTTCGCAGCAGCAGCAGCAGCCAGTCAACAGCTAAGGATGAGAAGCGAATGGGAGCGAAACATCGATGATTCCCAACGTCGAATTCTATTCCCGGAGAGCTCTTCCTCCACGCTTCTTAATTTCAACACAAGCAATGTAAACCCTGCCATGTTACATGCCACTAAGCAAGAGCTTCGTGACCCGTGTTTGGACATGTCGTCGGATGCCGCCGCCGAGGTGGGCATCGGAGGGAGAAAGCGTAGGCAGGAGCAAGACCCTTCTCAACAACAGATGGGTAACTACTTGTTACAATCGAGTTCCGGCCCAATTCAGGCGAGCCATGGACAGCAAATTCCGGCGAATTTTTGGATGGTTACTAACCCTAACAACCAAGGCATGAGTGGTGATCCCATATGGACATTCCCTTCCGTGAGCAACACTAATATGTATAGAGGATCTATGTCAAGTGGGCTACATTTCATGAATTTCCCAACCCCTATGGCTCTCTTGCCAAGCCAGCAGTTGGGTTCAGGCATCGGTGGGAGTGGTGGCACGTCGGAGGGTCACTTGGGTATGCTTGCCGCACTTAATGCGTATCGCCCGTTGTCCGGCGGCGCCGGCCCTAATGATCCTGATCAGGCGAGTGGTTCCAATCAACATCATCAAGGAGGGAATGAACGACATGATTGATGGTGATCATATTCAAACATGTATGGCTTGAATTTCAATTTGAATTTGAAATTTTTTTTTTTCTGAAAAAATCTTTTAAATACATATTTTGCACTTGCAACACACGTGCCGTTTGATTTCTCCAAATCTGAGTTCTAATATTCCTTTTTTTATTTTTATTTTTTTGGGGGGCCTTCCTTCATCTTCTGTTCTGTTATGTGTGAGTGAGTACTGAGTTACTAGGGTTTAGGGTTTGAGGAGACGGATTTTTAACATTGAGTATTGGCTGCTTTTTTATTACTGTCTCTTGAGCTGTTACTAAACACAATCTTAATTATTATAAATTTGCTGTTTTACAGTTTTGGTTTAAGGTCATCACTAGTAACTTGTATGTATTTATATGCTTTAATTGGTTTCTGAGAAATCCCATTAGCAAGTCTCTCATGCATGCCTTGCCAAGCAAGCTTCCTTCTAACTTCAAGTTGGGCTCAAACTAATCAACTAAAAAACCACATATAAACATCAAAGAAGTTCATGCTCTCTCTCTCTCTCTCTCTCTCTCTCTCTCTCTCTCTCTAGTTTGTTTATTACAGCACTGTTGCATATATAAAAGTACTGCATCACTGCTTTTAGTTTTTGATTCTCTAAAATCCCTCCATGCATCTGGACGTTACTGCAACTGTGATTTAGGGGTACTATCAGGAGGAGTGTGGGTCCTGCCATTTACTAGGATGGTGGGGCCCACATTTCATCAGTTTCAGGTGGTGAGCCCCATTGCTGCCTTATAGGTTATACCAATGTACATTGACATTGTCACTGACTAACAAGAGGATCATTCCTCCTCTCTCATATAGATTTGGTAATGCAGCAGGCACAGTCGTATGTCGATTGCCTGTGGGTACTTTTAGCCCTATATCAATCTGGTTCATCTATGGGTCGGCCATGATCATAAATTATGCTTATGAAGGCCCTCCAATGCTACTTCTAATTTTGATTTGTTCAGTGAGAGTAAAGAAAACCAGGCTAATTTATGGAGAGAACACATGCATTGGTGCATTACATTACCTGCAGAAGAAGGTTTGCAGTTACAGGCCTGGATTTTTTTTTTTTTTTCAAACTTCTATAGTTACAGTTTTATATGTTAAGTGATGGGTTCTTAATTATTCAATTCTGCTTAGCATGGTTATTGCACATGAATATAGGTGAAATTGTCCATCTGTACCATCAAGGGATTCCTTTGCAACCCTAAAATCAGACTCATTAGATGATAGAAACATCTAATCCTGCTAATTTTAGGACAAACAGACCTTTAAAGGTGGGGTACATGAATTGGTCCATAGGAATCAATGAGCATGTGCAAACCATGTTAGAGACATATATGGGTATAATGGTACTGCAGTGACTCATCATTTCCTTCTTGAATTTTCTTTTTCTTCCCCATTAGCTATTTATTTTTCTTGTTTACAAACCCTAAAGGTTTGACAAGTAGACCCAGGATTGGTTGGGATTTGGGAAGAAATAAAGCTTGAGTTGGGTCAGGTGACCAAATTTGTGGGTCGGTGTCTTCAATATACCTTAAATGTCATGTTTCTGGTTCAACCTTTTAATTACTTGCTTGCCATTTTGGTGATACCAACGTACGTAACTCTTTTGTTACAAAGGTATTTTACAGAGAAAGAATCTCAGTTAAAGAAATGGCTCTCACAATTTGATGAAGCATACTTGTATTTTCATAATATTAATGTTTGTGAAGAATCTACAGATTTTCCTTCCTCAATAAGTCTTGATTCTAGACAATGGGTTTCGTAGTAGCTGATTTGATCATAGTTCTTAGTGTTGGGACTTGGGTAGAACTCATCCTTCAATACTATCAAGGTTCCAACAAGTGGTATTAGAGTTGGGGCAAAGCAACTTTGGTGTGCCACCCAAGATGGAAAAAGTTTCTTGAAAAGATTGTTGTGCCATGAAATTTAGTCACATTGGTTGTGCCTTGGCCGTGAAATGTCCATGTAAGTAGTAGCCACCTTCACATTTTGAGACATATTTTAAAACACCGGCAAACCTCAGCCATAGTTCCAACCGTCGATTTTTTCACAAGTAGGAATTCACTGTTCTTGATTCATGTGATTATGAGGTTGGCTTTAGCTGTTAAATCGTGGCCTTACTAAATTATTTGAATCATTTCCATAAGGTTATGGCCTAGGTTTAAGAGCTTGTTGTGTAAAGTGTTATGGGTTCAGTTTGTTTTATTTAATAACACAACTCTCTTGGATTTGGAGCTGATATCAAACAATGAAACCCCTAAAATATAGGGAAGGGGTTGGGTATCAGATTGACCCATGCCCAAGTTATATATACCAACCCCAACGCAATCCAGATGCCTATTAAAAAACCAGGTTCTTTAATCATGGCGTCTCTTTAGATAGAACCTTTGCCCATAAGACTCCAATCTTCACTTTTTCTAAGAAAAAAATAAGCTTTTAATAATCCATAACACTCCCAGCTAGCCAGTCTTGAATCATATCTCCCTGCAAGTATCTTACTAATGAGGAATGATGAGGTAGCCAGCCCCCATGAGCTGGTCATGAGTTCATCTTTTATTTTATAATTAGTATTAATTCTCATTGTAGCTCATGGACATACATCGATGCTATCTTTGCTGTGGAAATTTTGTTTTTTAAAAAGAAGGAATCTTGAAAGTGATGCTTTTTAAGAGCCAAACAAGAGTGAATGATGGTGTAAGAAAATTCCATGAGATGAGGAGTAGAGTAGTGGAAGCAAAAATAGTGGGAGACAAGAAGACTCAGAGGGTCAACCTTTCAATCAGTTAGGGGGCCTGGATGCAGTGATGGGCCACAAACTGACCTCGTCTGGCAATTCAGGGACTGATTCCTAACAAGCCTAAACGCAAGCCATACGTTTAGCTTTCTATATCCAGGGCCATGAGAGAGAGAGAGAGAGAGAGAGAGAGAGAGAGAGAGAGACTTGGCTTATTTCAAAATTTTGTAGTTCTTTTGATGAAGTGCTAATCTCACATTGACAGTGATTGACTTCATAGTATTTATATAAATTGGCCAATGAAAAATGGTAGGTAATGTATTGTCACTGCATGTCTAGGATAATCACTATCCTATCACATATTATACTTATGTCTTCGGTGAGCTCAGAGAATGGGAACACTGTCATGCAGGTCGTAACTTTGGCATGAAAATATATCCCCTCACCAATGAAAAAAATAAAAATAAAAAGAGTAAAAGTTTATGGACTAAGTTTCTCTAAGGCCACAGTGATCGAGACTTTGTTCACCGTGGCCATCTGGACCATTCGATTTAGGGGAATCTCTTGAGCCTTTGATCGCATTATGAACACAGTGAAGGAAAATTTCTCCCAAAGTTTATTTAGATAGTTTGTTCGGAGTAATTTTAATTGAACAAGAGGCAGTGCATTACAGTAAGAAGTTTGTTGGATGGGGTCAAAGCTGGAAGGCATGGTTGTGGACTCTATGCTTTTGGCTGATCAAATAGAGGTGGTTAAGAACGTTGTTTTTCATGCCAATTGACCTTCTTTCGGAGATAATGTCTTGGTTTGTCATGACATAATGAAAGGGATAAACTGAAAACATTCATTCCCATTGGTACTGCTGAAAATTGACATACACAAAACCTACAACTACTTAATTAAAGATTTTTTACATAATACTATTTTTTTTTTTAAGGTAATAGTAAATGCATAAAAGAAGGGGGAGGGAAAATATTGTCCCAAAGGGGAAGTTATAAATCCAATAAATGATACAAAAAGCTCATAAATGACACCAATCAGGGCCCACATGGCCTCAAAGAACTTCTACAGCTCAGCTTAGAAGCCCAACCAGAGGAGAAGGGAAAAATTGTTCGTAAATGGATGAGAACCGCAAACCCTAACCCTAACAAATCAACACAACAGTTTCTAGCCACGAACACGAAGAAGCATTGTCAGAGAAGACGCAGCCATGATGGAGGAGGGCTAGCCTTGCGGAGGGCCTCGGCCAATCAACTAGCTAGCCTAGCGGATAGTCTCCAAGGCGAAAGGGCGTCGGCCTTCCTGAGGGCAACATTGTGGGCTCTAAATGCTTCCGTAAGCCTTCTTAGAAGCTAAATAGCCTCTGTCATAGACCTCCCTAGCATACTACCAAATTGGTTCTCTGTTACCTTAGTTACTTCCTTTAGGTATGCTTCAATAACCTTTTCCCAACGTTTCATAATATAACTCATAAGTTTTATACCTCTATAGTTATTACAGTTTTGAACTACATTGTTTCTCCTTCACTCATCTAGCATAGTCTTTGTGCTCAAAATCTTGTTAAACAATTTGGTTAGACAAGACATCCCATGTCCTCCTAGGCTCTTCCACACTTCAATCGAGATCTCATCTGATCTTGGTGTTCTACCTACATTCATCTTTCGTAGGGCCTCTATAATCTCGATTTCGCCAACCTGTAGTAAAATGTTCATGGGATGAGTTGGATTGATGTCTATACCCCTTAACTTCCAAGTCCCTCCTATTAGTCACAATATCTCCATGTAGTAGGTTGCATAAATAATCAACTCATCTCGTCATAATGTCCAACATTCTGCCTCTCTCTATAACAATATTTTTCTTTATTAGAAAAAAAGGGGTAATTTAATTTTGAAAGTAAAAGTGTTTTTTTATTTACTTAGAGAAGGTTTTCCTACACTTGTAGTATAGGGCTCAACCACCATCCTTGTGTCTCTCTCTTCAACAATTTTGCTTGAGCTAGACCCGAACTTAGCTAACTTACTATAGCGCTGTGCCTGTTGCCTTAGAAGTTAAAAACAATTCACTAAACAACTGGAGAATTTCTATCTATATTGAAACCAGAACTAGCTCGACCTCTAGACAAAGGCATTGTTTGATAAAGCTCCATTTCACTTGTTTTTGCATTTTTCTATGTCTAGAAACGGAAAAACATCCTATAAAGCATTTGATAAAGTTGTTTTGTTTCACTCGTTTTTAGAAATATAAATAAAAATATATGTCAATTTATCATCCTAGAAACGCATGTGAAGAAACAAGTCATACATGTTTCATCGTTACTAGAAATGGCGTTGGACACCAACAATTGTAAAAGTCCCGATAAAAACCCCACTAACCCATCTTTTTGCTCTACCCACTGAAGACTTGCAATGGAAAAGAGAACCAAGGTCCTGACCATCGAAGGCCATCTTCATCCTTTTCTTTCACTCTGATCATGCTCCCTCTCTCTATAACCTTCACCACTGAAGGCCAATCTTTTATATCTCATGGCAGTACTCTACTGTAGATGTTCCAAAATGAGTGAAAGACTGCCATCGCTGCAGGCCTTTGTGGTTTTCTTCTTTAACTTAAGCAATTGAGGGCTTCAGAGGGAAGTGCATGTCTTCTTCCTCAGGCATTTGCACTG
Organism: Macadamia integrifolia; assembly: GCF_013358625.1. Taxonomy (NCBI): domain Eukaryota; kingdom Viridiplantae; phylum Streptophyta; class Magnoliopsida; order Proteales; family Proteaceae; genus Macadamia; species Macadamia integrifolia. Next base: position 24,674,911 of record NC_056561.1, on the reverse strand, counting down.
AGGTATGTAAACCTCTATGGTTTGTTTATTCTCCATTTAGCAGGTTTGGAAACTAATTTCTTTAACAAATGCTAAATCTAGAGTTTGTGGATGCAGGAAATCGTTTGCTTCTTATTTTTAAGCCATCTCTCTTCAAAAGTGAGCCAATTATCTTCTCTATTCTATTTTTTGGTTCTATTTGCTCTGCAAAACTGTAATTACCCCTCTATGGTCTGGTTTTTTATTCTAAGATTGCGTTTTGTTGTAATCTCCACCCTTACTCTGAATTGACTCATTTTTTTTTTCTATTAAGAAGGCGTTTGATAAAGAAGTATCTAATAGTTGTAGCATAAGCAGTGGCTTCTATGGTGAGGATGAATAGCATTTGGATTCTGTGAGGGAACACACAAGAAGATTAGAGGATTAGGGATTAGATTGGATTGGATGCTTTTTTTTCCTCTCTTTTGAAATTCGATGGGTTTGGTTTGAACTATGAACTCTAAAAGGAATGGAAAGTGAACGGTTTCTAAGCACAATCATGTATTTGAAAACTTGTGTACTTGAAAACCAATCTCTCTCTCTCTCTCTCTCTCTCTCTCTCTCTCTCTCTCTCACACACACACACACACACACACACACACACACACACACACAAATGGGTCACTAACAGTAATAGAAGTACTACAAAGATAGTTAACTACTGGTTTTATAAGGAACTTCAACAAACCCATTAGGTCAATTCAAATTATTCTTCCATCAGTAACACCACCCACACTTGTGTTTCAGAGTTTTTACTGAAAGGGCATCCTTTTGTGTGGTTCTAGATTTTTTTTTTCAATGGGGTAATATGGTTGTGTTCTATTTAGCTGATAGTAGTTCCTCTAATACTCCTCATAGCTCACATTCATCCGATTGTGCGTGAACCTCGAACATTGAAACTCATTCATCTTCATTGTCTTCGTCCTCTGGTTTGTAAAAGGATACTTAGAAAAAACAATAGAAAGCGAGGAGGAGAAGAAAAGAATTCTAAAAAAAGTGAGATTGAAGTCTCCGAGGAAAATATAAGGATATTTATAGATATCCTTGATGCAATTAACAAGTTGGACCTAAACGAGAGCGGCAAATATTACATTGGAAAATACCTATTGTTTGACTTAAATCTATTATATACATTTGACAGAATGGGACTATAATAACTATATGGGAAAAGGGTAGGAATGCTAGTGGGTTACATTGGAATTAGGTATACCAGCGGTTTAGTGACTGTCAGATGAAAAATAAAAGATCTCAACCATTTATAACCGTTGTCCTACAAAACCTAATCAATATTGTCGCTCCATTGTCTTCTTTCCTCTTCTTCTTCTACTTTTCTCCTTCCTCTCCGTCTCCGTCTCTGACTCCACTCCCTTCCAAAAAATATGCCGATCCCCTCTGCCCCTCTCTCTCTTTCTCTGGCCTGGTCGCCTCCTCCCACGAGCAAAGCAATAGGATTCAGACCGTTAAGCTGAAATTCGAATTGACCTGGTTATGACTAGTATCGAACCACGAATTCAAACCCGTTAAGAGCCTCAACTGAGATCTTTTTTATTTATCTATTAATATACATTTTGAAGCATTAATTATTACCAACTGAAATGCATCGACAGGCCAATCCCCCACAGTTGCATTCCAACCTCAAATTCATCCAACTGTTCAGGTGGCAATCAAAACTGATCTAAGAAGTTGCTTATTACTTTAGAAGCCTTATGTCTACCAAATCGTTTATCGTTGTCTTGGATGGCAAGTCTCTCTCCATGGATGAAGCAAAGTTTCAAGAGAAAATGCTTGCAGCAAGGTTGGAATTTCAAATGAACATGCTTCCAGAAAGGTTGGATAAAGGTCAAAGACAAATAGATCTGTTAATCCCTGCCGTCGTCTCTCTCTCTCTCGTCCCGCCTAGAGTTGCTGTCTTACCCCCTCTTTGCAAATCTCTAGTGAACTCTCAAGACTCTCTTTCCCTGCCCAATGCCCCTTTCTCTCTCCCTGCTCTCGGCTTCGAAACCGAACCCACGGAGATTGAATCCATGGTGAGCACGCTGACAACAATACATCTGGTGGTGGTGGCTCCAGTAACCCGCAGGACGAGGCGGATCTGATGGAGGCCTTCAAGGTGTTTGACGAGGACAACGACGGCTTCATCTGGCCCAAGAGTTGTATACATCCCCAGGAAGCACGGGATGCCGGAAGGCATAGACATCTATCAAGTTGAGTAGTTGCAGGGGAGCGAGGAGATGGAAAGAGGAGAGAAAAATTGTGTAGCATCGGTGGATTGAAGGTTTGAATGATTTCCCTCGATCCATCAGTTGTATCTAAAATTAACAAATCTTACGGCTAAAATCCCACTAGCATACCTATCACTCTCCCTAACTATATAAGATGTAAATAATTTTGTAGTACTTAAAAATGATGATGCAGGGTAAAGTGTTTATGAATTTTTCAATTTGGAAAATGGTGTTGGACCACTGGGTTATGATTTCCTTTTAAATTAAATAATAGGAATGTAATAATGGTTTAAAACAATTTTTATGTAAGAAACATTTTCAGAAACGGCTGTTATCAAACAACAATGTGTGCAAAAAAGATCAAAGAAACAGGTTTATCAAATACAAAAAAAAAAAAAAAACAAAAAGACAAAAAAACAAAAAAACAAAAAAACAAAAAAACAAAAAAAAACAAAAAAACAAAAAAACAAAAAACGAAACGTTATCAAACGATGCCAAAGTTTAATAACTTGTATCGTTTCACTATTTTGTTCAATTTCAAATATATTGAAATACTAAATTTTCATTAAAATAATTAATTTTTTCATATTTTTTTTGCTTGGCTACTTAAGGGCAAGGTTCATGGTATTGGGTTTCGACCCCTGGGAAGACCGAAATTTCTGTCAAAACTTGAAAATTTTTTAGGATACCGGAGAATTTTTCCCGGTATGGTGGAAACTTAGGTTTCGACCCCCGAACAGTTTTTTTTTTTGTCTGATTTTTTGTGTACATCCTATTTTAAACATTTCTAGCATATTCACATCATTAATTTCATACAAAAAAACACATAAAGTCTTACTTGTGTGTGTGGTAAATCAAAAGTTCGATAATCATTACGCTAGCTTGTTGACTAAAATATGTTATAGGTAAATGCATTTTCAAAAATAGAAAAAAAAAAAAAAAGCATTAACAAGCAAAAAAAAAAATTGGCCATAGTGAATGCATAGATCGGGTCCTCTTAAGTAACATAAAAAATTTAAATAATTCTACTCTATTTATAATTATATTCTATAAAAAAAAAAAAAAAATTTTGGGGAAGTTGGGACTTGCCTTTTTGGTCCAAGGTGTCTTTCCTAAGTAACATAAAAAATTTATATAATTCTACTATATTTATAAGTATATTCTATAAAAAAAAAAAAAAGAGTTTTGGGGAAGTTAGGACTTATCTTTTTGGTCTAAGGTGTCTTTCTTATGTAGATGAAGCAAGAAACAATCCTTACATTCAACTTTGTTAAGCAAAAAATGGGAATCTTCACTGTTTTTTCAAGTTTCTCACTCCTAGAATAAACAACTAAGAAGAGATAGTCGATTTCTGCTAAATAAGGCTTGTGTTTCTTTTTAAATTAACTTATATATAGGACCTGGTTCAAGTCGAATCAGTTGGTTTAGTCAAAATTTCTCATGTTTCGGTCGAAACATGGGAAATTTGGTCAAAACATATCGAAACATGGTCGAAACCTATGACTTTTAAAAGTCACAGGACATATCGTTTCGACCCTTGGAGATACGGTCGAAACCGAGTTCTTGACCCATACCATGCTTAGGAGTTATGGCCGGAATCAAATGAGCTAGACAAAATAACTTAAATTTCTACGAAACAGTGTTTTTTTTTTTTTTTTTTAATCAAATTGTGCAAAATTTCAACTGATAACTGAAACGAGCGAAATTTGGCCGAAACAGTGTTGATTATGGGTTTCGACCCATGTTTCGTCTCCGACACGTCGAAATTAGCAAAGTTTTAGCGAGCTTTTGAACTATCTAGAATCCGTTGGCTGCCACTTGTCGGAATCGTGAACATATTTTCTGCGTGCTCTTGCTCCTTTGGTTGCTCGAGATCGGGTCTTTCTCTTTCTGATGCTGTGATGGCTGATGCGTTCAAGTATACAAGGAAATGATCCATGGCTACTGCTAGGGTTAGACAGTGGTGGAGCCATGGGAAACCAGTCGTTTTAATTTGGCTAATTTCTGCCGCTCTTTTCTTCTTTGTGTTTCGAATGGCTGTCTACTCTTCATCCAGTAACCATTCATTGACTGATTCAGGTAGTCTCTTCAAACTGTGTTTTTTCTATTCAGAAATTTATAATTAAGGAATGAAAAATTTAAGGTCCCTGAGATCTAGAATCCATTTTCGCCGGCATTTGAATTCTTTGGGGAGTTCAGTTTGATTTTTAATATCCAATCGTGAAATGCATTCACTAATTTTCACTGAAGAACAATTTCATAACACAATGCATTCTAAACAGAGCCTTCCATGTTGAATTCCAATCGACGATCGCAACTGTATGATAAAATGGCGAAGGATTTGGATGAACATGGCGCTGCTTTTCTTCAAGGGGGAAAAACTTCTCAGTCCTTGTCCCTTTCAGATATTTTTACCTTGAAAGATGGGTCTATTATGCCTGTATTTAAGGTAATAAGAGGCGTTTCACTCGTTTCCATGATGAACCATAGCAGTCACTACTTGCTATTTATGTTTACTTCTATTGGGTATAGGCTGTGAATCCTCCTGTTCGAGCTAATGTTTTGTACTTGAGTCCAGAATTCTCCGAGCCCATCTCGTAAGCTCCTCTCTCTCTCTCTCTCTCTCTCTTCTAATCTTTAATTACTTTCCTATTTTATGGCTTAATTATTGGGATCTTTTATCATGTAAATTTTGTGATAGCTTTGATCATTTTTTTTCTAATCTTTAATTACTTTCCTTTTTTATGGCTTAATTATTGGGACCTTTTTTTTTTTTTTTTCTTTTTGGTAGGAATTATTAGGATCTTTCATTATGTAAATTTTGTGATAGCTTTCATCATTGGTATCTAATCTTTAATTACTTTCTTATTTTATGGCTTAATTATTGGGACCTTTCATCATTATGTAACTGATAGCTTTGATCCTTTTTTTTTTTGGCGGGGATGGGGAAATCATTGCTAGTGCTTAGGTGGTCTTGATTGTTTTGCTTATACCTTGTGAAAAAATAACTTGGTTGCTTTTGTTTTAAATCATGTCATCTGGTATTCAGATGAATTTTTAGGATGACTAGTGTTTTAACTTCTGGAATAATACTTGTTGAAGGTTGGAACGCTGGACAGTCATCCTCGCCATGGCATGTCTCACCACAGTCAATTAATCCTTAACCTGTAAACAATGTTCTGAATGAATATGTTTAAAATATTACCATAATATAAAAACTTTATTATAAACTAAAGGAAGAACTACCAAAGTACACAAACAAAAATCTGATTACATTACACAGACATCTGTATGTAAGCAGAAAAATTGACCTATATCTAAGGAAGAACTACCAAAATAGACAAACAAAAAGCTGATTACATTACACAGACATCTGTATGTAAGAAGAAAAATTGACCTATATCTATCTAACTGTCCAAAAAAACTCTCTTATCCAAATATTTGATAAGAAGTAGGGGATTCAGGCTAAACATTTTCAGGGTACTGCCCAAGATTGTATTAGGTCTAAGATGCATAAAACCAGATGATCTCAGCCTTATATTTCTGTTAAGTGAGAAAGATCACTATAGATTTTACAGGAAAAGGCCAAATTTCATTTATTATGCTGATTTTTCTTCCTGAAAATCTTCTTGGGAGGGTCATCAAGCAGGGATTGTGTGAACTTCTGTAAATATCTTTTCCACTTTGGGGCCTTGCTCCTCCAAATGATCTTACCCTGTTTGTCAAGACCTTCTCATTGGCTTTAAGTAACCACTATGCTCGTATGTTATCTAGAAAACAGTTATAACTTGTAAGGCATTGCCTAGGTGTCCGGGTGGGCTTCCAAGGGTTGGGCGGTCACCTACCTTATTCTAACTTAACAAGGCGGCCTTGGGATGCGAAGGCACCTGGGAGGTCAATTCTCCCTCTAATTAATGCTGTTTCTAACAATGTTTATCGGCATGTGCGCAAGTTTGTGAATAGGTGAAAACCATGGGATTATTTAGTAACCCCCCCACCAAAAAAATAAATAAATTGAACGTCACTAGTTCACTTCTCTTGTTCTCCTTCTCTTATCTATTCACATTTTTTCCCTCTAAATAATTTAAATAAAGAAAAGGGACCCCTATTGCCAAATGATTTGAATGAAAAGAAAAAAAGAGTTGTTTTACAACATGTTGCTGTGAGAGGCAGTTGCTCTGGGAGAGAGTTGAGAGACCTATCCCTATCCTTTCTTTCCTTCTTATTTTCTGTTTATTCTTTTGTACTATTTTATATTTCTGTGATTGAACTTATTCCTGAGAAACATTCGAAGGCCTGTTACTACTGCTGAAAGTTTCTATTGGACAACTTATCATAGTTGTCACAGCGTCAAATCGATCTAAGGTGGTGGAGGGGTGGCTAATCGATTTGGCGATGAATCGCCCGTTATGGCGTTGCCATGGCAGTCAAATCGCCCATGTGTCATTTTTTATTTTCCCTATTTTCTAAAGTTATTTAATATGCTATTTTTTTATTTTTCCTATTTTCTAAAGTTATTTAGCATGCTACAAGCCTACAATATATACCCTATAACATATAAACCACTATTAAGCAACATCAAATCATCAAAAATCAACATAGCCCTATCAAAATCACCCTGCATTTTACAAAAAATCAACCGCCTAGTGAATCAGGCATGACCTGGCATTCATGGCGGTGCCATAACGACGCCTATCAGCCAATTGCAACCGCCATTTGTGAGTCACATAATCGTAGCACTGCCATGAACTTCTTTTTCCTCCAGGATGTCAAATCGCCGCCTTGGCAACGCCTAGGCGACGCCATGACAACTATGCAACCTATTGATCCTGATTGTGGGATAGGTTAACAGTGCATTATTTCAACATTATTTCTTTCTATGCTTCCTATTGGCCACTGAGATCTGCATCACAATGTCTACTAAGCTGGCTACTTTGACGCACAATGGCCAACTTTTTCTTTTTGACATAATTTCATGGAGTATTAAGAAGCAGATCATCATTACTTGGTTCAGTGTCAAACTATCAGATCTTGGCATCTAATTGCCGTTAAGTTTGCCTTGATAACATTGTGTTGTGACAACATTAGGGCTAAATATGGGTGATAATACTGAACTTGCTCTTATTATTCACATAGAGATTAAACTCCCACTTTTGTGTACATAAATGGATCGATTATTCTATTTTTTTTTTTGGCTAATGACGAGTATCCAGGCCTTCGGCCTGACTAGTCCTGCAGGCCGGTACTAACCTCACAACTGCTTGGACCGGGTCATTCCGGAGTTGAATGAGAACCATTCAACTTTCACTGAAAGCAGTGAAGAGCACTAAACACCCTCGTGTGAGTGGCTCCAAGGAGGTAAAAGGAGTCGAACTTAGAACCGCACGCTTCCTGAGGCGAAGGTCCCTTGCCAACCCAGCTACCCCCTTAGGGTTAATCGATTATTCTATGTTCCTTATGAAATACTTTCTAACCAACCTTCAAGTTCTACTTGAGGCATATCAAGAGTTAAAGGACATTTGTATTTGCATCATCCAGAGAGAATTGAATTGATTCACATCAATTTCATTCTATTTTCAGTACATAAATTACACTTTCTGCGGTAGTCACAATGCTCTCCAATAACCTATGAGAGCTCATGGTTTCCTACATCTGAATTCGATGTAATGTGATGCCATTAAACTTCTAGTCTATATGTCTTGTTTGGACATTTTTTTTTTTTTTGGTAGGGGGGTTGTTACTAGTCCCATATCAGTCATTTGGGGGGTCAAACCCACATCAGATTCAAAGGAGAATTGGCGCAGGTTGATATGGTCTTGGGTTCCCTAACCTTGTATATAAATTGGACATCCATTTGAAATGGATGTCCCATTTTTGCATAGTAGGGTTATGAAAATCCACGAGAAGCGATTGGGCGTATTATGTGCCAATTGCCATTTAGCCAATAAGCCTGTGGATATTGAGGCTCCACAAGCGGTACTTCCTCATACTGTATTTGATGGGGAAATAAAAGGTAAAAAGAAAAGAGAGCTAAAAAGAAAATAGAAATAAAGAATAATTAAGAAAATAAATTAAAAAAAGAAAAAAAAAAAAAAAGGAAAAAAAAAAAAGAGAAGAACCCAGATTCCAAATGAACAAATTCAAACTCGAAAAGGATCTTTCTGATTCTCAAAGAATGAGGGGCAAAGGGATTGTTCGAGAAACCAATTTGTGGGTTGAGTTCTTCCAAGTTTTTATTAGTGGTATCAGAGCAGTAGATCCTAGGCCCAAACCTCGTATGGAAGGTGCAACCTAGTGCCATAGTGAAGCTGCTAGGAAAGGGCTACCTGCAGCTACCATGCAGAAACCCTCGAGCGGAGTGGAGCCGTTTAGAAAAGGGCTACCTGATCCGGAGTGGGCCATCATGGATGTTGGGTTTGGAATCGTGGTGGTACGTCAGTGGTCTCATATCAGTCATATGTGGGGCTGACCCTACATCGGTTTCAAAAGGGAATTGATGTGATGATAAGGTCTTGGGTTCCCTCACCTTTTAAGCTGGTTATTGGGTTGAGTTATTTCAAGGTCGTATCAGGGGTGGAGAGGGAAGGGAAGATTTGTAAACATGCAACAAGATGATGGTTGCATGCATCTCTTTGTTCTACTCTTTGCCTGGAATGTGGACTGTATACAGTGGTTAATGAACTTCATATGTCCCCTTTTATTCTGTTTTTTGGCTTCTTCAGCTTTATATCTGTGATGGTTACTGTCATTATAAGTTAGCGATAAATGTGTGCCGATGAGAAGGCATTAATGTGTCCAGATGAGAAGACATTCTTTTAAACACCTACATTATTCCTAGGATAGTCTTCTGATTCTAGATTTACTCAATGTGAAGTTGTCAGAATCGAATCATTTTAATTGTTTTTTCTTTTCTTCTCTCTTCTGTATGCATGGGTCATGCTTGGCTTGCTGCAGGCAGAGTGTGAAGGATATATTTCTTCCCTACTTTGATAAAGGTGAGGTGTCTTTCCATTTGTCAACCCTTTTTGTCCATTCTTATTGTTTAGGTCTTAGGAGTTCTAGAATATTCAGTTATTACAACATAAAAACAACCACATGTTGACACTGGGTTTTTATCTTCTGTTACTTATTTGAGAGTTTCCGATATCATTTCTTCTTATCATTTATTGACAAGTTTTCTGTTGTCTTGGTCAGCGATCTGGTTCCAGAACTCTAGTTTATACCACTTTAGTTTGTTTCATGCCTCGCATCATATCACACCAATCCCTGCTACCAAAGCTGAGGTATGCGGATGTTTTGTGTCGGTCAGATATGCTTTGTTGTTTGCTTCTGTGGTTGTCGTCTCTTATTGCACTGAAACTTTTCATGTTCTGCAAGATTGAAGCTGAAGAAAATGCAGTTAAAGCTGTTGCAGAGTCTGTTTGCCCTCTGAAAATCATCTTAGATAGAGTGGTTTTGACTTCAACTGGTGTGCTTCTGGGCTGCTGGCAGGTAACCAACCTCTTATCAGCTGTTCCATCTTTGTGTCTTCTAGACGTACATAGTTCAATGACTATAGTTGGTTATCCTTTTGGCTTCAAGAGATATGTAGGGTTGAGCATGGCAGCTGTATCCTTTATTTTCCATAAAAAATATTTTCATCCACTGACGTGGAGGTGACATCCCTTGGTCTCCAAAAGTTATGGATCCGTATTTCCTTCCAAGTTCTATCAAATATCAATCTCCTCAAAATATCATCATAGATTATTCAGTGGGTCAGATTAATTTACTGGTCATGTCAAATTTTTTGGAGGTATGGGCCTTGAACAAATTAATAAATCAATTGTATTTTTCTCACAAAGAAACACACCTTGTTAGCAGGTGTTCCCATTATGTGATAGCAGACTAAGTTTGCTTCTCTGAGTATGCAGTCCAGCTTTCTCTGTACCCTTATCTTTCAACATTGCCTTGGTGGCTTTTAATGAGCGTTGGATTCCTAAATTGGATGGTTGTGCTCATGTTATCAGATCGATTCTTAGCTAGAACATCCTTTGAGTAGACCTTTGGTTGTATGCATACACTGCTTAAGATTTTTCTGCCCTGGTCTTTCACCTTGGTCTTAGTTGTGGCCTTTGCATCCCTAGATGATTATACATGTCCGATAAGAATGATTCTTAGCTAGGATATCCTTTAGGTGATCTTTTATGGATACGTAATATTATGACCTGTAATCGATGTAGTTCAAGAAAAAAAGAAGAGCAGCAGCAAACCAGGCCATCAAACTGGTTGGATGGACTAATATATGTAATTTTGAGTATCCAATGGGCTGTATGGGCCATGGGCTTTATATTTTTGTAATGAAATGATTCTATAAGCTCAGATATTAGGGATTGAAATCCTGTACGGGATTAAGTAATTAGTTTCTATTTCTGTTTCTTAGTCATTAAGAATATTAGGTTTCTATATTTTGTAGTTTCTATTTCCTTGTAATCTTTATTTAGTTACTATCTTGTAAAACATCTCCATTAGCCAAGGGAGAGTTTCTATTTTTGTACCAAGGCAATTAATAAACAAAGGTGGAGGCAGTCTCTAGCCTCCCATGATTTTGACAGCCAATGAATAAGTGCTTTGTGCATGTGTGTGAGTGTGAGAGACGGCAAATCTTGGTGAGATTCCAAGGTGGAGATTGGAGAGAGGCCATCTCCTATTTGGTGGGAGACCATCGTATCCCTTTCTTTCCACTGTTAAGCTGTTCTACTGTTATTTACTATTTGTTTCCATATTTGTAATCTCAGTTCTCATCTTGTTTCTCCCGAACTACATCTGATTTTCCTTTTCTGTTGTTTGAATCCTATACTACCGTTCCATTGACCTGTTGCGCATGGTGCTACAGGGTTAGAGGACCTTAAATGCTGTATTCCAGCCGCTGTTTCAGATTTAGTAACTTCTATTTCTCTGCTCTCTAATCTGGTTTTGCAGGACTACTTTTATGATTTCTGGAACAGTTATTGACTGAGACCAATAATATCCGTTTATATGCTGTTTCCTGAATTTTTAATTCTGGTTTAAAAAACTTGCTAATACTGTAACAGTCCCATAACTTCACATCTAACCGTCATATTTTGATCAAATTTTTGAGGATGTGTTCTTCCACCCAATAGATACATTCAACAAGAGTTTTATCCTCATCAGACTGACATGTGAGCTAGAGAGATTCCCTTATTTCTGGTTAATTATCCTTCCCTGCGCTCCTGGTTGTCTTGGTTTCCTGCTCGTAGGAACCCATCGGTAATCCCATCACCCATCAATTTTTTCTTTGGTGACTTTCACAGATTGTAGTTTACATCCCAACAGTTCCTCACTTTGGAAAATATTAGCCAATATGATCGTATGAATAATAATATTTCCTTCTCTTTATGTAGTGAGTTCATTCTAATGATCATACTCATTGGCAAATGTAGGTAATCTCTGGCACAGATCCCATGACCATTCGTGCAAAGCTGCGGGGTGCTCTCCCACGTGCACCTGAAAAGCAACTTGTAAGTGTTCATATTGTTCAAGTTCTTCATTAATTTGATTGAAGAATTCTGAGTAGCCGGATCAGAAGATCAGTATCATAGTCCAGATGGCTCCCGGGAAATACAAAAGGGGATCATTCTGGACTGGATGATGCGGGATAGAAAAAATTTAATGAAATGATGAGTTGACAATACTATACCTGTCACATATCAGACTGTCCTTGTTTGATACCAATATGGAGTGGACAATCTGGAGTGTTCATTAAGCATGGGAGTTGCAGACCAATAGTGTGAAATACAGGTGGCCTATATGCGTGTTCTGGGAACCATATTTTGGTTGCACTGGAAATTGATGATGATCATAGACTACTTGATCAATGATGATCGCAGATTGTCTGAGTGGGTTTGATTTTGGGCATGTTCCTTTATTAGGGTCTTTCCTGTGTTTCAGCCTGATCCCTGCCTTTTGCCACTATATAAGCATGGCATTGGTTACCTCTCATGGCACTTTGCCTGCTGGCACCTTTAGAATATGACATTCAGTCTACTTCTTACCCTTTGATATTATCTGAGTATGAAATACACATCTATGTGTGTTTGCTTTGGTGGTTGTCTTGTCACTAAGTTTCGCAATGTATCTCTTTGTTGTAGTATGATTCTGCTATTCTTCACACTTCATTTGCACGTCTTCTGGGGCAGCCAAAACTGTCAAACGAGGTAATGGCTTGGGAAACTTGTAACACTTTTATATTGTTTCCTGTAGTTTCTAGTTTCTACTCCATTGAAAATCACTGCTGCGTATCAGTTATCAGGTATATGAGAGTGCAAACTACTGGAGAAAGAGGCATCCTATGACTTGTAATTATGTCCAACTGTAGCTGAAATTGGAAACCATGAAGGCT
>NC_056561.1:24623351-24662252 GCF_013358625.1 Macadamia integrifolia | reverse complement strand
AAAGAAAAGAAAAGGGAGCTTGCATTTGTGTAAATCTTTTAGTCTTATACTACATAAATTGTGAGGATGGATAACATTTGTGTCCATCTAGTTTGTCTATAAGACCTATAAGCTACTTAATTTTAAACGCACATAGTTAACAAACTCATGAAAGCGAGGCAGACTAAGACCGTGAGGAAACAAACTCAACTTCGGAATCTCAGATGTACTAAGCTTTACCCTGCTACTTGGGCTAGACTAAGTAAATATTGTTCCACCATTCCGCTTTAATTAGGGCCATATATTTTTTTCGTTTTTGGGTGAATTCTCAATTTAAATAACAGGGAAAAAAGGGGGGGGGGGATATACAAGACCTGAGGGCCAAAGAAGAAACACAAAGGGGGATACACCCCTAAGGGGGGAGGGGAAAGGGGGACAAGATAGAAAAGGGAGGCCCCAGGAGACAACAATAAGCCTGTTTGTTTAGGTCTATCCTAAGAAGGTAACGGGAATTGCCTATTTTCTGTCCTCTTATCTTTTTCCCTCTTTCAATACAAATATACAACTTATCAAAAAAAAAAAATAATAATAATAAGCCTGTTCCTTGGGAGTCAATAACTGCACGCGGAGTGATCAAAGCAAGTTTGGAGGAGACCTCGAAGTAGATGGTCTTCCAAATTTGATTAAAGGATCTGGAGTTGGAAGTCCATCTGCGAAGATTGCGTTCCATCCAAATATGATTAAGAGTGGCCTCGAAGGCGAGCTTTTCGGTAATGTCGCATATGGATCTCCCAGCAAAGGTCATTTCAATCCAAATCTATTTCCTCATGAAGGGAGGAGAATTCTTCTAGTAGGCCAGTACTTGGTAAGGATACGTTTCCAGATGGTGGATGAAAAAGGGTAGTCAAAGAATAGGTGGGTAGTATCTTCTAAACCATTCCAACAAAGGCAATAGGTGGGGGGAACGGAGATGTGGTTATAGATGAGGTAAGCTTGAGTAGGGAGGCAATTGGATAGGGTCGCTAAATAATGAAGCTATGACGAGGGATCTGAGATTGAACCAAACAATCTTATGCCAAGGGGAGGTGGGAGCAGGAGAGCGCACAAGGTTCCAAACAGAGGAAGAAGAGAATTTTCCAGAGGGAGAAGGGGACCAAATGATTCTATCTTCTCTAACAGTGGGGGGAGGCCAGGAAGAGAGGACCAAAGAGTAGAAATAGGGTTGGAAGTAATAGGCAGGGACCAAGAGGCATTGGAAATGATTGAAGAAACCAAAGAGTCCTTAGGGAGGCCTGAAGAGTAGATTGCTCTAGGGCCGACATGGAGGAGGAGGAGGCTTCCTGGGTGCCAATTGTCAAGCCAGAGAGACATGGAGGAACCATCCCCAATACAAGAGTTAATGGCACCCAGAGCGGTTGTTCTCAGATGGTAGATTTTGCGCCAAAGACCCAAGAGGTGTTATGAGAGAGGGGAGTTAATGTAGAACTAGAATTACAAGTGATTCTAATCCCAGAGAAGATCTGAAATTCTGGCTGAATAGAGAAGATGTCCTCCAATAGGCTTGGTTCTAGCTCGCAAACACTCTCTCACATCAAACAAATAAAAGGAAAATAAGAAAAGAAAAGGAATTCGATGGAGGGTTGAGAAGGGGGAAGAAGAACTAGTGAATGGGCATTTCGCCCTCAAGTTTAGGCGTCTCACCTAGGGCATCTCACCCAACTACATACCATAGCACAATAGCATAAGCCATTCTTTTTTTTCATTAATAAATTCGTGTTCAATGTTCGAGCCCTTTACAACCTTATATAGAAGACTCAAAACTGACTCAAACACTAAAAAGGAAAGGCCTAACCCAATCCTTAACTAATTGGGAAACCTAAACTGACTAGGAAACTGAAATAACAATGAATATAGACTCAAAACAAGACTCTAACTAAATTAATGAATTAAATCCCGTTTTCCTAATTTCTACCTATTAAAGTGGCCCATTACAAAGAAAACCTATGGGATCAAAGGCCCAACACATTTATAACCCAACCCAAGGCTTATTTTCAATAAAATAAGCCCATTAAATGACTTATCTGCATCAATTCGCCCTCTCTCAGCAAAAATTCATCCTCGAATTTTGTAGTGTGAGGATGATTATTGCATGGTGCACGTTCCTCATCAAGCCGTAGAAAAATTCAGGTAGCTTTTTGATAATAAGGATGTAATCTAGAATAGGAGGAGCTTGATCTTCTAGATACTTCAATGGGATGATGAACTCCACATGTGTAACCGTAACATCGTCGGATGTATCCATAGGGTATATGTACCTTAAACCTCTTCAAACTTTAATGCAACATCAAGCTCTTTTGGTTCATCTACCTGGTGGTTCTCAATTGGTTTCGTTGATGGCTCAAACACAACTTCATTCTTAAACCCCTTAGGATCTTCCTCTTGACTGTTCACAATCATCACAATTGTTGTAGTGTCAAGTTCCTCAGTCTCAACCCCATTGTCCAATGTGGCAATCTTGTTGCTTTTGAATTCTTCCATATGAGTCTCGTTAATGGGAACATCAATGACTAGCTCTTCCTTGACAATAGGAATTGCTGGAACTTCTTCAACACTAAACTCAACTTTTGACTCTGGTTCATTGATTGGAGGTGTCTTCTTTTGTTGCTCCTTTGCATTGTGTTGCATAATAGAGGCCGATGATACTTTCATGCTCTTGTCAACTGTGAGTGGCTTTTGGAAATCTGGTGGAGGGAAGTACATTCTTCGTTCATGCTTAGATAGGTATATACCCGCCAACTCATATTGCATCTCGTCCCAAGTTCTAGGTTCACGCCCTTAAGCTTGAAGTTGCCTTTCACAGACTTCATTGTATTCGAACACAATCACTTATCTGGAAGCAGACGTATTGAAGCCGTTGCGTCTTTGTCAAGTTGTAGTTGTCAAAGTACACATCTAATCTATACATCATTTAAGGAAGATGTATGAAGAAAATTTCTCATGAAATTCACGTGGCTCCATCCTTGGTTTGGTTAGGCTCTGATACCAAATAATGTGGAACTAGAATCACAAGTGATCCTAATCCCAAGTAGGATTTGAAATTCTGGCTGAATAGAGAAGACGTCCTCCAATAGGCTTGGTTCTAGCTCTCAAACACTCTATCACAGCAAACAAATAAAATGAAAATAAGAAAATAAAAAGAATCCGATGGAGGGTTGAGAAGGGGGAAGAAGAACTAGTGAATGGGCATCTCACCCTTAGGTTTTGGCATCTCTCCCAATTGCATCCCACAACACAACAACATATGCCATCTTTTTTTTTTTAATTAATAAATTCGTGTTCAATGTTGTAGCCCCTTACAAACTTATATAGTTGACTCAAACACTAAAAAGGAAAGTTCTAACCCAATCCTTAACAAATTGGGAAACCTAAACTGACTAAAAAACTGAAATAACAATGAATATAGACTCAAAACAGGACTCTAACTAAACTAATGAATTAAATCCCATTTTCATACTTTCTACCATACTTTAGGCCCATTAAAGTGGCCATTACAAAGAAAACTCATGGGATCAAAGGCCCAACACATAAATAACCCAACCTAAGGCTTATTTCCAATAAAATAAACCCATTAAATGACTTATCTGCATTAGGAGTGGTCCAAAGGGAGTCTTTGGAAAGAAGAGAATAGTAAACCCAAGAAACCCAAATGTTGTTTTACTTGGAGGCAAGCTTCCAGATAAGCTTAAGGATCCCAACTTGATTAGCATCTTTAATTCTTCTTAAGCTAAGGCCTCATTCGGATTTGGGAAGGCAGACGGTGGACTAACGAGTGGGATGAGAATTTTGGCAGATTCAATGTCTTTCTAAAGGAGTAGAAGAGGGATTTAATTGCCTTAATGATAGATTTAGGGATTTTGAATACTCCTGACCAATAGATATAAGAGGATTTGAGGACAGATTGCATGAGTTCCAAGTAATCTACATAGGAGAGAAGCTTGCCTTTCCAAAATTGGAGCCTTTTGCGGATTTGGCTTAACATGGGGGAACAATAATGGGCCGACAACCTAGAGGAGATAAGGGGAAGACCGAGGTAGTTGACGGGGAGAGGCTAAGAGTAAATCCAGTGAGCTGAAGAAGGCGAGCTTTAGATTTTTCTGGAACACTAGAAAGGAAAAGTGGGATTTGAGGAGATTGATGCAGAGGCCAGAGAAAGATTCGAAGTGGTGGAGGGTGGGCATGATGGACTCAATGGAACCCGGATCAACTTTAGAGAAGATCATGAGATCATCGGCGAAAGCATGATGGGTGAGCTTGAGGCATTTGAATTTAGGAAGAGGAGAGATGAGGAGATCATTAGTACGGGACTGGATAGATCTAGATAGGACTTAAAGGCAAAGGCAGAAAAGTAAAGGGGAAAGTGGGCAACCCTTGTGAATGCCTGTAGATGACGCAAAGTAATCGGCTAGGGACCCATTTGCAGGGGGTTGGAGATGTTGTAAAGCTAAAGAACTGGCAAGAGACGTAGCATGGCAGAGGTTGAAATAGTCTTGGTGCTAGAGGAGCAGTGCAAGGGAGTTTCGGGTGAGAGAGAAGCTCCCATGAAGGTCCGATGGGCTGATGGGTCGGTTAGGAGGAGGTCTGAAGGTTTAGTGATGGGTTGGTTTGAGTGGGTGGAGGATAAAGGAATGGTGGGCCGGTTATAAGGGGTGTTGGTGGGCCAAGTGGAAGGAGGAATGGTGAGCTAAGAGGTGGAATGGGCTGAAGAAGAGTTATAGAGAGTTGGGAGTTGGGAGGGTATAAGATAAGAAGAGAGGTGTAAATTCCTAAAGCGGCCTAGGTTAGCAAGGGGCAATCTAGGAATTTTAGACGGGGGAGGAAGGGGTAAAAGAGGGTGGAGGGAGGAGGGACGGATGGGAGCCCAACCGAAATAGGGTTTAAGGAAGGGGAACGTGAAGCAGTAGGTTGAAAAGAAGGAATGAAAGCTGAACAGTGGATAGAGGAGGGGGACAAGGAGTGGCACGAAGGCTCAGAGGCAGGACTAGAAGTGTGCACAAGAATCGACGGGGCCAGGCCTACGGAGTCCTGGTCAAGGACCGACGGTCCAAGGGATGAATCGAAGAGGCCAGTCCTATGGCCAATGGGAGAGCCAAAAGCCGGAGGGTGAGGCAAACATTGCCGCCGGCGTTTACTCCACCTTCGACCACGGCTCGGGTGGCAAGAGGGTGGTTTGGAGTTACGGGGAGGGGGGGTAGAGGGTATTTCCGGAAGAGGGACATGAACCTAGATTAGGTAAAAGAGAAGAGACAACGCCACTAATAGAGGAAGGGTTTCCAGACAATCTTCAAAGATGGTTGAATCCAATCATTCTTTTAGGGGAGGGCAATTCCATTTTCTCATCAGGCGGCGGCTGCAAGAGCTTGTTGCAGGACTTAGATTGATGACCAAACACTTTGCAAGTTATGCAGTGGGGAGGGATCCAGTCGTAGGAGATAGCTTGGTGAAAGGAGTGGCCTTCATCGTCCATGATCATCACCGAAGGGGGAGGGATGGTGTCTATGGAAGCTTCCACACAGATTCTTGCATAAGAGAGTCTTTGCATCCTTCTTGTTTGAACATCAGTGAAGAGGTGGGTACCGACCACAAAGCCTATAACACTCAGCCCTCTCTTGCTCCAAAAGTGGAGAGGGAGGTTGGGGAGGGCTAACCAGAGAGGGATGGAACTATAATCAATTTTGTGGAGTTGCATAAAACGATCCCATCTGCAAAGGAAGATTAGTTGGTTGCCAATTTGCCAATGGCCCCCCTTCTAAGGCCTTAACCATACCTTGTTCAAGAGAGAAGTTAAACGGAAAAACACCATTGTCTAGCAGGTGAATGTCCATAGAACCTGAAGCTTTCCATTGCTTGGTGAAAGAGTTTTTCACAATGGGTAGTGGAGGTCGGCTGCTCAAGAAGTGTCCAACCAAGCAGAACCTCCATTTAGATATTTTAGTGTCCAGGAAACCCGAAGGGAGGGAGGGAGGGACGAAATAAAGAGAGAGGTCGGCTTTGGAGGAGGGGGAGTTGGGGTTGAGGCAGGAGGAGCAATCATTCTCTACCTCCCTGTACTGGTGCAGTGAGGATCTGGACGGTTGGGAGCACTAGGGCACACACCTCGAGGTGCTCTCAGCCGTCTAGAGCCTCGCCGCACAAGTGCGGGGAGGCAGAGGAACTTTTGCAGGAAAGAGGCCCAGAATTTGGTTAGTGGAAGAGAAGGAGGGGATGTGGTGGAGGGCCATATTTTTGTTAGACCGTGACACTAAAATATATATTTTGTCATTGTTTAAACTCTAGTAAAATATACCAATTGTTGTGTTGCATTGTTTCTTTTCCCCTTTTCTTTCCTTTGCTTTATATTTTGCCAAGTGAGGGATCCATGTAGTGTGTTGCATTCCTTCTAATTTACTTTTTTTTTTTTTTTTTTTTTTTTTTTTTCCTGTTTCTGTCTTTCATCGGATCCATGTAGCTGACCCCATTTAGTTGGGATAAGGCTGAGTTGTTGTTGTTGTTGTTTAAACTCTAGTAAATTATGCATTACACTTTTCATTTTAATGTGGCATGGATCAGCAGTTGAAAACGTTCAAAAAGAACCAAAGAGAGACAAAATGGTCAGGTACAAGCCACGAATGGTTCTGATTTTTAGCTGCTGTATAAATTGAGGTATCAATGGTTCCAATTGACTGGACCACTATGTCTGGCATCAAAAGATAGGAGGCCTGTTGTAAGGGCGTCAGTGTCTCCATGTCCCACAACATCTAGGGATTCTAAGTTCGAAGCCAAAGGAGTTAGAAAGGCAAGTTTTAAGGTTCTTAATCGTATCGTAGAATCTTTTATGCGCAGTGGGGAGGAAGAGTTAGTAAGACAAATTTAAAGGCTCTTGGAATTTTTGATCATGTGGAGATTCTTACATAGACTTGGTGAAGGTGACAAGAGAAAACTAAGGCTTTTTCCTTCTAGGATATTTCATTCATTATACCAATGGATCTCCAGGCCATGCCAACATGTTGCAGCAGCTTGGGAGGACAGATTATCATAACTCATAAATCCGAGGGTGCTTCGGTTTTTCAGTTCAATCTTTTATTAATTTCTGGAATTTTCTATAGTTGAGGTATTTTTTCATCATGAAATTATTTTAGAAAATAGTACAAGATTCAGTTAGAGGGAGACCATTTTGTGGTTAATTTTCAGAAGCTATTGGCCTGAGAGTTCTTGTAGTGTAGGACTTCCTAATTTGTTATTAATTTAGAAAGATAAGCCATTGCTTCCATGCATTTCCAAACATCAATTTAGATGTAATGATACAATTTAGTCCTATGGCCTGCCTTATCTTTTTCGCAATGCCTTTTTTATGCTCAAACAACCTAACTCCATAAAAAATGTTACAGTTCCAATCTCATCAAAAATGGTAATTCTTCCTAAACTGACATACCTACTTGATTCTCATAGGAAATAGTTCCTTATCCTGTTCCTTTTTAATATCCTTGTCCTTTACAAAGATCTTGCCACCACTATTACATATCATGTGATCATGTTCACAGTTCACCGCATATTTTAAATGTGGCCTTATTTGCTACTATATCATCGTTTTATCTTCTAAGCATTTCAATACCTTTTAATTGAGTACCCATTTTTTCCCCTCATTCATAGTCCTTCACAAATCCTTGTTGCAAGATCTGTTAACTCTAATGGTAATTTGAGTGTCATCATCTTGTTCCTATGTAGTAGTTCTAATGTAAGGCCAAGTCACAAGGGACTTAACTGCAGGCAGGATCTTAAACAGTTCTCAAAAGGGGAACAACAGTATGTCTAGTTACAAGATATTGACCCAACTTATAACCCCCAAATAACACATAATCAGTTCCTGAAATATGTAAAAAATATCCCCCAATAGCATTAATAAACACCACACAAAATGCAGCAGAACAGATTAACTTTCTTCTAGCCGATAGGTCACAGATTAGGGTAAATCTGAGAAAAAAACTCACGCATGAAGTAGATGTAAGGGTAGAGATTACCTATCAATCAAAGAGAAACCTATGATGAAGTAAACCCCAGAAAATCAGACTGATATAGTAACTGAACTGGAATGTGGAACCCTTCTTGAATCAGGGCAGAATTAAAGAGATTTCTTGTATCTTGAAGATCAGGCCTCAGGTGGGCCCTCAACCTTGGTCGATTCTCCTTTAGGAAGTACCTGAAACCCTGAATGTTCCTCATATAAGCCTCAATGGTCTGCAGGTTGGGGAGTTCTGTGGTCTTAAAAGTTACCCATAAAATAACGCAGAACAGGGCTGCTGAAAGCCTTGAAAAGTCACCCAGATCTCAGTAGCAGTAGCAGTAGCAGGTATTGATAGCAAGTAACAGCCTTGTAATATGCCTTCAGAAAGATCAAATTACACCCAGCAAATTAAAGAATAGAAGGAGAAAAGAAAATTGATGCTGGGGAACAAGGAGGAAGAAGAAGATAGGTAGGATTGAGCCTTTCACTCTCTCCCTTAGGCCTCTCACCCTCTCAATAGTGTAGGCATCCCACCCTTTAACTGAACCTTTCAGTCATGAAGAAAACTTAAAACTTTCATTATCTCAAAATTGTATTTATAAGCTTACAGCTGATGGAAGTAATAGAGAAAGGAAAGAAGCAAGAAAAGGAAACTAACTGGAAAGTAAAGTACTTCCTAAAGACTTTCCTAAACTCATCTTAATTGTTTGCTTGAAGAAGAGTAAAATAAAAAAAGGAAACAAATCAATGCTTCTAGGAAGGTTGGCGATCTCCCTTGTCTTGCTGGCCAAGTCTTTGAATAAAGACAAGAAACTCTCTCAAAACAGAATCTATAGTGGGTACAGAGTCGGTAGTGGATCTTTCTTGGCAAGAGTGATGGAAGGAAACACCCACTCGGTAGCCTTGCTGTCCAAGGCAAAAAGGAGCCCGCACAAGCTGGAAAAATACCCCTGGAATCTGATGCTCAGTAGGATGAAAATATAGCCCAGGTTTTTGGGCCAGCAGTGAACTACCTTTGAAGCCCATTATGAAGACTCGATCTACATCAAGTTCTTTAGATGCTTGCCCTTTTCTTTTTTGTTCTTCAAGGACCCCTTGTTATTACTGTTCTTATATGGCTGGTATTCTCATTTCATACAACATAAGTATCTTTTTCAAAATTTTATTTCACATTTTTCATCATTTATTCATAATAATCCTTACCTTCCTCAATTCAGGTCCTACCATCTGATTTCTTTTCTAGCTATATTCTCTCATTTCTTTGTTTCATCTCTTGGTACGAATATCTAAAACCTTGAAAGTTACATCTTTACAATAACAACAACTCAGCCTTATCCCAACTGAATTGGGGTCGGCTACAAGGATCCGATCAAAGCAGCAAAAGAAAAATAGACGTAAAAATTGTGGAAAAAAGTTACTGTTACAATTGCTTAACCCAAAGCTCGAGCTATTAAGAAAATACAAAACAATGTGTATCAACACCCCCTACACGGGCACTCCCACACACAGAAAACTCTGCACATGTCACCATCACATGGTGGCATCATCATGTGGCACCAAGGGTATGAGGCGTTGGGATACAATACAATTGATTCCCCTCACAATCAAAGTTTAATATCTCGCTCTCGCCACCCATCTCGCTGGTTGGTCTCGGTGGGCATATGGCCTTTGTAGCCCCTAAAACTCTGTATTTACCCTATTTTAGGCATTCTAAACACAATGGAAACATCAGTTTTTTTTTTTTTAAATCAAACTCAAAATGGTACTTTGACTTTATACCCTATGTAAGTAGTCGGAGACCCTTCGGACCCTTCATCTAATATGCTATATTCCTCAGTCCACCTTTCACAATCATCATTCAGGCACTACATAATAATTAGAACATTAAAGACATCATTTCTAATTACTATTGATGATTGATGAGTGACATACATTGGAAATTTGAAATGACATAAGATATACAACATAACAAGTAACAACATAGCTGCATAAAGTACATATTAATAATAACTAACATAGATATATTGATGTAGTAGACAACTAGACATTTAGACTCCATCCTAGAGACCTAGATTCTTAGTTCTGAAATGAGTGTCGGTTAATATCATCATAGTCTGCATATTGTTGATGCTGATGTCGAAGCATGTTTTGCTCTGATTGAATCACAAAGGCTGGATGTCGTAGTATGATGGAAGTAATACTCAGAGTCTGCCACAACAACCCTATAAACATCATCAGCTGCATATTGGAGATACCCAATCCTTGGTCAGATATCTCTGAAACTAAATGAGCTGGTTCGAGAACCACAGCTACTGGTTAGTGCTTGACGGACTGGAACCTGCATCGGCATGTATAGCTAGGGAGTTGGAACCTCGAAAATGCTATCCACAAAACCTGACCCAATGTGGGAGTGTGCTCAACCCTCATACTCAGAGGCAGAGGGGAAAGAGCTGGCCTGTGGGTGTCCAAACTAGCCAAATTGACTATAATGACTATAGTTTGAGCTGTTGTCCTTGTACCATATATAGCTGATGGTGCATGCAACTGCTCTCCATAAATACCACTCTCCATGCATAAGCCTCCTAAAGTGTCAATCAAGCTCCTAGTAGAGATGTCCATGGAGTCCACACGATCCTACTTCTCTCCACTAGCTATCAATTGGCGATGTGAGCCTTTCTTGTAGGGTATGGGGGAACGTGCACCATGGTCCATGTCTTATGTGGCATGACTGAAACTAAATCCCTCTTGTGAACCGCACTAGCTCTTGCTATGGTTCGGTGTAATGGTACCTGTCGCACATCCCCCCATCACCATCACCATCACCATCACCAGCACCACGGTGTCTACTACTACCACCACCACCAGGTCGTGCACCATCATCATCATCATCGTCATTGGACCGTGACCAAACAGTTTCAGGCTCCACATCAATCCCAGTAGGTTGGGACTCGAAAGGCCTAGGTATCTATGAAAGCACACGGCCCTCTTGAAACATATACTTATCTATGTTAGTACCCATTTGAATAGCTACCACGGGGTCAGGCCTACCCCCAAGTTGATCCATAAGTGGCTCACCTCAATGCCTTACCCATTGGTATAGGGGATCCTCCTCATCTGATATTCTTGGAAAGCGTGAACAAGTTCAATTGGTTCATTGTTACCCTCCATGCCTTGACGTTTGTGTTACATCTTCAATCTCATATTATAATGCACAAACACCAACTCTAGAGCTTTTCGTGACCTAGTCGGTTCTGCCTCTTGGTGTGGATCAGTGAGAATGTACTCCAATTACGCTCACATCCAGATGCAAAACAAGTTTGGGAGAGCACATTAATTTTTATCTTTTTCAAGTTATGTGCATCTTGTCACCAGGGGCAATACTTTGTTTTCTAGCCATTGCCGCTGCACGACCAAAACTCCCAGTAGCATCCTTGAATTCCTTTATCTATTCATATATCAAACATGAATATAAGTTAGTACACAACAGGGAATTCATTAGGACTTAGGAAACTATACATATTTTAAACATTAACCCACCTTAGTGTTGCATGCTGCCTGTAGAACAGGTTTAGGGACCAACTTTGCCATCACAAATTCCACTGCTTCTAACAATACATCATCCATTCCTAGATTATACTTGTAATGGAACTTAGGATTGAGATAATATGTTGCAAATTCCATAAATGTGTCACTAAATGTAAAGTAACTTTAACTTGGACTATAGTTAAGTTTAAAAACTCACCAGCTTTATGTAGTGGATGCATCAAATGTTTCTCCCATCTCTCCTCAATAATTTTGATGTAAGATTTTGCACCCGTAGGAATTGATGCTCTCACCTTCTCCTTCATCTTCTCCATTACAGCATACACATATGGCAAGGTAGGCTGGCTCTCTAAGTTTATTAACCTCAAGATAGTTACCACTGGGCCAAATATAAGGACCTTCTTCATATCCTGCCAGAATTGTTCACTAGAGATGGTGGCATGTGCTGCTTACCACCTGGAGTACCCAATTCCCTCCATCCAAACCACTCCTCATTGGTAACATGGATCTCAAACTAACCATCTTATCCTGAAAGCTCTTCAATGCAATGTAGTTGATTGCAAATCGAGTAATGCCTAGGCTTACCAAATCCTTACCAAATCCCCACCACATTTTTCCCTCAACAAAGATAGAGAATATCCATGGTTGTAAACAAATGTGGTCACTTGTCTTGTCCGTTTGACCACACCCGATACCAAAGACTTCTTCCCCATGTCTTTAAGCATTAAGTCAATGCAGTGGGTTGCACATGGTGTCCAGAAAAGGTGGATCCGTTTGCTCTTCCTATTTACCAATTTCTCCCCTGCTTTCTTGAAGTTGCTCCCATTGTCCGTCACAATTTGAATAACATTCTCAAGAACCCACCTTCGTAAAAACTTCCTTCAACAACTTATATAAGTACATTGCATCCTTCTTCTCTTTGGATGCATCAACAAACTTTAAGAAGACAGTCTTCCCATTAGATTTCACCATGAAGTTGATGATGGACTGTCTATTTGGTCTTGTCCAACCATCACACATCACAGTAACTCCATATCATTTTCAATGAGTCTTTAAGCCATTAATATACTCATCTAACTCCTTTTGATGAGGCAAATAAACATTCGTCGTTTTATAAGGAGTGGGCCCCTTTGTTCCTAGCCAGCCTTTCCTGCAGTGTCATTCATGGATTGGTAAATATGTCCCTTGTGTAGCATTAGCTGGGATGTTATTATAGAAAAACCATTTTGACATTGCATTCCCAAGATGTTATTTCCATGGTCTCCATACTTGCTTCATGGTTCTTTGTCTTGTATCTTGCTGTCTATATATCAGAGGATCTTGCCTCAGAACTGCATCAGGATCATCATGTTGTCTTAGGGGTAGTGATTGGGGTGTGCCAGCCCTCTCACTCTAAGTTCTCCTGAGAGGCACATCCACATGCCTCTGCTTCTTCTTCCTTCTTTCCTCTATAGGAGGCACATTTGATGCAGCTGCTATAGAACTAGAGCCACCTACTCCTCTTTTCATCTTTGCCTGCCTAACCTTTTCCACTTGATGAGAGATCCTACTCGCTTCCTTAACTTGTTGCAGTTCTCTCCACTTTGCCCTTGTCATATCTTCTTTTGGCCTATAATCACTATCATATTCAACATCCACTGTTGTTGGGTGGCTCTCTAAGACTGTCTCATCAAATTCTTAATCTAACTTTTGTTTCTCTGACCTTTTTAACCTTCCACCTTGTAGGCTCATTTGCACTTGTTTTTGCACTTCATAAGAAACTTGGGGCATTTGGAAACATCCTTGTACCCCTCCAGCCAAATATTGCTTCAACCTAGTGGCACCTCCAGAATTAATCATTTTTTACAATACCTGCACTTTGATTTTTTATTTTATTTATTTATTTATTATTATTATTTTTTTGTCATCTGACATTGGATTTCCAAGTAACCATCTAATATCTCCACCTCTAGCACTCGACATTGTGCCCCAACTTCAACACAATTACATAAAAGAATGCATGAATTAGTAACTATTCAATATCTTATATTAAAGTATGCATGCATTAAGAACTATTTAATATCATATAGCTATTATAGATTAATCCCCTACTTTTTATAATTTTTTCTTAATTTTAAATCATTTTTTTATTAATATTAATATCATAGTTAATAATAAATTATAGTAGAGTGAAACAAAAAACACCATTTTCATTTCACAATACACTAACAATATTTACACGACATTAAAATAATTTTCAATACAAAACAGATTTTTTTTCCTATTTATTTATTTTTCTGTAATTATTTAATATATATATATATTATATTTCAGAAAATATATTAATTAATTTATTAACTGAAAAAAAGGGATACCGTGAGGCCATAGATTAGCCTTTGGTGAGCATCATATAAAAAATTGGGTACCAAGCATCATGTATAAATCACAATTTTTTTATTTTTTTGCAAGAAAAGCATTTATTTAAACAGAAATAAAAAAATTAATTTAAAATCAGAAATATATTTTTTCTTCCATGAATCTATAGATCACACTTAGTGCATCACGTATAAAAAAAATCAATGGCAACCCATGGTTTAATGTATCATATTGTATCAGCTGATATGTATTGGTATCGGCCCTTACCGATACGATACATGGAAATTTTAAGATCCTTTTGTATCGTTATGTATCTTACGATACATGCCGATACACATTGATGCGATATGACACGCACCGATACTCTATGGAAAATTAAAAATCGAGGTGAAATGTATGGTACAATATGTATTGATACAGTGCGCTACGGTTATATAATGGCCAAGATGAGCCATTTTTCAAAAAAACACGATTTTTTTAGGGGTTTTTGTTCCAAAATTGCTGCCATCCATTTTTCTTTCTAACTAAAATGGAAACAAGGTGGGGAACAAGGATTTTACATTTATGGGACAACTATATTACTACAAACCTTGGATTCATAGTGCAATACTCTCAATTTAGTGTTTATGCATAATGCATGTTATATATAGCATTTTTTAACTATTTTTTTATGCAAAAAGTGTTTCCTATCCATTTATGTGTGTATCTCCGATATGATATGATGCCCTCTGTTATGTATCTTAATTTTGGCTGACTGATACCGATACTTTAATCCTTGTGGCAACCAATAAGTTTTGATGATGTTTCTATGAAAAATATAGGTTTGAGAAGAAATTTTTACCTTAAAAGGTTCTTGAGAAGAAAAGTCACAACAAATGCTAAGAGTCTTGCTTCAATGACTGTAACATGGTAGATATTCAAGAAGCACCACCAAAATCTCAGCTTAATGTTATTTTTTTCCCAAAAAAAGTAGAGAGAGGTGAAACCAGTGAGATTCTCTTGCTTGGGGTCGAAACATTGCTTATAAGTGACTTGGTTGGACCGAGTTTAGACCAAAACCTTAACTCGCTGATTTAAGTGATGAGATCTCGGTCGAGATCTTGTCATTTTTACACCTCGCCTGCCAACTCGTCTCGCTATTTCAAAAAAACGAGATCTCATGCTGAGATCTCGCCATGAACTTGAACCGTGCTCACAATTACCAGAGGTTGAAGACCCAACCTCCTGATTCTGATACCATGTAACAAAATCAGATCAAGAATAACCAATATTTCGCCTTATGCAGGAGAAGAAGGAAGATGATGGAAGAAAAGTGCAGCTAATTAGGGAAGACGTTACCCTAATCAGCTGTGGATTATTATATTTAGAAGATCTAAAGTTGTAGTAATTACATGAACACCTTGCTTATGTGTACACATAATACCCCATGGTTTATGATTTGTACATTAACTTCATCGATCAAGGGTTTAGAATCACCCATTATAAAGAGTGATCACAGGAGAATAGAAATAGTAACTCCAGTAAACCACATCCAGTAGCAATACCATCACATGACAACCAACTATCAGTTTCAGCAACACATATCCTGAACTGAACCAGAATCATATAACATAACCAGAAGTCCAAAACCAAGTTGCAGTGAAGAACCAAACCCAGATGCATGTATCAGACCAGAATAAAACCAAAGGCAGCACTAAACAAACCAGAATCAACACTGAACCACACAGCAGACCAGGACCAAATCGCAGGGAGAAAATATAACCAAATTGCGGGAGATAAACATGACCAACTGCATGGAGTAAATGTGCTCTTCTAACTTTGAAAATAGGCTTGCTTAACTCATTCTATTAGGAGAACAACACTGCAATGTCTGAAGTGATTTGGACAAACGGAAGTTGACTTCAAATCTCAGGGAGAATATATTTCCAAATCGCAGGAAATAAACATGACTGCATGGAGTAAATCTGCTCTTATAACGTTGAAACTAAGCTTGATTAACTTGTTCTTTTAAGAGAACAATACTGCAAAGTTTGAGGTGATTTAGACAAAGGGAAGTTGGCTTTTTGAGTATCCTACTTATATATGGACTCTTAAAAAAATGCACCAAAACAGATCTGATGATTCTGAATTTAAGGTCAATTGACCTCTCTTAATATTAGAGTAAGTCTAGTGGTCTACACAATATGGGCTAAATCCAACAATGGAAAGCTTCCTTTGAAAAAATCCTTATACCACAAGGATTCTCAAGAAATCAATTCAGACTTGCAGAAAAAAAAGATGAGAAAATAGTGTCGCATGAGAATAGAATATAAAATACTTATCTTTCTTGAAGCACCATAACCATTCAGATCCCATGCATGATCAACACAGCCGTAGTTTGGTCACCCACATCATAAATCAGATCACAGTAACATATTTGGTCACCCACATCACAAATCAGTTCGCAGTAACATATTAATCCCTAGTTCCCCTGTTTCAAAATAACAATGGAAGGCATCTCGAACACAATTAGCAGTAGTTGCTGCTCACGCCAGAGTCTTGCCTGGAAGACCCTTTAATCAGAATCGGTATACTGATTAAACTTGCTCTGATATCATGTTACAATCACTTATCCCAAAAGCTCTAGCTGTTAACAGCAACAACAATGTCGATTAGGTGTTCACTGCCACAAGATCTTACCTGATTGTACTCCTTACATCCATATCCTTGATTAACAGTATCCTTAACTGTCATTTCCTACGTCTATCAAAGTTCACACCGATTAATCTTTTTCAGGCTCTCCCTGAATTAGACCATCCATAACTTTCAGACTATTTTCATTGCTTTCATCTATCATAATTGGGATGCAAACCATCTTACTATATAAGCTCTCTTTCTCTAGAACTACTTTAGTAAAATTTACTTTGTTGCTTATTCTTGTTACATCCACACATTCATATTTAGGTCTTTATTTACTTTTCCTATACAATATCTAGTATTGTCTTTGTCAGAAGAAAACCAAGAAACACAAAGAAAACAAATAGATAAAGAAAAGATGACACAAAGATTTAGTGTGCTCCGCACACCAATATAATATGCTACATCCATGGGTGAAGCTAAAGATGATTCAGTATATGATGGAAGAAAGATTCCAATGGAGATCTCACAAGAACACCCAAGTATGCAGCAAGAACTCTCACCCGGAAACTCTGACTTGGAATCCCCAAATCACTCTGTTTTCTCTTACTTGCTCAACAAGACAATAAAGCAAATAAATACTCCTCCAAGTCTGGTCGATCCATCAGGTTGCATCTGGTCGGGTCCAACTATACTGCGGGGGCCCATTCCCTCTGCTACCATCACAAATCTCACAAAAATTCCTGATTCGGGTTGCCAGCAAAAATGTTGGAGTGGGGCAATCTTCAAAACGGGCACAGGAATTCGAGACACACGTAACAGTCTTCTTTTTTATGCTAGGGTTTATGTATTGTTAAAATCTTGGTGGCCTTTTTTTTCTTTCACACCTTTCCACAATTTCCTATGATGCTATATTAGCTCTTCTTTACATTGTATATATCAATCAAGTTCATCAATGCTGTTCTATTACATGTTGTTGAGACTAGCTCTTTTACCTGCATTTGTGGTCTAGAAATACTTCCTGTTATCTACTTGCAACGGAGCACTGATGCATCATGTTAATAACAGGGGATTGCATAGTTAACAGTGTTAATTTCTCATTGGCTCCAAGTGACAATGTACTAATCACATCTGGATACTGTCTTAGTATAACTTAAAAACTACAATTGGTTGGGATCTTCTGTTCAAATAGTTTTACTAGAGTCTAATGTGGGTTACCAACCAAATGCAACCCACCTTCTTTATCTGTACATGATACTGCTAGTGGTTGGAAAGCCAGGTAAATCACTTACAAAAAATCAATTTTATATCATACTGGAGAACTTACATGCAGACTGTCCATGAGCTCAACATACTAATTCATTGGGTACACTACCTTCTATTTCCTAGAAATTCTTGCTTCTATTTACATGTCAAGCTAGATAATCCAATCCATATATAGGATCCTGTCTCTGTCCATGAAACAATCAAGTTCCATTCTCCAAGCTACTTTAGGTTTGTATTTATTTTTATTTCCAAAATTCATTTTCTGAGTGATTTTGTGTCATGTTGTTTGAGATATGCAGGAGACTCAGAAGTATTCTGACCAACTCGGATTCTTCCATGATCTGGTGAATCGTTTAAACAACAAACTTCATGGGTTTGAGGTAGGATTTACTTCCAAATTCTAAAGCATGATGATTACAATTTAACAACAATTCATCCTGTTGTATGTCGAGTAGAACTTTTCGGGTCTCCATTATGGAGAAGGTGAGAAGATTAATGCCCTCTCCATCTGTCCAGATTACATACAGAGATTGGGAATCGCCAGTGAGATTTTCCACCTTCTCTGTCTGTTAGAACATAATTTGAACCAAATTGCTGGTTTAAACTTTCCAATCTATTACGCCCTTTTGGATGTTGAGTTATAGATTGGTGCCAGATCCAAGGCTTCAGCACAATTGCTAGTTCTCTAAAACACTACTGAATTGCAAACTGGTTTTCCTAATTTAGTCAAGTAAAGAAGAATTTTCCTAATAATAGTACTCCTATTGTTAAGCATGTAAATAGAATTGAAAAATGAATGAGATGACTATGGGTTAATCAGGAAGAACACCTCATCTTGGCATATTTTTGTTTCTAGCTGGCTTATGGATGTATCTGTAGCTTCCAGAATATTATTTATTTATTTAATTATTGAAATACACTCAGGCTGAAGTCTCTGAGCTGTGGTATGTGGAGGAGTTCGATGTGTTGGCACTCGCCTTAGATGGTAGAATTATGCCACGCAGATATCATCTTGGCTGCGTCAGAACTTGAAGTTTTGACACGTTCTCAATGTAGCTATAAGTATAGGAATACTTTGCCTTGACACTACAGCATTGTACAAGGATCAGTTGGCAACATGATTTTGAGGGCCCCAAATTAGAGATTCCATTAACTGGATATAGATCTTTTATCATACTTGATATCATAAATGTATTGTACATTAAATGGGAGGGTCGTCGGAAAATGTTGGAATTGTTCCCTTGCGACATTGGATACTCCCCATAAGAAATCTCTCACATGTTTAGTCAGCTAACGATGTTCTCTAATACCTTTATGTCTCCGGTTCAATTAAAAAACAATGGAAATGAACTTTGACGGTAACTATAGGCCAGCAAGGTTATATAAGATATTATGTTGGAAATATTCTTGTCAAGACTCAAGATCCACCACACAAGTGGTAATGTTCATTAAGGAGAGGCAATTTCATATTACTTAGATTGTCTTTTGAGGCTTCTTCCGAACAGGATAGCATTCCTTATGGCCTTAACTTCAGAAGATATGGCAAGAAACAGTTGCTTTTGCTGCGCTCTGAGATTTCCAGTACTTCAAGCTCTTGAATAGAATTAGCAGATTCTGTAAACATCTGAGTGAAACGATCAGAAGGGGTCACCACTTGAGTGGCAGTTGGCAGGATAGACGTTTATTATTTTTCCTCAGTTTGTAACATGTGGGGCTCTTGTGGCACAACATGGCATGTGGTGCACATCCGATGGCTGGAGACCCTGAGGATGTGCCCATGTGTAGGAATATGTGCCAGCGCACCAGGCCGTAGAGGAGCCCCATCCGTATATAACAAATGTGATTAGGTTGTGCATCGCAGCTTGTGTTATTCTATTACCAACCTAAAATAGGGGTAACAATACATGAATAGCCCAACAGACTGGAGGTGTTAATTGGTGGGGCTTAGCAGGGCCTGGCCGGCTCTCTTGGCTTGCACCGTCACTTGCCATTTATCTAATCTGGCGTGCTCACTGCTCAGTCGGGCTTGGTCGGGTTCTGGCTGTAATTGGGTTTCTACTAATTGGGTCTTAAATTTCGATTTTAGAAATTTTAATATATTTAATTAAATCATCAATAATGTAAGAAATAATTTACATTGAATCACTATCAATAATGGATAAAAAAATACCAATACATACATTATTTTACCCTAAAAATCAATATTTACCATGCAAATGGTCGGGCTGAGTTGGGCTTGTAAATGGTCGATCTCGATCGGGCTTTAAGTGGGTGGGCTCAGTTTGATTTACCAGGTTGGGCCTGAAATTGACACCCCTAGCCCAACCAAGATCACCCGATAGCTCATCTTCAGTGTTTTATGTTTCAGGAAAAATTCAGGTCAGAGTAACTGTCCCATAAAACAAACAGGTCATGTTTAGATACTTCCCCAACGCTTTAATGGAATATTAGACACTAGCATCTTATCAATTGTTGGATATCCTTCTATGCATCTCAATCGTTTAATTTGTCTCTTGCTGCAACCCTCCCTCTTTCTCTCCCTCTCGCTCCCCTACAATCCACTGGTGTCACTCATCGTCTGCCACCGTCCTCTACCTACCCTTTTTCTCCCCTACCATAACTACTAAATCTCCCCGCAACAGCAGCAGCCCTATCTACTCACTCCCCTAGCTCTGCATACCACCACCCCCCCCACCCTACCCTACCCTACCCTTGTTGCATGAATGGGAATACATACACCCAATCAATTTTTACCAGTACTAGTACTAAATTCTTTTAATTTTTTATTTTATTTTATATTTTGATAAAACAATTTTATTAGCGATGGAACAAAGTTCCAGCCATATCAGCATACAACAAAGATGAAAGATCAGGGGGAGGGGAATCAAGATACATAAGGGAGGGTTGCGTCGACGCAGCAACAGAAGCCAAATGGTCAGCAACCGCGTTGCCCTCTCGGAGAGAATGTTGAAAGGTGATGTTGTGGAATTGAGCAGCAAGAAGTTGGCAGTCATAAATAATGGGTGCAATGCGCCACGGATAAGCAGAACCGCTTCGAAGAAGAAGATTAATGACCAAAATATTATCATTTTCAATGATGATGGGGAGCTGACTGAATTGTGAGGCGAAGATCAAGGCGTGTCGTACTGCCGAAGCTTCAGCAACCAATGCATAAGAAGAGCCTATCCCACCATAAAAACCACCAATCCAAAAGGATGAAGAATTTCTACAAACCCCACCAAAGCCACTGGACCAGGGTTTCCTTTGGACACACCGTCTACATTGATTTTCAAGATTTTCATCGGTGGAGGAAGCCAACGAACACTTCGGTGATCCGGAGTATGAACGATCGAAGATGTGGGCAGACAGGAGTAGGCAATACTAATCGCACTTCGGACAATTGTATTAATGTTAAAAGGTTCTCTGTTGAACACCTAGCCCTAATACCTTGTCCAAATGTACCAAAGGACACCACAATACCTGGAGGCACTCCGTAATATTATTGAATGGATGTTGGAAGAGAGATTGAGGGAGAAGATTCCACACTTGGCGAACAGTAGGGAAAAGTAAGAAGAGTGTGATGGACATTGATGATAGGGGTGTCAAAACCTAGTCCAAACCAATAAAACCAATCGAAATCGATCGATAAAATCCGAATCGAACCGAATCGATCCTTATTGGATTGGTTTTGGACTAAGATATGTTGGGATCAGCTGAAAACCGATCTAAACCAAACTGACCAATGATCAAATCGAATGAAACCGATAAAAAAATAAATAATTATGAGATTATAAATTGATGAATTGACTATCTATTTTTTACAATATTAGTGAGAAAAATCTTTATTGTTAGGGGAATTGTTACAAATCATAAAATATTAGGTTATAAATAGAGAAATTGATTTGTAAATTAT
This sequence comes from Macadamia integrifolia, assembly GCF_013358625.1. Lineage (NCBI taxonomy): Eukaryota > Viridiplantae > Streptophyta > Magnoliopsida > Proteales > Proteaceae > Macadamia > Macadamia integrifolia. The sequence continues at coordinate 24,640,542 of NC_056561.1, read as the reverse complement.
AATAATGCTTCCATTGATTTCCTTGTTCATTATACAAACTAGTTGGATAGTTAAATGAATGATTGATAATAGGGTTCATTTTGTGATTTCAATATTGGTAATCTTCTTAGTAATTTATTATCCGTTGGTTTCAATATTAATTATCTTTCCCATACAATGATAAACCATGATTTAATCATAAATTTAAAGTGTTTTTTCGTCAAATCTTGTCACTATAAGTTATGAATATAAGATTTTATTATGATTCAAGCCCAATAATAAACCGATCTAAACTGGTATTAACCCGATATTGAAAAACCGAAATAAACCGAAACCAAACTGGACCAAAATCAAAACCGATCGAAAATCAAAATTCCTTAGCGGATTGGTTTTGGTCTCCCTCATTCCTAGACCGAAACCAAACCAAACCGAACCGATTGATTGACACCCCTAATTGATAAGCAGATGAGCATGGGGCGCAAAAAGGATCCAAATGGAATCCACGGGGGATAAGGAGATCTGGGAGAGGAAGTTTTTGGAGTAGGATTTTCTAGATCAGAAATTGAACCTTGGGAGGCGTAGGTAAATGGCAGACTTGCAACCAAGGAAAGGGTGAAGGAGAGACAGACATAGTAAGCTTGTAGGCGGAAGCAATAGAAAACTTACCTGACGCAATGGCTGTCCAAACCATTCGATCTGGGATTGGAAAGATAGGGATGAGAATGGAAAGAATCTTTTGAGCCATTTCCGGAGTCCACCAAAGAAAGAGCAATTCTCTATGCCAGGAATGGGAATGGGGATCAATAAGTTGTGAAACAGTTTTGGGTGCAAGAGGGTGGATGGGAAAAGTTTCAGCGCTAGGAGGGGAGTTAGGGATCCAGAAATCAGACCATGGGTTGATCGAGCTCCCGTCCCCAACCTGAAAAAATAGACCTCTCAGCAAAACTTCTCGAGTAGCACCCAAAGACTTCCTTCCCCAAGAAGCTGTAATGGGACATTTAGCTTGCAAGAAAGAGGAATTGGGAAAATACTTTTGTTTCATAAGAAGACTCCAAAGAGAGGAAAGGGAGAGAAGCTCCCAGCATTTCTTGGCAAGAATGACCAAATTCATGGATGTAGATTGTTTGACATTTAAACCAGTATCCCTCTTAGGATGACAAATGGAAAACCAAGCAATGGTAGGGGCCTGTTTGGAGGTACCACTAGACCAAAAAAAAATCCTTACAGATGGTGTCAAGAGACTTGTGCACAAAAGACGAAAGTTTAAAGCAGTACAAAGTATAAGGAGGCATGGCAAAAAGTGTAGAGTTGATGAGAACCAGCTTACCTGTAGGGTTGAGATAATGGGTTTTCCAATGCTGCAGTTACGCGGGTAATAAGCTCAGAGCAATGAGCCCAAGAGAGTTTGTCACTGATGAAAGGTATTCCAAGATATTTATCAATGGAAGCAGTAAGAATAATATGAAAAAACTCATGGAGTTGTCTCTTTGTATCGAAGTCCACACACGGACTGAATTGTGCCCTGGTCTTAGTAAGATTGATCAATTGGCCAGATTGCTTACAATATCAGGATAGATTGAAGAGCCCTAGCCTCGGCCATACAAGCCTTGCCGAAGAATATGAGATTGTCTGCAAAGGCCATTTGTGAGATCCTATATCCCCCTCGACACACCTGAGTGCCTTGGATCCTTTTATCTTATAAGGAAAAGGCCAACTTCATAGAGAGAACTTCAGCACAAAGGACAAAAAGATATGAAAAGAGCGGGTCACCCTATCGTAGACCTCTGGTGGGTTTGAAGAAAGGAAGAGGATGATCATTCAAAACTATCCTCATTTGAGTAATCTCAAAAGGGAACATAATATGCTCCACCCAAACTCTATCAAACCCATAATTGAGAAGAGCAGCTTTGAGAAAGTTCCACTCAAAGCGATCATATGCTTTGTTCATATCAATCTTGAGGGAGAAATGACTATGTTTACCACTTCTTGTGTTTTTGATCTTGTGTAACATTTCATTGCAAAGGAGCACATTATCCTGGATATGTCTCCCCTTTATGAAGCCATTCTAGTTTAATGAGACAATGTGATTGAGGATGGGGTGTAGTCGATTCACCATGATACGAGAAATGATTTATAGGCGAAGTTGTATAAGCTGATTGGCCAAAAATCAGATACAGATGTGGGAGAAATCACCTTAGGGATCAAGCATATGTAAGTGAGGTTCATCTGTAGATGAAAAGTGCCGGTCCAAAAGAATTGTTGCACAAAGGAGATGACCTCCTTGCCAATTACGTCCCAGGATTTGTGATAGAAAACCCTTGAAAACCATCCGGACCAGGTGATTTATCAGAAGCCATGGCAAAGACAACTTGTTGAACTTGATCAAAAACTGGCCTAGTGAGAGAAATATTGTCGTTACGGGTTACTTTGTTCCTTATGGGTAGAAAGTAAACTTCTTCAAGTGGCTGATTTTGTGAACTGTCTATATCTTTGAAATAGTTCGAAAAGGCTTGACCAATGGTGTCTTCCTCTGGAATACACAGACCATTACTATTGAGAACATTGATCATATTCCTTGCTTTTTTCTTCGTGGCGCTTAGATGAAAATAGCGAGAGTTGCGGTCCCCAGACAAGAACTATTGTTCCCTAGACTTCTGTTGCCCCAATATTTCTTTCTAATGTGAGCATTGTCTAAGGAGAGCAATTTTGTGTCATTCTTCAATGTGCCAGATATCATCAGGATTGGAAGGTGAAATCTGGTAATGGGACGCCAGAGCTTAAAGAAGAGCTTCTTGCTTGAAGAAGATGTTTCCAACCGTGTGAGTGTTCTAATGTTTGACAGCTTGTTGAAGAGAGCTTTCTGCAGAACTGGTATGAGGGCAATCCCTTAAAAGCAAAAACCCATGAAGAAGAGAGACAGGATAAGTAACTGGGTTCTAGCATCCAAAAAATTTCAAACCTAAAAGATCTCTTGTGTCTTGTTGGTTGCATCTTAGTCTGAAGTATAAGAGCTCTATGATCGGACAAAGCCAGAATTTTTCATGAACACAGAGATAGTTGGAGACCGAGCGGTCCATAGTGAATTGAAAAGAACCTATCAAGCTTAGCTTCTGTTCTATTCATTCCATGCTATTTATTACACCAACTAAATGGGTAGTCAGAAGGCTGAATTTCAGATATGCATGCATTGTTGATGAAGTCGGTGAAAGAAACTAATTGAGCATAAAAAATTGCACGTCCACCACTCTTGTCTTCCTTCAAAAGGTAAGCATTCTAGTCCCCACAGAGGATCCAGGGAATGTCGAATGTGCTTGATAATTGAAGGAGAGTAGAATTGTAAACATTTAGTATATATGTTACAACTCAAATAAAACAAAAGTAGCATTCCATTTTTGCGTTGATTCTGAGAGCTGAATTTCCACATGGATACACCAATCCGACTGCTAAACCACATTCAAAGTATAACTTGTGGACCACATCGAAAGGAAACCTCCAGACCCATGAATATCCGAAGAACATACAAAATTAGGGAAAGACAGACTTCTACAAAGTTGATGTAATCGTGCACTGCTCTTCTTAGTCTCAGAAAGAAAGCAAATGGCTGGTCAGTGCTTATTGATAAGGTGACGGGATTCCCATTTTGTCGAGGGTTGACCGAGCCCTCGATAATTAAGTTGCATTAGCTTCATGGCACCTCTAGTGGATGATTATGGCCAGCCACCGAAGCCTTAGGCCCTTAGAGTCCAATATCTCAATAGCGTCTTCACCATCATCAAGATTTGCCCCAAGCTCGCTTTGAGAGTTTGCATGGTCCATTGGTGAAAAGGTTCAAGGCTAGAGGATCGTGAGTGTCCTGGGGAAGATCCCTTTTTGGGGTAGAAAAGTTTGGGATTCCCTAGTTGAGCAATGGCATGGAAGGAGAAACCGTCGACAGAAATCCCTTTTGGAAAAGTGTATATCACAGGATGTCCTCGACTTTCCTTACCAATTTTTTCCACAAGAGGGGGAGCTTGTCGATGAATAGGGGGAGCCACACTTAATGGGAACGGAACAATAGAACCCGGGATCACAGGGAGGCAGATGATTGATCCTTGATTGACCACACGATGAATGTTTTGGGCAAGGCCTTGAGCATACAAAGCAGTGACAGATGGATTGTTCCTAAAGAAATCATACATCACTCGCCTAGTGTTGGCCAAAGTAAGAGGTAGCTCGATACCCAGAACGTGAGACATGAGGAATATTACTTGGAGAATTTCAGATTTCCTTTTGGGAGCATAGGATGGCATAGGGCGGGCACCTTTGGGATCTTTAGGATCAATGACTTTGGAAGAGTCTGCAGAGAAATCCGTAGTGAAAAATTCATCGTAAATAGTAAACACCTCTGTGAGTAAACTCATCCGACGAGGAGGAATTGCTGCTTTAGGAAGCAAGCGAGTCTCATCTCTCTAGTTAGTCTTTACAAGGGCTTGAAGGAATTCCATTCGCGGCTTCAAAGGGCATTGGCTCCCCGAATGACCAAAACAGATACAATTAAGGAAATTCAGAGAGGGGAGGCATTCATAGGTGAAGCGCACATCAATGGTACTAGTTGAGCCTAAATTGACCTTAACAGAAGAGGCAAAGCTCTGAGTGAGAGGGATAATGAGTCTAGCTTCAGGATTATTAGAGGAACTAAGAGAGCCAGAGAAACTTTCAATTTCCAGGCACTTGCCAACATGAGAGAAGATATTGCCCAGGATTCCTTACTCGAAATACATCCAATGAAAATCCTCCAGTTGATCCTAGATGACCATAATAGGGAAGACAACTTGTTCCATTGGAATATTGGGATTCTAGCGCTGCAAAATGGTAAGGTTTCCCAAATAAACCTATGGTTAAGAGAAAAGAATGGCATACATGTCTCGAGCATTTCAAAGCTTGATGACAAAGAGGTCTGGTGTGTTGTCAGCCAGGTAAAGCTCCAGCCCTTTGAGAGATATTGAACGACCAACCTTATTAAACATCGAATGTAGCTCAAGGAGGGAGATGTAAACATTGTTAAGGACGCGACCTACAATTGAGAATTGAAGTTTCGCTTTTGCATATTGGATCGATCCTTCAGAAACATCCATAGATGTCACTCAGAGAGAAGGGAGATCAAGCTTAGAAGAAAATTCAGCCAAGAGTTTGTCTGCCAGGACCTTTGCACTCAGAGAGGCATCGAGTGTCACAGGACGGAAAGGAGGTTGGGACGGAAAGCGGTCCATGGGAGTGGGATATACGTGACACGACTGCACCACAAGTAATGTTTCCAGGGGCCAAGAGAATACAGGGGTGGAAGAAGGAAGAGAAAACACCACGCCGGGACCATGTATATATAATGGGAGGAAGAGAGGGGAGTTGAGGAGCCATCGGTGAACAAACCAAGACAGTATAATTATGGCTTTAGAGTGTGGATTAGAGATTAGCGGCGATGCATGCAAAAGAGGGGTTGGGATAAGCGAAGAATCTTGAAGATCATAGTCCTCATTAAAGAGATCCAAAGTCATTAACGAGAACAACCGAGGTGATTGGGCAAACCTTACTGCAGTGCAGCCAAAATAGGGATGGAGCCATAGAAATGAGCTCGAACAAAGCACCAGATTAATGGATTTCATGGGGAGAGATGTTGTTTTAGGCATGTCCAGCTGGGGAGATGGGCTACAGCAATGATGAGAAACCAGAGGCATGAACACGGCATCAAACCAAGCATACAGAGAAGAAGAAGAAGAAGAAGAAGAAGAATGAAAGGAAACCAGGTACTTAGGAAGAAGATGGGGCCTCAGCATCAACAGATTTCGATCATCGAGCGACCACCGGCCACAACGGATATTCCTATTATTTTAGACCATATTCTCATGATTTTATCTCTCTCTCTCTCTCTCTCTCTAAAGGAAAGATTGGTAGGTGAAGGAAAGCATGACAGAGAAGTAGTCGTTGGAACGACATTGTCGGCATAGTCAGCATTGTTGATAGATGGGCGACGATTTTTGCTATTGGGTGGAATTCTTTTAAGTTCTCAACATTTTCAATGCTATAAGGGTCATCATTTTTAGATTTCCAATCAGTCCTACTTCCTCCTTTCTTGTCAAATCCACTACATTTATGTTTTATCGAAAAACTTATTTCGTCTAAGTTTACAAAATCACATTTAGCATCAGAATCTGATGCAAGCCCAAAAATCACATCTAAAGACATTGAGGCCCAAAGGTTGCACCCTAAGGAAGTCAATCCATATAAAAGCTCGGTCCAACAAAGCCATGGATGAGCTTGGCCCACTTCAGTCATCCAAAACCCATAAATGCTAGCAAGACCAACTTGTTATTAGCTGAATCCTACATACCCACGACCCTAATAAAAGATGATCTAGCCTTCTAGAAACTTGGAGCAAGAATGCAAGTTTTTCCTTGTCATATTCAATTCCTTTGAAGATTTTATTGACAACCTACCTATCCTTGACTTGGCAAGCTCTTTTTCTTCACTTGAAAGATAGAAAATTAATATTAGCCACGTGGACACTCATCCAAATCCCTCCTTCCATCTATAATGACTTGAATAAGAACCACCAGCCCCCTTGGACAGTTTGTCCAAGCCCTTGCTTTCTTTGCCTTGTTTAATCCAAGTTGACTATGGAGGACACTTACCTAATTATGGTAGCAAGTTGAGTCATTTTTTGTTTATCCATCTTACCATGTTTGGGTATTTTTATTCAATGGAAATATTGTATGGATAACTTAGATTATAGTTTTAATTGAGCTATAGTTTTCTTATTGTAGGGACATAATAAAATCATTGAAGTGTTTGCTCCATTGTTAAGTTTTGAAGCCATGAAGAGTTTCCCAATTCTTGTGACCTTGAAGAATCACTTTTATAGTCTGGAAGAGTTATATCCCACAATAGTTCGATTCTGCCCATTATAGTCCCTCATTGTGTTCTGGGAAAACACATAAGTATAGAGGTGGTCTTACAGCTCACGTGGAGGACATTAATGCCAAAGAAGAAGTGTTGTAACTCCAACAACATATTTTCGACATGACACTCGAGATGAAATGATTGCAAAAATGCTTTGAGATAGCCAAGTCTTGTTGAGAAAGCATCTGATGTGTACTTTTCTTCATCTCTAAGAGTTATCGTCCATATCAAGGCAGACGGCTTCAACGACATCACAATTCCAAATGGTCTACACCGGCATGGGATAGCATTGTCAAGCTCGATATAGCAGAATTCTCGGTTCACTATCACCTGATGAGTTCACTGATTGGCTGATCATGATCATGAAATGTTTGAGTACCGTGATGTACCCAAAAAACGAGTCTGAATTATTGTTGTACGATTGCGAGGACAAGCAACCGTGAGTTCAGATGTGAGAAACAACTACCCAAAATTTTGGTAAATCGCACATCATTGAATGGAGGAAAAAGGAAGAGAAGCTAACGCAATAATTTATTGCCCAGTGGTTATCAAAGAGACTTTTTGGAGGTTTCAAAACTTGAGACAAGGAATCCGTACTGTAGACCAGTATACCGACTAATTCAATGAGTTGGTTGTTTGAAACAACATTCGAGACACTAGTGAACAACTTGTTGCTAAATATCTAGGAGGTTTACAATCATATATTTAGGATGAGTTGGATATATTGGATATTTGGGATCTTAGAGATGCACACCAACGAGCACTCAAGGTGGAGCATTCACGTCCTAAAAGGCAATCTATTTCAACTTTCAACTAGCCTGTGCCCAACATGGGAAGTTCTAGCAAAGATAGCAACACCAACACCTTACCACTAAAATTCACTAAATATTACCCAACCAAAACACCAATTTTAATCAAAATATTAATGCTGGAATTTGTTGCTATATTTGTGGAGAACTTGGTCAATAAGAAAAGGTTTGTTGTTAGAGAACGAGATGGATAAACCTAACGATGAAGAGCTTGTTGGACCTAAACCTATTGGTGAAGTGAATTTGATGAATCTGATGGCAATGACGCCAACCAGATTTTGCAAGCTGATAATGGAAAGCTACTAATGTTACAATAGGTTTTCTTAACTTCGAGACGAGCACCTAGAGACCAGTGGTTGCGTAATAATATCTTCCATTCAGCCTACACTGTTATTGGGAAGGTATGTTAGATGATAATCGACTTTGGTTGTTATGAAAATGTGATCTCGGAAGATGCCTTGTACAAGCTGAAATTGGATTTAAAGAACACCCCACTCCATACAGCATGGTTAAAGCGAGATATCTAGGTAATTGTTTCGAAATGTTGTTTGATAAGCTTATCAATTGTCTCTACCTATTGTGACAAGATATGATGTGATGTGTTACCTACATATGCGAGTCATATTATACTTGGCAGACCTTGACAGTTTGATAGAAAGACCATTCATGATGTGTACAAGAATACGTACTCATTTCTGTACGAGGGAAGGAAATTGTTTGGCACCCTTAAAGGAGCCTATCAAAACTACTATATCAGAAAACTTCTCTTCAAATTTGCTTACATTGATGGATTTACATGGTGTCATGAATGAATTGGATGTTGCTTACGTCTTACTAAATAAAGTGGAAGACAAACACATTAGGTCCAAAATATTTGAGAAAGTGAAGCCACTATTTACCAAATTTAGTGACGTTTTTCTCTTTGACCATCCACATGGTCTTCCTTTCATAAGGGACAGTCAACTTCAGATTCATCTGGTGCTTGGAGCTTCCCTACCAAATCTAGCCCATTATCGTATAAGCCCCATTGAGCCTGATGATTTACACAGAGTTGATGGATAAGGGTTTCATTCGATAAAGCCTAAGTCCTTGTACTATACATGCATTACTTATACCAAAGAAGAATGGCATTTAGAGGATGTGCATTGATAGTAGAGGATAAACAAGATTACAATCAAATGCCACTTTCCTATTCAAAGGCTCAACGATTTACTGGACCAACTTTTAGGTGCTATCATCTTTTTGAAACTAGATGTGAAAAGTGGCCATCATCAAATTCGAATCAAGCCTAGTGACGAGTGGAAAACTGCGTATAAGACCCATAATGGACTTTTTGAGTGGTTGGTTATGCCGTTTGGATTATCTAATGTACCTTCTACTTTCATGTGTTTTATGACATATATTTATGACCTTTTCTTGGCAAGTTTGTTGTTATATATTTTGATGATTTTTATTTTATTTTAAATAAAACTACTGATGAACACCTGCACCTTTGAGATCTTCTATTTGTGTTATGCTAGAAACATTTATTTGCAACGCTTGACAAATGCTAGTTCATGAAGAATCGAATATTCTTAGGATTCAATGTGTTTGGTGATGGCATTTCAGTAGGTGATGCAAAGATCAAAGTTATTCAAAGCCGGCCAATCCTTACCACCATCCATGAAGTAGCTTCTATGTACTAGTAGCTTCTATGTACTGACCTCATTTATTGGTGGTTTATATCACACTTCAGCATAGTAGCAGCACCTCACACTTCATGCATGATGAAAGACGTGTTTGAGTGGGCTGAAGCATCCCAAAAGAGCTTTGAACAGCTTAAAGAGAAATTAAGTAGAGTCCTTGTACTAGTGTGGTCCAACTTCGATCTCTTGTTCGAAGTGCATCACGATGCATCAGGAACGGGTATTGGAGCAGTCCTAAGTCAAGTTGGATGCCTTGTTGCATATTTCAGCTAGAAACTTGCAAATGCTGAGCAATGTTATAGCACCTGGGATTTGGAGTTTGCAATGTTATAGCACCTATGATTTGGAGTTTTATGCTCTATATCATACACATAAGCATTGATGGTAGTATTTCATACATCATGAGTTTATTTTGTAAACCGACCATGAAGTGTTGAAGTATACTTCAAGCAACAAATAGTTAACTCGCGACGTGAAATATGGTTGGATACTAGAAAGAGTTCACACATTTGTCATCAAGCACAAAGTTGGAATGCAAAATCAAGTTGCAAATGCCCTTAATGAAAAGCGTACTATACTTTATACTATGCGCACTACAGTGCTTGGTTTCGAGACTTTTCGAGAGATGTATACTGAAGATGGAACTCATAGTATTGATGATGTGCATAAAAGGACAATAGATTATACTCTTTGTGATGGATTATTTCAAAAGGAAATCATTTGTGTGCTAGATTGTTCCCTTTGACTAGAGATTATTTCTGAATTACTTAACAAAGGTCATTTTGGGCATGAAAAAACACTTCAGTTGGTAGCTGTCCATTCCTTTTGCCCACATTTGAAGCGAAATGTGCACCATTTTGTGATGCGTTGCCAAATATGTAAGATGTCTAAAGGTCAAGCAACCAAAGCTGGACTTTACTTGCCATTACCCATCCCAACAACACCCCAACAGCTCCTTGGGAAGACATATCTATGGATTTTGTTTTTGGACTTCCGTGTACTAAAAAAGGTATGTATTCTGTGTTCGTCATTGTTGGTCGGTTCTTTAAAATGGTACATTCCATTCCTTGTCGAAAAACACTGGATGCATCACGCATTGCTGAGTTATTCTTTGGAGAAGTGTTTAAATTGCATGGAATTCCCAAGATGATCATATCTGATCGGGTTTCTTAGTTTCTTAGTCATTTTTTGAGACATCTTTGGCAAGGCATTGGTACTACACTGAGCTATAGTACCATATTTCATCCTCAAATAGATAGGTAGACCGAGGTCATTAATCAATCTTTGGGTAACTTGCTTCGAGCATTGATTGATGACAACCCACGATCTTGAAAGGGTATTTTCCTACGGAAGAGTTACTTTTGATTGTTCAATCAATCATTCAACCGGTTATAACCCATTCATGATCGTCTATAGGAACCAACCGAAAACGACATTGGGTCTTGCGCCTATACTCTTCCTAGGGAAGTCTAATGTTGAGACTGAAGAGTTGATCATGCGACTGAAACAGGTACATGAAAATGTTTAGGAACGCTTGCAAGCAAGTGTTGATAATTACATGAAAAATGTAAGCCAGAAACGACATGAGGTTATTTTTTAACCAATGGATTATTTTTTGGCTTTATTACCATCGAAGAGACATCCAGTTAACACATATAATAAGCTCAGAGATCGTAAAATAAGGCCTCTTGAAGTTCTTGAACGCATCAACCCCAATGCATATCACTTGAAGTTATCATCACACATTAAGACATCAAATATTTTTAATGTGAAGCACTTAACTCCCTACCTTGGAGATTCTTCAAATGATGGTGATTCGAATTCGGGGAAGAATTCTTTTAAACCTAGGAGAATGATGCAGGCCAATACATCATAGTTGAAGCCGTTGAGGCCCAATGGTTGCACCCTAAGGCCCTAAGGGAGTCAGTTTGCATAATGGTTCGATCCAACAAAGCCATGCATGAGCTTGGCCCACTTCAGCCATCTAAGACCCACAAATGCTAGCAAGATCAATTTGTTACTAGCTGAATCCTGCATACTCACATCCTTAATAAAAGATGATCTAGCCTTCTAGAAACTTGGAGCAAGAATGCAAGTCATATTCAATTCGTTTGATGATTTCATTGATGACCTACCTATCTATGACTTGGCAAGCCCTTTTCCTTGACTTAGAAAATAGCCAACTAATATCTGTCACACCCTGTTCATACCGAACCGGGCCAGTGACCGGGTTAACACCGGTTAACCCAAACCTGCCAGGATCATCTGATAATGTATTCCACCACAGCATACACACAACTAATCAAAGCTTATCAGATCAGCAAAAGACTTGGTTTACCTGTGAATATTTCCTTAATACTTGATACCCAAATTGTGATATAATAGTTATATACATGCGGGCCCGAAGGCATGATAATTACACAATAAAAGTACAATTCACATATCAAGTACAAAGAGGAAACCATCAAAAATCAGAGTATACAGCTCGGCTCGGTATCAAAGCCTAGAGCTCAGCTCGGTATCAAGGGTTGAGCCCAGCTCGGCATCACATGGTAGAGCTCAGCTCGGCCTCAAAAGTGGAGCTCAGCTCGGCATCAGAACTGTGGTCCCGCAGCACAATTCTCGTACGAGCAATCAGTGTCGTGCTCTAACTCGTCAGGGGTCCACCAGTCCCCTTCAGGGAACTCAACCGTGGGACCCGACCCATGCTCTTCAGATGGATGACCTGTAAAATCATCTAAAAAGATGTACACACGTGGGATGAGCTCACTAGCTCAGTAAGTGGAAAGATGGACCACACAACAGTCCACAAAACAAAACACAATCATATGCACTACATGCTATGCAATACATTTTAAATCACATCCACCTAAGCAACATTACTAAGTCTTTGGTTTAGTGCTACTATAGCCAAAGTGCGCGTATACTCCGGGTACGATCCGCAAACTCCATCCCACGATACGCCCATAGGGCTTCGAAGGCTCACCATGAGTACTCGGAAAAGTAAAAACATGCCGACCACCGGCTCTCAACAGAAAAATAAATGACTGAAATTAAAGGTGCTGACTCCAAAAATTTAAAAGCAGTACGATTGGCCCTCTTGAATACACCACCGGGGTTGCCGACTGTCCTATTGACCAGCCGGGCGTAATGTCTAACCGCCACAGTGACCCGATAACCGCGACCACTGCTTCCCCCCAAATGGTAACCCAACACCTTAACCCCTGTTGGGAAGGGTCGTAGCACGGGAAGGTGAAAATCCTAAACCGCATGCTCCTATATGATAATAGTACGATTGCATAGTGCCACCGCGTCCCATACCAGGGGCCACCAATGCACTCGTTTTCAAGCTGACTACGGCATCTAGTCTATTAATGCATCATGCACAATAATGTCAATATTCATCACATAAGCATCTCATCACTTGGCATTTAGAAAGTAAACACAACACCCATGCATAACAATGTGAGGATGACTAATCTACATAGCATTTTCATGATGGCATGGCTAGACTAGATACAATTAAATGAATGCCAAACAATGCCTTGGAACAAGGCCAAACATCCTCTCCCCACTTACCTGTACTGTACAAGGATTCCCATTTGGTACGGGTGAGATCTGGTGCGAGAAGCGTAGGATTTGGTGAACCTAACATGAGTGAGCAGGGTTAGTATTTCATCATCTTAGGATCAAAATTAACGAGATCCGATGACAAAATCATGTTTAGAACTTTAAAAGAAGGTCGCACGTCCGATTTGGGTCCAATCGGACGTAAGAATCACATTTGGAGCCTCTCAGGTGGGTCGTACAGCCCACCTGTCTAACCCACCAGTCTGGACCGGCGGGTAGGTCGGCCTGTCGGTTGGCCTGTCGGTTGGGCCAGGGGGTCTGCTAAGACCGGCGGGCAGGGTGGCCCACCGGTTGGCCTGCCGATCTGGCCCGCCAGTTGTGCCCGAGGGCCCTGCCCTCTCAGGCAAGCCCCCACAGGCGGGCCAGATGGCCCACCGGTATTGACCGGAAACTTGCTGTTTCTTCCCAACTTCTCCAATCTTTGGGGATTCAAATGGGGTTTTTCCAAACCCATTCTTCACACCTTCAAGGTCTTATAGGATGGTTCTAACCTAGATCTAGGTTAGATTTAAGGAATAGGAAGCCATCTTACCTTCTTTGCTCAAGAACACCTTCAAACCCCAAAAATCACTTCAAATCCACAATGCTTCACCAACCTTGTAAATACTTCTTCAAATCCTTCAAGATCAACACATAAATCATCTATTAAACCTTAGATTCATCATTTTAAGGGGGATTTACAAGATCTCAAGAAACCCTACCCAAACCAAGGGTTTCACTTGGGTATGGTGAAGCTTTAAGGAACCCAAACTTTACTTACCTCCAAATATAGATCTAGTGTTGAAGATCACTCTTTCGGCGCCGAAATGGGGAGATCAAGCCTCGGCGTTTTTGAAATCCATCCCTTCTTCCTCTTCCTTCTCTTCTCTTCTCTTCTTCTTTCCTTTCTTTTCTCTCTCCTCTTTAGTCTTCTCACCAACGTACGAGTGTCACAAATGAGAAAAGAAAAGGAAAGTATAAATGCTATATATACTTCTTTAAAATACTAAGTAATTCACATGGGTGGGTCACTCAGGTGGGTGGATGCGCCCACCTGTCCGCCCACCTGAGGGCCAAAACTTGGGATTTTGACAGAGTTCGGGCCCCGGCGCGAACCTCACTTTTGGCATACGGATGTAATATATGTATGCACCTTAATATATGGCTACATACCTGCTTTATCCGTACATGGCCTTATGATAGGTGCATGTACACGGCTTGGGTATTCCCGTCTCTTCTGGCACTGGCTCAGACTTGTCGGGCCAGCCGGTGTTTAAGGTCACCCTTGCCATCATAGTCCATAAGGAACCCGCTCTAATTCTCTCCGGTTCGGGTCCTGCATGGTTAAACCAGGTCAACCGTGTAATCAGACCGGGTTTAAGAAGTAGGGTATTACAATATCACTCTTGACTTAGAAGATACCAAATTAATATCAGCCACATGGACACTCACCCAACTTCCTCTTTCCATTTATAATGACTTGAATAAGAACCACCAGACCCCTTGGACGGTTTGTCCAAGCCCTTGCTTTCTTTGCCTTGTTTAATACATGTTAACTTTGGAGGACACTTCTCTAATTATGATAGCAAGTTGAGCCATTTTTGTTGACTTATCTTACCATATTTGGTTTGTTTTTCTTCAATGGAAATATTATATGTAGGATAGCTTAGATTAAAGTTTTCATTGAGCTCTAGTTTTCTTTAAATTGTAAGAGCTATGCTCATAGTAGGGACATAATGAAATTATTGAAGTTTTTTCTCCATTGTTGAAAGGCTTGAAGTGTTTCCCTATTCTTGTGACCTTGATGAATCACTCTTCCATAGTCTGGAAGAGTTATATCCCACAATAGTTCTATTCTACCCATTATAGTCCCTCATTGCGATCTTGGAAAACATGTGATCGAATACACATTTTTTAGGCTTGCGTCAGAATCTTTCCCCTGTTAAGGCTGGAAATCTTTTACTAATTTATCAGTATTTTAGTTCATGAGTAGAACTAGAGATGGATAGATTCATAGCATTTTGTTAATTTTTGAAGATTTTTTACCAGAAGTAACAAAAACCATATCAAAAATAGTATTCCAGAATTGGCATCCTTCTACCATAAAAAAGGGAATTCTATTAAGCAGTTTTTTTTTTTTTGTTGCTATCTTGCTTTAATATAGAAACCTTAGTAAGTAGTTTAAGGGAAAAAGAACCCTACTTGGCGGCATGGAGCTTGCACCTAAGGGTGTCAATTTCAAACTGAAACCGAAACCGAGTCGAATTAACGACCAAAATCAAACCAAATTTATTCGGTTCAAATTCAGTTCGAATATGTGAGTATGCTATTTGGTTCGGCTCGATTTCGATTTAGGGTGTCAGAACCGTTGGTTCGAACCGAAATAAAATCGTCGGTTCGAACTGAAACCGAACCGAATTGCTCTTATCATTCAAGAGTGTTTTTTGCAAGCTCTTTTTTTTTTTTTTTTGGTTATGTGGTAAGTGTTTTTTGCAATTTATCATCACATATTTACAAGCTAAGATAATTTTGGAGTTAGCAATGGCCATAAGGCTCATAACTTGAGCCCATTATGGCCTTTGATCCATCACAGTCATAGTTCAAAAGTGGAACTATTTTCATAACCAAAATAAAACTGCATATTAGAACCGAATTGGAACCGAAATCGAATTGAGCTGAATTGAATCGGTTTGAGTATCTAAATACGGAATCGAGTCTGTTCTCAGTGCGGTTATGGTCCACCTTATCATCATTTGGAACCGAACCGAAACTGAACCAAATAATCAAAACCGAACCGATTGATACCCTTACTTGCACCTAGATCCGATGGGATGCAAAATGATTGCCCTACCCCCCATAAATGTATATATATATATATATATGTTGTCCTATTGATGCTCCTCTGTGTGCTATGACTGTTCACACTACCAAGTAAAGAAACCTCTCCCAAATAAACCTACGAACGATTGTTGAAGGTGAAGTTTCAAAATAGAACAATTCCTTCTATCGTGTATCCCCGATTGAGGAAACCTCATATGCTTATAGTTTAAATACACTTTTAATGTCCCACAATACTGTGAGAATCTCCCAAGGCCAAATATCTTCATTACACATTAGCCAATCTATCATATTTTGACAATCAGTCTAGATGGATAGTTCCAACCTCTAATTCTATTGTCCTTCGAAGTCCTTCGAGGACAGATTGGGTCTTTGCCTCTAGTTGCATAGCTTAGTCCATAGAAATGAAGATAAAAGATTTGTCATAAGCAATAATCGAGCACCATTATGCTTCACTTATATACTTGATAAAGTTTCCATCCCAAATGATAGTGTAATATCTTGGGCACCGTTTGATAACGTTTCTGCTGTTTCTGTGTCTAGAAACAGCAGAAAGGACTTTTCACTTTTTAGAAACAAAAACGGATTTTTTGGTGTCTAATAAACTTGTTTTTCGAAACATTTCTTGCAGACATAATGCTACTAAAACATGCAATAGTATCATCGGATGCCCAAAAGGGAGAGAGAGTTTGGTTACCTCATTTTAGGTTTAAATAGTTGAGAGATTTATCGGGCACAACAACCTTTTTTTTTTTTCTCTCATATTCATTTTTAGAAACGACGAAACAAGTCTGACTTGTTTCATCAAAGTCATTTCTAGAATTGTAAATAGGCATAAATTTTGATTTATGTTTCTAGAAAACGGGTGAAACGGAACAACTTTATCAAATGCTTTTTTTATTGTTTCTCAATTTTTGAGAACAAGAAAGCACCGGCAGAAATGGAACGTTGTTAAACAGTGCCTTGATTTAAGTAGTTCATGTTATTCAAATAGTGATAAAATGTTGGTAACTAGTGGAGCAGTTTATTGGGGAATACAGAAAAGGTTGAGATCATGGACCATTTATTGATATTTTCCAAAATAGGTTTAAATCAGGAGATTATTTAAAAGTAATACAATGATTCCTAGCATTCCAAATGAAGTAGCAAGTAATGAAAAACATAAATAAATAAGAAAAAAAAAACATCCATCTTAGCAGATGATTGAGATCTTGGAAAAGATTCTATAAAGTGACACAAGGAGTCAGCATGGATGTATTCGGTCCTTAATCTCAACAACCTTGCAACCCAAGTTCTTTTGAAAAAGCAAAGCCATTCTGTTTCCATTTCATGATTAAA
>NC_056561.1:24512535-24623251 GCF_013358625.1 Macadamia integrifolia | reverse complement strand
GGTGGGTCCCACAGTCGAGTTTCCTGAAGAGGACTGGTGGACCCTTGAGGAGTTAGAGCACGGCACTGACTGCTCGTGCGAGAGCTGTGCTGCGGGACAGCAGTTCTGAGGCCAAGCTGAGCTCCAGTTTTGAGGCCGTGCTGAGCTCCACTTCTGAGGCCGAGCTGAGCTCTTCTATGTGATGCCGAGCTGGGCTCAACCCTTGATGCCGAGCTGAGCTTTAGCCTTGAAACCGAGCCGAGCCGTGTACTTTGATTGTTTTGGTGGATTTCCTTATGTACTTGATATTTGAATTTTATTCTTTTTGTGTAAATATCATGCCTTCGGGCCCAAATGTATATAATTATTGTATCACCATCCGAGTATCAAGTATTATGGGGTTATTACAGGTAAAACTTAGTCTTCCGCTGATCTGATGAGTATATATTAGTTGTGTGTATGCTGTGGTGGAATACAGTATCTGATGATCCTGGCAAGTTTGGGTTAACCGGTGTTAACTCGGTCACTGGCCCGATCAGTGTGAACGGGGTGTGACACTATATGTGACACAGTGTCTCATGTGTCAGAGGGTCAAGGCGGGGCGGCATCGACCATATGGCACTATTTAGCCATTCCCAATACCAGAGTGGAAGCGGGACATGATTACCATGGACTTTGTCACTGGGCTACCTCGTACACCTAAGGGGATGGATGCAATCTGGGTGATAGTTGACAAGCTTACTAAGACTACTCATTTCATTCCAATTAAGACTACCTACTCCATGGACAAGTTAGCACAACTTTACATGGAAGATATAGTTCATTTGCATGGGGTGCCAGTGAGTATTGTATCAGACAGAGACCCAAGGTTTAAATCCAAATCTAGAAGAGTCTCCAGCATACCATGGGAACATAGGTGAACCTAAGCGCTGCTTAATTTCCACCCACAGACCGACGGGCAATCGGAACGAACTATACAAATACTAGAAGATATACTCAGGGCTTGTGTAATGGAAATGAGTGGCAGTTGGGAGGAAAACATATCTCTTATGGAGTTCGCCTATAATAATAGTTATCAAGCCACCATTGGAGTAACTCCATATGGGCCATTGTATGGAAGGAGGTGCAGAACTCCCTTATCTTGGGATGATGTGGGAGAAAGCCAAATGCTTGGGCCAAAAATGATACATATGACATGTGATAAGGTTGATGTCATTTGGGAGAAGATTTAGGCGGCTCAATCACGTCAAAAGAATTATGCGGACAACCGTAAAAAAGACATTGAATTCTAAGCGGGGGAAAATGTATTTCTTAAAATCTCTCCTACAAGGGTTTACACAGGTTCCACAAGAAAGGCAAGTTGTGTCCAAGATATATTGGCCTGTTTGAGATATGAAGATGGGTTGACTCAGTAGCATATATGTTGGCCCTTCCGCCTTCACTTAGCAATATTCACAATGTATTCCACGTTTCAATGTTGAAACAATATGTCCATGATCTATCGCATGTACTAGTTATGGAACTAGAATATTTGGAGGTTGATATGACTTATGAAGAACAACCTACTGAAATCCTAAATCGAATGATAAAAACCCTCTGTAATCACTCCATTGTTCTTGTAAAGGTACGATGGGCTAATCACTCACTTGAGGAGGTATCCTGGGAGAAAGAAGATGAAATCCAGGCTAAATACCCTCATCTTTTCAGACTACCAGGTAACTTTAGTTTCAAAGATAAAATTTCTAAAAGGGGGGGTAAATGTAGAGCATTGCTCCCTAAACCTGGTTTACTAACCAGTTGGTTTGGTTTGGTCGTACAGGGTTTGAACCGACAAATGTGGATGCAAGTACCCTATGGTGTATGATAGCAAGGGTGACGTCAAATGTGGGGTGAGGATAAGATTGAACCGGTGCCCGATGTGGTTCGTACGCCTAAGCCGTGCCCTTGCAAGTATCATAATGCCATGTACGAGTAGGGAAGGTATGTTATTGTATTGGATAATGAGAACTTGGTCCACGATGAGTGACAGAAGTGAGATACGCGTTAAGAACCCATTTTCCACCAAAATACAGCAAGGTTGGCCTTATGGCCAATTGGTGGGTAGTCACTGGTGGGTGTGACCCCTTAGTGTGACCCACCTGTATGAAAATGTGGGCCCCAGCAAGCCTAACTTGGGTGAGCATGCGTATTTTGGGTTTTCTGTCGTAATGAAGTCTTATGTGCCCGATAATGTCGACTATTTCGCCCAGTATCATGATTTAATGTATTTTGGACCATAGAAGGACAAAACCAAACGGACCTTAGTAGAATTTATAACCCAGGGTATAAATAACATTTACTCCTCCCTCTCTCCCATTTATGATTTTAGTAAGAGTTTGGTGGAGAGGAGTAAAGAAGAGGGAGAAAGGAGGGAAGAGAAGAGAAGGAAGAGGGAAGAAGTGTTCCCCTTATTTCTGAGGCCGTATCTTGCCTTTTCTTCGCTAGAATAGTGATCAACATCTTGAGATCTACGTATTGAGGTAAGAAACGTCATAAACCCTTGGAATATGATGAAACCCTCTTGTGTGTGGTCAAATCAAAGAGTTAATATAAACCTTATGTGATTCTTTGAAGGTTTAAAGGAAGGAAAACCCAGATTTGAAAGCATTTTAGTGACATTTTGAGTTGGGGAAAGAGGATCCTAAGTATTTTAAGGTTTGATGAGCACATTTATGTTTGAAATCTAGGATAGTAAAACATGCATTTTACATATTTAGAATGGAGCTACCTTGGGTTTTACTCTCTTTTTGCAGGTTTTATATTTTCAAGGCTTTAAGGATTATCGAGCGCTATATCTTCAATTTTACACGTAAAGAGGTCCTATTTCTTTTCATGGTTATGAAGAAGATGAAATTCTGAGTAAGATGGACGTGTTCAATTAAAAGTACACATTCGTTTGGTCACTTGTACAAATGATTATTCTTTTCAGGCCAGAAAAAGAATAATGGATCAGAACTGAACCGATATGCAGAACCAGCCCGTTTGCAATTGTCCCAGAGGTACAAGGAATACTCCAAATGCCAACAAGGATCGATGGACCACATCCTTAAGTGATTAAAGATTTGTTTTTGGTAACAACAACTACCTAACGTAGTTGGTGAGCTATGGTGTACAAAATTCCCTTGCTCACCAAGAGGTCTCAAGTTCGAATCTCATGGTTGTTTTTTTTTAGAGAATTTTGTTGAAGATTTTCTGCTTTTCACTCACTTAAAGCACTAAGGGCATGGAGGGAATTTCCACATCAAATTAGAAGCAAGCAAAATCGTGGAAGGGTTCCTGCCCAAGAAGAGAAGAAAGAAAAAGGAAAGAAAAAAAAAAGAGGAGAAATAAAGATTGTCCAAATCTTCTCTCTCCTCCACATCATCACCCACCAAAAGACTGTCCAAATCACATAAAGCAAGAAGAAAATCGTCCCTTGGAGGGAGAAAAAGAAGAAAAATAAATTAGAAAAAAAAAAAGGAAAGAAAATAAGCAAACAAATTATAGGAAATTTCTTAAAGTTTATTTCTCTCTTCTCTCTCCTCCACCTTAGCACTTTTGGTCTCAAAAGATCTCACAATCAATTGTGGGTTTCTCCCTTTTAGGAAAGAAAAATTTGATACCCTACCTCCCCATTCCCTATAAATACAACTCATGTAAGAGGAGGAGAAACAATTCATTCTTCTTCTAGTTTTTTTTAGTTGCTCTCTCTTTAGTTTTAGTTCTTCTTTATCTTTTCTTCAATCACTTTTGTAATAGTTTTTTTTTTATTTCAATTAATGCAAGCACTCTTTTATTTTTATTTAGCCCTTTTATGTTTATGATTTATGCAATTGAGTTGTAATTTTTTAAGTTATAGTTTTAGACTTAGATCTAGGTGACAAGATCACGAGCCGTGGAGTAATTTTTTTTTCAAGTTCAAGCATTGATTCAAGTAAGTAGGCTCCTTTAGTAGTCTTCTCTCGCCCCTCTCATTCCCTCTTCTGACTACCCTTTCTTTCTTAATTTAGGATTTTTATTTTCAATCGTTACATTATTGCTATCCCTTTCCCCCAAGTTTCATGGCTAGTGTATGTGTTGGTTTTGCCCCTCCTAACCATAGAACCATCAATTTATTGCTTTTGTTTTAATTGTCTCCCTTTCCCTAAAGCCAAGTAGAGTAACCCTTGTAAGAGTGACTCTCTGGTCAAGTAGGGAAGCTCATATTATGATGCATCCCTCGGGCTAAGTAAAGAAACCTACTTGTGAGTCTCTCTCTAGCTTTATCCCCTTTCTTTTACTTTATTTTTATTTCAGTATTTTTTTCTTTTATTTATTTTATTTATTTATTTTTTAATTGTGTGGGTTGTTTATTTTCAGTTATTTATTTATTTAATTTTAATTGCGTGGCTTGCGTCTTTAAATTCTTAGATGACGAATGGTTAGGACGTTATTTTAGATACATACGTTTAGGACGGTAATTAGAATTAGATCACAACTATTAATCGGTTCACTTTCGCATTATTAAAAGAGATAAAAAAATAAAGTGGCTGCTCTTCCTGTGTTCGACCGGTAGCTACACTGATCCGTACGCTTGCGGTTACATTTTAAATCGCAAACAGGGTTTCTTGAGCTAAGGTATGATTTTGTTCCCAAAACCTTGACGTGAACTGAGATCTATGATATGTTCAGGTGGATGAAGCCTTAAATGTGTGGGAAATCTGTTGGGAACAACCCCTTTGGATTCTCAAGAGGTGGGATGAAGAAGAGAAGGACAGCGGAACCCGCTACACACTGGTGGGTAGCACCGGCGGGTACACCCATAGGATTGTCGGCTGACCCTCTCCGACAACCCTATGGGTGTATCGCGGGATAGAGAATGCATCTCGTACCCGGGGCATACGCACACTGTAGTTGTGAGTAGCATGTAACCTATGACTTTGTAATGTTGCATAGGTGGATAAACCTAAAATGAATCTCATGCATGTAGTATCATTTGAGCAATTGCTTATGTGAGTCTTTCTTTCCATTTACGGAGCTAGTGAGCTCATCCCTCGTGTACACACATTTTTAGATGATTTTATAGATTTCTCGATAGAGGAACAAATGCCAAGGTCCACTGACTAACCTCCAGTGGGGGATTGGTGGGTCCCAGAAGGATTTGATCACGGAATCGGATGCCCGTGCGAGAGTTGTGTTACAAGACAACAGTAGTTAATACCGAACAGAGTTCTCCTTTTTTATTCTTTTGGCATATTTTTCTTTTTGTGCTCTCAATAATTAAATTATTATTTCTTCTGTAAATATCATGCCTACGGGCCCACATGTAAATATACTATGTATAAAAATTTGCGTATCAAGAGTAAGTGAAGAAATTTACAGATATATATATATATATATGACAAGACTTCCACTGAATTACATTATTATATTTTTGTGTTATATGTGGCTTGCTGTGTTATGGTTACTGTATCAGATGATCCTGGTGATTTTGGATTAGCTAGAGGGAACCCGGTCACCGATCCAGTTCTATGTGAACGAGGCGCGACAGAGGTGATGGGGCTATGATGGAGATTGAATTTGGGGTGGGGCTGGGCGGGGGTAGGGGAGGCTTTGGAGGTGCTTTCTCATGACGGTGGCTAATTGCGGGGTGGACATGCTGATGGAAGAAGGGGAGGTAGAGGGTAAAAATGTCAAAAAACAAAATGGTTGAGTGAGGAACACTGTATTGGATAGTTTTGTAAACCCAAACTCAATATTATATAATTATAGAGTTAAAGAACGCTTCCTCCTATAGTGTACCCTATGGCCACACACGTGGAGTGGAGATGGGGCATGGATGTCTTTTCACAGCCTGATTCTACTTCCGCATGTGTGTGGGCATAGGGCACATTAGACGGTAGCGTTCTTTTTCCCATAATTTTATTAAACAAAATAGTAAATAGATCATTTGATAAAAGGGAAACTCACTTTTGTGTATTTTATAATTTTCTCGTAATTATACGAGGAGTTCCCATGATCAGACCATAAAATCAGAGATTCTATGGTCCTATATATGTACCACTTACATTGAGACAAAGTTAATTATGATCCAAAGGATTAAAGATGAGGACAAACCCATGAAGGCTTGGAGTCAATTTGATTCTTGAAGGAACATGTACGCATACTTAAATGGGCCTGTCCCCATACAAAAAATAAAATAAAAATTGTAATTTTGTAATGAAATCAGCTGGAATGACATGCAGGCCTGTGAGTGAGCACAACCCTTTACATATATACTTGGAAAAGTGCCATTGTTGACGATAGGGTTCAAAAATCACAATAGACTAAGGGTCCATCTAATAACGTTTCAAGAAACACGTTTCTACCGTTTTTGTGTCCAAAAATGGCAGAAACGGAACAAAAAGCGTTTGATAAAACTGTTTCGTTTCATTTGTTTTCAGAAATAGAAATATAAATTTCTACTTATTTATGGTTCAAGAAACGACCCAGATGAAACAAACAGAACTTATTTCGCCGTTTCTAGAAACGACTCGTGGCCATTCTTTCGTTGGTTACTATCAACGTTCAAAAACATGACTAATCCAAATACCTTCAATTTTATTTTTTTTCTAAAAATGAAAATTTATGCTTCTATTATTTCTTGAAACAGAAACGACAAAAAATCATCAAATGGACTCTAAAACAAATGAATTGTACGAAAACGTGGGAGAATTCTTGACCTCTGAAGGCCTAAGATGTAATAAAAATGTTAAAACAATACTTGGATAGGATTCTGTCTTCTCTGTCAACTGATTTGTCACCTTTCTATGGTCCCTTGAAGCATACGCCACTTAAGGTCAAGTCTCTCTCTCTCTCTCTTTCATAAAAAAAAGTCTCTCTCTCATTCCTTTCGAAAAGTGGGCTAGGTGCTTTGCACGAACTAGAGATAAGTAATCACCAACCAAAGCACTGTTTCTATAATATTTAAAAACCCAAAAGACACGCAGAAGAAATATTTACCATTCAGAGAATCAGGATAGGATAAATAATATATTTTTTTTCTAAATAGAATAAAAAAGAGGTTAGGTATATCACTTATTTTCCTAAAACTAGCAATTCAACCAATGAAATGATGAGGATGACGGAGACATAGAAACTTATCCAAGAGTAAAAGAAAAGAAATAGACATATATGTAAGTATACCGACAACATACCTGGCCCTTTTCCATATAATAAATAATAAAATTTTCAATAATGTTATCACGTTAGTTAATGAGTGGGTGAGGATGAAAACCAAGGTTGGGTCAGCAGAAGCATCCACAGATCTAAACAACTAATCAAAGGAGGAGGCCGCCGCCAAGGAGGGGTGGCGCTCGGTGTATTTATAATGTATGAGTTGTCATTGTGGGGTCGTCTTTTGGTTGTCTCTGCCTGCGTTCACCGTTCACCGTTCACCGGTCACCGTTCACTGTCAATGATAATGATGAGTACAATTAATAAAGCTTACAAAGATGGGAGACATTCATGCATATATTTATGATATTTTTCTTGAAGACTCCCCCCTATTCCTCAAGTGATGATCTTCAAATTAAATCCATCTCATATTTGGGAACCCGTACGTAGCATGAATTCATGATCATCATTTGCTTCTTGTAGTCTCATTTGGAGGTGCCATTCTTATGGGGTAAAGTTTCTGCATGCAATCCTACTTAAAAAAAAGGGAACCTATCACTCTCTCACATGATTTTTTTATTTTTTATTTTTTCCTTCTACCATGACTGTACCACAAAAAAAAAAACTATATGCGACCCATCAAAACCATACCATTCACTGTGCCACCAATACTGTGGCATGGAAGATATCACCCCCGCCCAAAAAAAAAAATTATTCTTAATACTCAGGATGATTAGTGGATTTTCCTGCATCGGATTGATATCAGCCAAGATCATTTCGGATTCTTGATTAATATGATGTCAATTTGCTGGTATCACCCAAGGTTAAAAGGTAATAAAAATTGATTTATTTTTAAGAAAAGGGGTACAGACATCCAATCCAACTCAATCCAAGGCGATCTAGTATAGTATTGGATCAATATTGGTTAAAACCAATTCCAATCCGAGAACCGAGATTACCAACCTTCCTCCCCCCACCCCAATTGAAGTTATGAGTAACCATTCCCAGTATCCTAATCGGACCGTACTTTTTTTTTATTCAAATCGAAAGATAGGGAAAAGGACTCTATCCAGGAATATGGCACCCCAGACTTAGGAGGGGCAAAATGAGCAGCCCACCCCAATGAAAGATAGAAATCCCACCCTGTTGATGCTTCCTTGTGGTGGTGTAGGGCCCCCATGCTTCTGGACAGGAAACTCCCCCCAAAATATATGACGTAAATAATAACTTCATAGTCCAATCACATCTTAGAAAAATAACTTTCTATTCTCCATCCACGGTGTTTTACATGTTCCAAATGTTTATGATTCAGAAATGGCTGTGAAGCAAACCATTATATGAATGGCTTACAACATGTCTGGTGAAAGGTTGACAGTTTAAGATTTTTTTTTTTTCAACAAATATAGAAGAAAGGATAGGACCGATATATTTGGCTGCAAGGGAAATTTAGAGGAAGGTGAAGTGAAATTTAAAAAATTAAAAAAGAAACTTTGTAATCATCATCCTAAGTGATTGTTTATATAAATTACTTAATTTTTTTTTACCATATTTAGTAATAATACATCTTATATGTAGTTTTTATTTTACATTTCATAATATATATATATATATATATATAACACAAAGAATTTTACATGCAAAAGTAAAATGAAATTTAGTAATTAAATAAAAAAATGAAATAATTTTAAATTAATTATATGATCACATGAGATAAATAACTACAAAATTTACTTTTTAAATTTGAAAATTTTACTTCTATATTCCCTTGACTTCCCCTTACAACCAAAAGGAGACATAATGATTTATAATCAACAATAATTAATAATGCTAGTATGAGAAGGATGGAGACATACGCGGGTATTCAAGTATGGTTGGCTTTGGAATTTTATTCACATATTTGGTGGTTCATTTTCAAATGATTAAATCCTTTTTATATGGATGGTGGCACTTCCACTATCACGTCCAATGCCAAATGCCAATCATTGAGTTCTTGCTTTTGAGACTCAGAGAAAATTTGAGGATTTGATTTAGTCAGGAGAAACAATTTTCATCTGATGTTTCCGTTGTTACATCAATTTCTTTCTTTCTTTCTTTCCACTTTTGGATTAGTTCATTAATAAATCTTTGAGAATTTCATTTTATGATCTTATTGCTATCGTCTTGGTTTTTTTTCTGCAGTAAGGCACGAATCACAACCCTTACTTCTTGATAATTCATTTTTATAATTATTCAACAACATAAACTACTTCTAATGCTTCTCCCAAAAGAATAAGGGGAAATGAATCCTGTCCAGGGTTCTCTTGCCCTTATTTTATATAGCATGCCTTCTTCCAACTAGGAATTTACGAATGGTGTCATCGACAAAACTTTTAATAGCATAATGAATAAATCTAGGTATAGAAAATATACAGTGTGGAATATATTCAGATATAATTTGGTGCATGAAATTGAAAAATTCATTGATTTCCGAAAACTAAATTTCTTGATATGTATTTCTAAGGTAATTCCTTGATGATCCCTTGCCCTATAATTACCCAAACTCCCCCTATCAAGAATTTCTTTTTGATTTTTTGGAAGTCCAAACTTCTGCTTTGCTTTCTCCTCTGATACTTTAGAATTTCTACACCCTTTCACTGACCCTCCATCGTGATCTCCAACAGCCCCATTCCACATGCATCTCCTCCCTTCTACTTCACCTTTTGCATTTGTCTCCTTGACGCCCGTTGTATATCCCCCATCTCCCTTGCCCTTTGCATTTGTCTCCCTACTCCACACCCATTGCATCCCCACTCCCACTCCATGGCTTATCCTCTAGAAACTAGTGGAACCATATTCAAGAAGCTCTTCTAGTAGATCCCATTCTTCTCTCTCTCTCTCTCTCTCTCTCTCTCTCTTTTGTGCTTCTTAAACCTCTTATTTATAGAGAGAAGAATCAAATTTGAGCTTTATGTTTGATAGCATAAAATTAAGTCAGTAAACAAATGGTCGACATGTGGCACGAGATAGTATACTGACTAACGTAGATGGAAATCAAAGAATCCCATGCGGAAAGGAATATCCATAGATCACGAAATCCAAAGGAGATCTCACCTTTCCCCTATTAGCATACTCATACTTAGACTCAAATCTCCTTAAGTAAGGAAACTGACACAACCCCTCAAAGGGAGGAGAATCTACACGCCTAAAGATAGAAATCCACTAGGGTATGATCTCTTAACCGACCCCAACCGTCCAAACAGGGAAACAATCTCTTAGCAGGACTCTACTCCATCATGTTCTATAATAGAGAGGGGGGAGTCAAGGTAAAGGACAATAACACACAGAGTCATGCACACTATTACTTTCTCCCTACCTCATGACTACCGTCGCACGAATTTCTGACTTGGGCATCAGAGAGTTTCCCGAAGTCTGCTCTAGGTCTCTCTTACCTCTTATTTAACTGTGTAGAGCAAACATCCCATCATCAATTGTTTTCCAGTCGCAACAATATCCCTAGTTAAAAATCATGTTTCTCTCTCTCTCTCTCTTCTCTTAAATCTCTCATTTATAGAGAGACATCAAATTTGAGTTTTATGTCCTTAGTTAAAAATCACTTAGGGGGATTGCCTAATAACTTTTCTGAGAAAAAAACAGAAGAAGAAATTCCCTAATGAATCTTTTATAACCATAAAATCATACGTGAAAGTTTTTGTTGGTGACCTTTCAATTTTTCAAGGGTAATGCAGATGTAGAGGGAGAGTGGATGGGGATGTAAAGGGCGGGGGAAGGGAGAGATATGCAGAGGGTAGGGGAGAGGTAGAGATAGAGATAAAGAGGCGCAAGGGTGAAACGAGGGCGATGGGAAGAGGAGAGAGAGATGTAAGGGTGAAGCGGGAGGCGGCAGTGAGAAGGCTTGAGGGGGAATAGGTTCCCTATGACGCCACTGTACTATTTCCTAGCATAGGGTTTTTTTGCGTATTTTTCTTTCCTACCTTGACCATATAGACTCCATATGGATTTTAACATTCTTTTCATTGCCATTGACGTGGCATGGGAAATTCCCACCACACTTGCATGTATAGAAATCTTTCCCTTCAATAGTTTTAAAACATCACTTGACAAATCTTCCGAGGTTGATTTTTTCGGAATAGAAAATAAGTTTGAATAAGGGAAAATGCTGGGTATATCGCCAGATTTGTCTCTCTCCTCTTTTCCTTGGAAAAAAAAGTTCTCTACGCCTCTTTTATCCCAATCTTCTTATTGATTGAACTAGAAAAATCGAGGACATACCTAACCTCCTCCCTTTAAATAATTATAAGATAAACATTGGGGAAGTGACAAGAATTTTCCCTACAAAATATGAAGTAGGATTTCGTTATAATTGAACCCTTTTACTTGCATGTGATATCCATCCAATTGTCTTGTTCCTGCCTCCTATCTCTTACTGGTGAATTCTCTAAGGCAATGATATCTGGTGGGACTCCACCCTTAAATCTATTATGAGAATGTGTGATAGACCTTGATTGTCCTCCCTCTCCCCAATCTCCATTCAAGGGCCCCACACCATTGGGGGGGTTTCTATTCTGGAATGATCTCCAAAGTGGGTGCAAAGTTAACGTGGTTCCACCTTCTCCCCTAGTAGGTTCTAATACACCAGTTAGATTCATCTGGATTCTGGACAATCCAAACATTTCCCAAATCAGCAAATGTTTTCCCTAAAGAGCACTTCACTTGTCACAATAGAATCATTAAACTGTATTAATTAATTAAAGTAACAGTTGTAATTAATCTACACCATTTTTCCCCTACCCTAGCGGCTCACGGAATCATTTCCCCAAGTCGCGTATCGGAGGGGTAAGGGAGTTAACGGAAGACTTCTGGATTCTAATCGTGTCCGCATTTCATTTTAGTTTTAATTTGGAGAGGAATTTAGTTACGATTTGTCATTTTAAATTATCTTTTATACCGAAATTAAAAATTAAAAATAAAAAGCCAAAAAGCCAAAAAGCCAAAAACCTTTTATTATTATTATTGGTTTGGTACTTTACGCGCCTTTGGAGTCGTGGACTTCTCTGTTTTTGGATTTGCCACTTATTTCCAGATCTGCTGAATCAAAACGAAGGTGAAAAGATCATCGAGAGGGAAAACCAGGAAGATTTTTCTTGAAAAAAGCTCTTCTGAATCCATCAATGGCGGCTTAAGAGTAAGGACAAGCAGACAATCATCAGAAATGGCTCAAAAGGAAGGGGGAGTTTCAAGAACAACTGCTCCTCCACGTCCTACGTTATCTCTGCCGCCACGTTCTTCTTTCGAGAATATCTTCATCGGAGGAGCTGGTGCTAGTCCTGGTCCTATGACGCTTGTTTCTAATTTCTTCTCTGATAATGATCCTGAGTCGGATGTCCGGTCGTTTTCTCAGCTTCTCGCTGGGGCTATGGGTTCGCCGGTGGCGGTTACGGGGTTCAGACCAAGCTTGTTGACGGAGAATTCTTCCAAGGGAAGGGATACGGGTGATGGAGTTGAAAGAGATTCTCGTCTTAAGCAGA
Source organism: Macadamia integrifolia (assembly GCF_013358625.1). Taxonomy (NCBI): domain Eukaryota; kingdom Viridiplantae; phylum Streptophyta; class Magnoliopsida; order Proteales; family Proteaceae; genus Macadamia; species Macadamia integrifolia. The sequence goes on along the minus strand of NC_056561.1, from coordinate 24,610,595 downwards.
GTAATCCGTTAAGTTTGGTGGTTGCTCCGTCCAATTTTTTTACAGTTCCACCTGGTTTAAGCCCTGCTACCTTGCTTGATTCACCTGGGTTCTTCTCTCCTGGTCAGGTAATGAATAAGTACAAAGTTTTAAGTTCAACCCATTACTTATCTCTGTTTCTATTGTTCTTCGTTTGACTCAGTTACCCTTCCCGTTGCATAGAGAGAGATCTCTGTTTCTATTGTTCTGTGTTGGACTCAGTTAGCCTTCCTGTGGCATAGAGATTTCATCTTTTTTGCTTCGATGTTTGGATTTAGAAGTCATATTTTTTCCTTCTTTTGATGTTCAGAGTCTGCGATTTCATTTCGAAAGTCAGATTTTTATTTCCTTGATGTTTGGACTTTGTGGGCAGGAGGATGCTAAGGTTGGTTTGGAAGTGAAGTGCTGGGTTCCGATGACATTTTCATTGCATAATGGGGAATTTCTTTCTATGAACTGTTATGGCCTTGAGTACTGCCTTTCTGAATCAAATTCTATGCGTTATTTCAGAGACTGTGTTGTTTGGGATTGGGCTTTAATTAAATGGAACTATAGCTCTCATGTGACATTTTAGATGGAATATTCATTGATGCTTGACAATTCATGCGGGCCTGAATTTTCCGTGGAAACTATTTATGTTAGAACTGAGGATTTTCTCATGGTAAGCCCAATCCATGTGTGTTGGGGGTTTTGTTATTTCTCGAATTTGAACTTGATAGTAGATGGTATTAGCATTTTGTAAGCGACTATTTCTTGAAACTACGATGTAATTCATACTATGCACTGTTGGTGTTATGTTTGTATAATTGGAATTTTTTTTGGTTATATCTTGTTCATGTAGTATAAAATAATATATATATATATATATATATATGTTTGAGGCTCCAATGTGATTCATTTGATCTTCATTTCTTAAGCTGTTGATGGTTTGAAAATCCTATGCTTTATCAATTGTTGTTACTCAAATATCTCCAAAATTTATCCTCATGGTCATCGTCACCATTCTATAATACCTCTTTTATTATACCACATTAATATCTAGAAAGCAATGCTTGCAAGTGGTATCAGGCGTTCATTTTTTATTTTTTGGTGAATGTTCTGTAGGGGCCCTTTGGAATCTCCCACCAACAGGCCCTGGCGCACGTAACAGCGCAGGCTGCTCAGTCCCAATCTCAGATGCACCGCCAAGTTGAATATGCATCATCTCTATCAGCAGCTCCTACAGCTTCAATGGCACAACATCCATCCTTTCCTTCTGATGCAACTACACATGAACATGCACCCGTATCTTCAGATTCCAAAAGCAACGTAATGGAATCATCAGACTTGTCTCATTCTGATCAGAGATCCCAACCTCTTACTGTTGATAAGCCTGCTGATGATGGCTACAATTGGCGGAAATATGGGCAGAAGCAGGTGAAGGGCAGTGAATATCCTCGGAGCTACTATAAATGTACTTTCCCCAATTGTCCAGTCAAGAAAAAGGTTGAGCGTTCACTTGATGGCCAAGTAACTGAGATTATCTACAAGGGTCAGCACAACCATCAGCGACCTCAATCGAACAAGCGAGGGAAAGAAAGTGGAAATCAAAATGGAAACTTACACTTTCAGGGGAATCCTGAAGTTGGTTCTCAGTTTCAATCTGGGGGCTTAAGCAGATCAAGTGAGACTTTACCTGCTTCTTCAGTCTTTAGGAGAGATCAGGAATCTAGCCAAGTCACACAAGAACAATTATCTGAATCAAGTGATGGGGAAGAAATGGGTGATGCTGAAACAAGAGCACATGAAGGGGATGAGGTTGAACCTGATCCTAAGAGACGGTAATTTTGCTTCTGAAGACATTCACCTTTCATGCTTAACGATTCTTTAGTTTTATTGCATTTCTAACAAAACCGTGCTCTTACTGGTTAGGCACACAGAGGTACAAATTTCAGAGCCACCTTCTTCACAGAGGACAGTTTCAGAACCCAGGATTATTGTGCAGACAACCAGTGAAGTAGATCTTTTGGATGATGGCTATCGGTGGCGGAAGTATGGACAGAAAGTGGTCAAAGGGAATCCTCACCCAAGGTTGTATTTTGTTTCTTTCTGGATAACTATGGAAAGTAGGAATTTGTTTCTGCTATATTACATACTTTTTGTTGGCATAGTCTGTTTCTTGTTTAGGTTTTGTTTATCAGTGGAAATACCTTTCAAATGGATTGAAGAATTTCTTTCCTTAAATCCTTTCCTCATGCTTGATGTTAGAAAGTGTGAAGTGCTAAAATAAATATCTTGTTCCCAGCAACTTAAGAAACCACTGTAGATTGTGGTAAAGATTAATCTTTTCAAATTGGTCTGTTGCAGTAAGCAATTATTACAGTTGTACCATTTGACGAGAAAGGAAGGAGAAGGAATGTTTGTGGAGAAAATATAATTTTCCCACCTTATAAATATGTTCTAATATTGTTTGTTTTACAAAATTTTGATGAAATGGATTTTAAAAGTTTTCTTTTAGAGTCATGGCTTTTTGACTGATTCTTTTATTTTCTTACCATTTGAGCAAGAGTTTGATGGAGAATGTCATAAAGATAGCTAGACCTACAATTTAAACAGTGAAATCTATATAAGCCATTTAATCAATAGCTTTTGAAAAAAATATAAACAATAAAGCCCTATATGGCACAAAAATTCAAGCAAATCTTAAGATCTTCCTCTCTCTCTCTCTCTCTCTCTCTCTGGTGCTGATCCTTCTTTCATTTGGGGCCCCTTTCTTATAGTTTACTTAATTTTATTTAATGCAGTAGAATGACATAGGAAAATAAAAAATAAAAAAATAAAAAAAAAATAAAAAAATAAAAAAATAAACTATCTAGATCTTATCTTTCCCAAATCCTATCTATAAGATCAGGTGGAAGGGAATACTTTTTTTTTCATTTCTTCTTTTTTTCTTGTCAAATGGACAGGGTTAATCATGACTTAAGACATAGAAACCCAAAAAGGAAGAAAATGTGAATGTAAATTAAATTATAGGGAAATATTAATTTGGCCAAGATGAGAAACAGTTGAATGGGCAGAATTTGGTACCTTATGGGTGCTACATCTATTGAAGTTATAAATGTCAAATAACTGAGTGAACATGAGTGCACAGGAAGAGCTATTATCACATAATTCTGTGGAGAGAGCATTTATCTCACAGATTTTTGGAATTATGTTTGAAAATGATTTACTTTTCTTTATCAGATCTCTAGGCTAGAAACTTAGGGTTTTGGATTGAACAGCCTGAAAGGATGTTTCAGTTATTATGAGCAATATACTGATGGATTAGAGCTCCCACTTTAAAATAATTGCTGCTGGGCACCTAATGTTAGGTTCATACACAGAGGATAGGAGTATGAGTAGTTAGTTATCTAAGTTGGCTAAGGAGAATTTAGCACTTACTGATTTTCTCTTGCTGGGCTATATTGTTTTCTCTTTCGCTAAATTTTGGTAGAATTTAGCTGAGGGACTGCTCTTCTCTTTGTGTCGGAGTGGTAAGGACATAGTTGGTTCCTTTGGTTGAGTGTTGGACCTGTTACACTTCTTTTCTCAGGGTTCTTTTCATAATCCAAGCTGAATGTGATAGCTCTCTTGATACATATGTTGGAGAATGCCTGTGCTTCTCAGGTTTAAAACATCTCTAACTCTGCTAGTGCTTTTGCACTGCTGGTCTTAAGCCAAGACAAATGAGGTGGACATGTTAATCAGCATTCAGAGAAAGGTGGCTTCTGTACTTGATTTGTGTAGGAAACCCCAAGTTGTTGGGATAAGGCTATAGTGAGTTAGAGATGAGTTGGGTTGCTAGGTACTTGATGTCCTTGCTATTCCAGTGGCTTCTGTACTAATCATTGGAGCTTGTTATTTAGTATGTTTGTAAAGCTTCCATGTATCTTCTAATTTCAGCTCCTAAGTATGTCATATTGGTGGTGGTCACTAAATCATGCAAAATCTTATTGAATCTCAAATCAAATGAAATGTTTTTGTTCGGTTTCATATTTTAGTCAAGGCATTTGAATTAATTTTGAGAATCGCATTTGAATTAATGTTGGATTCTCAATTTTAGCTATTTTCTTACTTTGAGTTGTTTCAGAAACATAGATTCTCTCTGGAGATTATTCTGTTTACGTTTTTAGGCTGATTTTTTTTTGGGGCCAAAACTTGATTATTTTATATAATGATTTTGTGAATCTGAGTTGATTTTTATTACTCACAGAGAAATCTAGTCTGTGATAAGATTTCAGTTTTCTGTGACTGCACTGTTGTTCGATCAAGGAGATCCTTGGTTGCTTGCATTTCCTGATATTCTATTATCTTTAAAGAGTCATAACTGGTCAATTGTTGTTTTCTTGTTGAAATTATTATTGTTTTCTTTCCTCGTACTTCATTTGAACTGGTATTCTTCACGACCTAAACACTCTAATGAACCAAGTAGAATTTAAATGTCCAAATCTGACATTTTTCCTGTCTCACCTATAACTACCTCGTTGAGTCTATTAATATTTTTTATTTGTCACAGATAGATGTCCATTTTTGCATGTTGCCATTGCAAAATCCCTGGTGTCAAGTTAAAAAAATAAATAAATAAACAAATAAAGAGGTAAGCTTCTATACATAAGTCAAAAAACACCTTGAAGAATTGTCAGATGAACTCATGTTACCCAATTGAGAAACATAGAACTATTGCATATTTTCACTGTTACCAATTCTCATGCGATGAAATAAATCCTAGTACCTCAAACATGTTGCACCAACTAGCCATGATAACGCTTCACAGATTAGTTGATTCATCTCAAGCACATGTGGCACCAACATTCATTCATCAAATTTTTGCCCTCTTTTCTATTCCTCATTTAACCTACCTAGCCCCTCAATGTTTATTGATATTCCTGAGAAAGAGTAAACAAGTTTCTCTTCTTTTGTTTATTGATAGCCAGTTAACCCCATTGTCTAACTCCACGACAATATGGTAATCAGATAAATTGGATTTTGTCATCCACATCCTAATTTGTGTTGTCATACATGAAAGTCAAAAGCAATTGCTGGCTATGAAAATCAATCATGCCCTGGTTATGTTTCTCTAGTCTTTTGCTTATGCTTCCACATTTGTGCCAAAATGAGTAGTATTCCTTCCACATATCCTTTATGTCCTTTTGGCAATGTGAGGACTGGTTTTGGTCTCCCTTTGTAAAATGTTACTTCTGTTTTGACATGGAAATAGGAAAAATCTCTTCATGTCAATATAAAAAGGAAAAAGTTATCATTTCTTCATTTTTCATTTTAAAAACACTTGACTTCTTGTAAAATAAAGCTAGATGTTAAACTTTATGGATGCTTCTGCCCTATCAGGTCCTTCAATATTTTCTGGCTCTAATCTGTCTCTGCACCTTAAGTCTCTGACATAAATTCGCCCTTTGTTTGCTTCTTCCTTGTTTAGTGATTTATATATAATTATAATCAAATTCAATATTTTATGTTTCAAATTTGTTAACTGATTTAGTTAAGGAGTAGATTTCTTCGGGAATTTGCTTGTTTTGATGACCCTATAAATGTAGTTAAAGATATTTCAAAATTAGTCCCTAGTTTGTATTATTTAACAACTGCAAGCTTGGTGCACTTGCTTTGAAAGATTTCTCTGTAATATTACCTCCTTATGTGAATACATCTCTTGCAAATGCCCCTCTAAGAAAAAAAAAAAAAATTTTTTTTTTTTTTGGGGAGGGGGAGGGGGATGCTTGAGGTAATGCATGTTCTTATTGAAGTGTTTTTTATCATTTTTGTTGATCTTGAGGTGGCTGGTGTTGAGTTTAAAATCACGAATACAAGGCATTGGCTGGGGTTTGTGATTATAAATGTTAAGATTTTCAACTTAGCCTATTTTGTATTAATTTAACAACGCAAGCTTGGTGCACTTGTTTGAAACTTATAGTAATATTATTATGTAGAATAATATCTTGCAATGTTCTCAAAAAAAAAATGCGCAGGGGGTGGGGGGGGGACGCATGCTTTCTTGATTGAAGTATGTGCTAATGCGTGTTCTCTTTATTGAAGTATGTTTTTTATTCATTTTTGTTGATCTTGAGGTGTTGTGTTGAGTTTAAAATCACGAGATGTGATTATAATGATATTTGGCAATGCATATTCCTAATACATCTATTTGATTGTTCGTTTCAGGAGTTATTATAAATGTACAAATGCAGGATGTAATGTGCGCAAGCATGTGGAGAGGGCTTCAACAGACCCTAAAGCTGTCATAACTACGTATGAAGGGAAACATAATCACAATGTGCCAGCAGCTAAAAACAGCAGTCACAACACTGCCAACAATAACTTCCCACAGTTAAGACCACCAACTGCTGTGACTGAGAAACATTCCTTGCTTAGAACGGATATTGGAAACAATGAACAACAACCTGTAGCACTTCAACGGTTATAAGAATAACAAATGACAGTTTTTTGGTCCTTCTGACAAGAACGAAGGTTTAGCACACAGTGGTCAGAAAAAATTACGTACTGTTTAGTAGGTGCACGGTGGTTGCAAGTTTCCTCTGTTGGGATTTCATGTAACAAATTTCAGGTTAGAGGTTCTCGTGGTTTCTAAACCAACCAAGGAGAGAAGCAAACAATGTGAAAGGGAAGCAATCAGTTGAAGTCTGGGTGGGAAAAACCTAGATTGAGTGCTGAATATTGCAAAGCATGTAAACTAGTTGTAATCATGTTAATTATATCAGAATGAGTGATGATTTGATGACACGTTGTAGGTATTTTCCTTTTGCAATTCTGTTCTTTTGTACATTCTTTTGTACATGGGAATTCAGAAGTGATTTTTTATATTGCCTCACATTTGGAAAATGGCTATTTCAGTTGTAGTCATCTTTCTGGGTTGTCTGGACTCTTTACTACTTTCCTTATCCTTACTGCCATAACTGTAGTTGCTTAGGCAATCTTGAATCTTATGATGTAAAGGCAATTTATCGTTTTAGTTTAGTAACAGATCTACTACCTTTTCTTAAGGCTATTTTTTTTTTAACTTTGATATATTGTGAAGCTTTATTGACTAAACTTGCTTGGCTTCTCTTAACAAATCTTTCTTCCATTTTGGCTGTACCAATTACTTTCCTTCTTGTACTCTTTTGGATGATTGAATTCTACGTAAGAGGGGTTCTTGGACATGGAACATTGTCGGTTCTTTTGATCCTGAAAATTTTTGTTTGTATTCACATAAAGAATGGTTTAATCCATGTGTCTTTGGGGTGCCATCTTTTACTGTTCCACTTCTTGTGTTGTTGCTAATGAATACTTTATGGCTGCTGATTTATTGTGTGGCTGTCATTGGAATATTAATCTTATGGAGAGGATTTTCTAAAAGGCAATGTGGCTTCTGCATTAGACGACCAATGGGAGCTTAAATGGAAGCATTAACAGTTGCAGAATTTCCACCTTCCATGTGCGGTAGGGTGATCATTTGACCCTCCTATGTGTCTTGGCTTAGAGACCACATTGTGTTTTCGGGTTCTTGGTTCTGATTCCCTTATCTTATTAACGTCTTCTTTCCTAACTACATTGCCTTTTTTTTTTCGGGTAGAATTCCCAACTACATTGCTTCAGCTATTGTAAATGATGAGAATAATTTTTTTTGTCCCTTTACTAAATCTGATATTAACTACAAGAGTCATCTCCTTAAAACTTGAAACTTGTTTGAACACCAATGGGATGATGGTGATCTCTACTAGTGAAATAAATGGTGGATGTTTTTTTTTTTTTTTTTTTTTTTTGGATGCTATCTCAATCTAGCTTACCCACAAAAACACATATGGCAAAGTAGCTATTTGAGAATTTATTATGTTGTTTTTGTAAGCCCTAGTGTGAATCTGACCTTTTTTTTTTTTTTTTTTTTTTTTTTTTAAATGTCCTTTTCTAAAAGAATTTGGACTGCTAGGGTATTGGGTGCTTGCTCTTTTCATGGTTCTATTTTCATCTTCTTCTCTCAATTCCTCTTCTGGTATGAAATGTAATTCATTTGTGCCTCTTTTCATTCCTCTCTACTACATTTGGGATTCATAGGAATCAATTTACCTCTATGGTGCATAAGAAATGGGCCTAGTTCTTTTCTTGAATCTCTACATATTTATGGTAAATTAAAAATGAGTCGAGCTAGATTTTCTTCACCAGTGGCAAAGATGGAATATTTTTAATATGGAAGAAGAGTAATTTCGATCATTTACAGTCAAGGTCTTAGTTTGCAGTATCAAGTTTGGTATCAGTCAGCGTCAATCGGAATTGGCTAAAATTTTGAAAAAGACCACCCTTTTAGCCAATACAAATTGGTATCAATCAAGCCTGATATGGATCAATCAATACTTATCCTTAAACCCGTGTACACTGTATAGCAAGAGGTAGGAGTTAATTATGACACAAGAGTTCAGTCATAGGATTAGAGCTCACTTGTGACGTGGCTTTTAAGGAATTCTTCCTTCTCTAGGTGAGGAAAACTTGATTCATAGAAAATAAAGATTTTATCAATTATTAGACTGTCTTAACTCTATGTGATCACTTTAGAATTGCCATAACTCTTTTTTTTTTTGGTTATTACATTTCAAGGAACTGTCTAAGGGGACTTTACTCATGCATACTAGAGGCTGCAACCAGTACGTTATGGACTGGATCCACAACGTCAAAACTTTGACAAACCTATTAGGTGCTACTTTTGGTTACAGCCCGCCCCCACCCGCCCCCCCCCCCCCCCCCCCAAAAAAAAAAAAGGTAAGGAGTGGGTAAACTACACCTTTGGCACCTAAAGCTTAAAAAATGATACGAGTTGCCTCAAATTTTAAAAGTGGCATTTAGGATACCTTGCGAGTTGATTTTGTTCATAAATCAGATATATTTTCAAATTTACCCCTTTCCTTATCCTCTATCTCCACCTCCTCAACACCTTCTGCCTCTACTCCAATTTTCAGCCACTACCGTCATCCCCATTTCCTTTGCAACTCTCACCCCCTCTCACCACTCTCTGCAACCCTTCCACCCCCTCCCCACCCAATCCTGCAACCCCATTTGGCCCAACCCAACCCGACCCAACCCAACCCAACCCACTATCAAATCCACAAGAAATTGCTTCCTTGAATGACAAAGGCGATCAACTCACCGCTCACCCTAAATGAAGAAAAATGTCAAACTAAATTCCCAACAATTAGAGGAATGAAACTCAACAAGTAATGGTTGAATAATCTTAAGAGCGAAACTCGGCAATTGAGACTAAAGAATCAAACGTAACAGAGCTTAAGAACATAACACTCATTTGACGACTGGTAGTAGGTCTGACTACATGGCATCCTATGGTCAAATAGACTAGTAAACTAGTTCTAATTATTGTTCTTTTTTTTTATAAGAAAAAAAAATTGAGCAATTAGATGGGTTAGGGGTGATTCAGATGGATAACTACGTGGGCTTCAGATGGGTTTAGTTAGGCTAGGTTTGCTAAATTATATATATATATATATATACACTCAGGGTGTCCGGATCTTTACCTCGACTAGTCTCTGGGGTCACTATGATACAACTTACATTGGACCGGGTCAGTCCAAGACAGAAATTCTCGTACGATGGCCTTGAGAAGTTAAGTGCAGCGGTGAAGGTTTGAAATTATAAAGTTTCAGACAGTATACCTAAATGAAACCCTTTCATTTATCCATTTCTTTGGTTTGGATTTTTTTTTGGGTTGAGTGGGGGAGGGGGAGTACTCGGTTCGGTTTGGTTTGGTTTAGATGGATCAGGCTGAGAATCGAGATGTAGATAGAATTATAAACCATTAGTGAATGTTAGCTATGAGAATGAAACTCTCATGAGGTAAGTGTTGGTAATGCTACACATAATTTTGATGACAAACATACCACATCCTTATTGTGATGGTCTAAGTGGTTACTCAACAATCTTGTAAACATTGTTGGAAGAACAAATCCTTCAATGAAAATTAAAATATTACATTTTCACATCTTAAGCCTGAATTCACTATTCCTTGGTATGTTGGTTCAATATAATTACATCTTAATAAGATAAAGTGTAACAATGTTTGATCATATGATTTCTAAATATTATCATATCTTATTGAAAACAATAGGTCGAGGCACACAATAGAAAAAAATGAGATATTGGAGTAAACTAATAAAATTCTCAATTAGTTACGATGCAGTGTACAAGCCGAAACATATATTCATCAAAGTCAGAAGGTATCTCATTTTCAGTGATTTATGCATAATTGTAATCAAATTCAATATTTGATATTTCAAATTTATTGATCGATTCAATTAACCATAGTAATTTTCTTCATGTTCTTTCATTTTTGTTGTTCTTGAGGTGTTGTGTTGAGTTTAAAATCACAACATATACAAATAATGATATTTAACAACACACATTCCTGATACATGTGGTTGTTCTCTCTAGGAGTTATTATAAATTTACAGATGAAGGATGTAATGTGGAGAATCATGTAGAGAGGGCTTCAACAGATCCTACAACTATCAAACGACCTATTAAGGGAAAGAAAATCATGACGTGCCAACAGCTAAAATATTAGTCACAATACATTTGTTAGTAACTTGCCACAATTAAGATCACAAACTGTTATAATTGAGAAACATCCCTTGTATTAAATGAACATTGGAAACAACGAACTATACAACCTATAGCAACTTTTATGCTTAAAAGAATATCAAAGTTTGTTTGTTCCTTGTGACAAGAATGAAGATATAGAACATAGTGGTGAGGGAAATTCACTTGCTATCAAGCAATTGCAAGGTGGTTCCAAGTTTTTTTTATGGGATTCTGTGTAGCAAGTTTAAAGTTCGAGAATTTGGTGGACTCTGAACTAGATTGAGTTCTGATTATTGCAGAGCATGTAAATCAGTTATGTTTGTGTTTAATAGTTTCGTATTGATTTGATGATACATGTTGTAGATACTTATGCAATTTTGTTTCTTTGTACATTCATTTGTATATGAGAATTCAGAAATGATGTTTTATATTGGTTGTTTCAACTTTGTACTACTCTCTATCGTTATTGTGATAACCGTAGTTGGTCGTGTGAATAGTCTTGAAAATGTAAATCTTGATTCTTTTGATGTAGAGGCAATTTATCATTTAGGTTTAGTCGCCCATCTCCTACCTTTTAAAGGCTACATAAAATGTATACTGATTGGGAATTAAAATTCGTTGACGTGATAGTTAATAACCTACAAATTACATAAGACTTGAGACCATAGACAATCATTATATCATCTCAGTTGATCCACAACTTATGTTGTCTCCTAAGGTTGCTTTTGATCTTTTCCCTCTTTAGACATGTATGATGTTAATATAAGGAAGTAACATGTCAATCCCATAAATCGTTGTAGCCTACATTACTGTAATATTATGTAATTTTCAGTGTGACTTTAAGTCGATGTTTGTTAATCATTTTCTAACCACCTTGATGGGAGATGGTTACTATGATTGTTATTAAGTTATACGGGGGTTCATCAGTTTCGATTTATTGGATTACAACGCACAATCAATGTTGGTTTGAGAGGTAGAAAAAAAAAAAAAAAAACTCAATATTTCTCTGAGTTATCAACATTACTCTCTTTCAATGTTAAGAATGAAGGTGTGAAAACGATTTGGATCGTCCCACTAGTAGGGTCAAGCATTCAAACAATCATCAATAGAGGGGCTGTAGATGATTACCTAAGTTCACCTCCAAGTGGACTTACTCTTTAATCGTGAAGTTCACTTTCCACAATAGCTTGTTGGCTCTCTGTAGTGTTCCCGTAGTGACAGAGTGAAGATTCATTCTTCAAGAGAATATGAAGTAGGAATCTCCTCTTCGGTTATTGTATTTCACATAGAGAGGGAGAGAGTGAGAGCGAGCATTCTCTTATGATACGAGAGTCCCCCCTACTTTATCCCTAATAAAAAGATTTTTATCTTTATCGGATGGGTGGGCAATTACCATTTTAAAAGTGGGTGGGATCAAATCCCTACAATTTTTTACCCTCTCATGTTCAAACCTAGTCAATATGGTGGGCCCACCTTTTTTTGTTGACATGTTATCATCAACAATCTCCCACTAATTGGACATCAAAAATAGTGGAATCAGAATCCATATCTTTATGACATTAGATCAAATATAATATGTATAGATTCTAAATTAACGTATAACCTTTCAAAAATATATGTCAACTTGAATGTACTGTCGTAGAAAGTGAATCTAACACGTGAAGGGGTAGGACCCCATTGTGATATAACCTATCATGTAATGTATCAAATAGTACATTCTAAATGTAATATTTACCAATATGTACATGATAAGTAAATGTAACTATAACCCCCAATTTAAGTGGATAAATTACGTATCAATCATCCACTAAACAATATCACATGGCACAATATAGGGCATGTATAAAATTATTGTCAAGTCCCCAATGCACCGAAACTCATATTTCAGAGATTCTATAATTTTGTTTGGACCACAAAAAAACATTTTACATTTTTCTGAAAATAAATAAATAATAAATATATTAATTTTCTAAATATTTTATCAAAATGCCTTCGGATCTAAATTTTGTCCAATCAAATATAGACTTTCTCTCTTCTTGATATTCTCCCCGAGGGCAGTAGATTCCATATTGGGCATCTCTTTCGAATACGATTAAACATTGTGAAACCAATGCACTGATATATAGTCAAAGAGACATCAACCATTGGTGCACCAAAAACTCATAATGTGCAATCGCATCCATAAGGACCCCTCAGGTCAAAGGACCGATCGTATACTATTGACGAGAATTTTATTTTCATTAACCAATAGTAACCCACATGAAAAATTCTCATATGATTCAGTTCAATGTACACATAATATCTACACTCACACTTATGCTCTAGAATCACCATTCTTAGATACATACAGTGTGATGACCATATAAATAGGATGTCCAATCATATTCTTAGTTCATGAACAATTTTGAGTTTGAAAAACTCATTGACAATATGGGCTCAATATTATATCATGATAAATAAGAAATTAAATAACTTAATTCAATTAATAGAGTTTGATGAATACATATCTAACTTTCATGTACATCATAGCTAATTTCTCATAAACTTCACACCCATGTTCCTAACTTGTTTTTCAAAAACTTGTCAGGGGATTAGATATATTCTGATCAAAATTGACCTTAGCTATGGCTATATCACCATGTTGAATGATCTCTCGAATTAAATGATACTTTCGATCCACGAGCTTGTTTTTCTAATGAGCCATTGGTTCCTTTGCTTGTGCTGTGGCTTCTTAGTTGTCACAGTACAACGGAATGGGAGCTCGACGAGCTTAAGGACCCCTAGGTCAGTCAAGAATTTCTTGAGCCAAACCCCTTCTTTGGCTGCTTCACTAGCTGCCAGGTACTCAGGTTCAGTTGTGAATTCGGTTGTTGATTTCTGTTTGGCACTTTTCCAAATTATAGCCCCACCGCCCATTATATAAACCATACCAGAGGTGGACTTTCTATCATCTTTGTTAGTCTGTAAAATTTGAGTCTATACAACCTATAACTGACAACTGGTTACAACCATAGACCAGGAAGTAATCCTTGGTCCTCCTCAAGTACTTGAGGATACATTTGATAGAAGTCCAATGTTCCTGACTTGGATTGAATTGATACTGGCTCACAATCCCTACCGTATGACAAATATCTGGTCTAGTACATAACATGGCATACATGAGACTTCCTACTACCGAAGCGTAAGGAATTCTCTTCATAGCCTCAATATCCTCATAAGTTTGAGGGAACTGAGACTTGGATAAAGTGACTCAATGTCTAAAAGGAACATCTCCCTTCTTGGAATCTATCATGCTAAACTTTCCCAGTATTTTATCAATATAAGTGGATTGTTATAAGCCCAACATCTTGTTCTTATGATCTCTCACAAGTTTAATTCCAAGGATAAAATTGGCTTCACCAAGGTCTTTCATTGAGAATGTTTTGGACAATCTCACCTTTACAGATGAAAGTATACATACATCATTCCCAATAAGTAAAATATCATCCACATACAAAACCAGGAAACAAATGCCGCTCCCATTAACCTTTTTATAAATGCATAGCTCATCAATGTTTTGTTCAAACTCAAACTTTTTGATGGTTTGATGAAAACATACGTTCCAGCTCCTGGAATCCTGTTTGAGACCATAGATAGATCTCAAAAGCTTGCACAGTTTGTTTTCTTCTCCTGGGGAAGCAAACCCTTCTGGGACTTTGACGTGGAGGTGCCTCTCGACCTCGGCTGGGGTGTCTGGGCCAGCTCTGTCGGGCACGATTTGGTCATGTCTACCACTGATCTTCCCTATCTTTTTGCTGGGGAGTCTTCTCCACGTGCATGGTCATTTTCCTGCCTCCCAACAAACTGCCTCAGGTACCCATTTCATATGAGCTCTTCTACAGCATTCATGAGTTCTCGGAAACCCTTAGTCGAATGACTATAATCTCAATGATATTCACAAAACCTTTGTTGATCTCGACTCTCTGGAGGTGTCTTTATCTTTTTTGGGGGTTTCATTTTTTCCCGTTCTTCAGCATTAATGTTCATCAAGATGCGGGATCTCGAGCTATTCAGGGGGATGTGCTCGCCATAGCCCTTTCCTCCTCCTCCCCGATTATACTTGTCATCTCTCCTTTTATCACCGTGTTGGAAATTTCTTTTTCTATCTCTGGGGGAGGGGGGATTTGCACTTTGTTGGTTCACTATGAGCTTCTCTGCTTTATTGTATCTGCAAATTTTCTCTTTTAACTGAGCAAGGGTCTTGGGTTCTAATTTGGAGAGGGAGAACCTCAACCGTTCATCCTATACTCCGCTCCTCAAAGCCGAAAACTCGGTGGTCAGGTCAAGGTCTCTAACCTCTAGCTTTTCCAAGTTGAACCTATGGACAAATTGCTGGAGAGTCTTGCTGGGTCGCTACTTCACATTCATAAGGTTTGACTAAATTTTGTGGCGTACTTTGCTTCTCCTGAAGTAATCTAAGAACCCTCTGCTGAGTTGCTTGAAATCACGTATCAACCCAGGCTCTAGACATGAGAACCAAGTTGTAGTAGGGCCTTGAAGGGCCAAGAATACCCTGCATAGGAGGCCTCTGAGGCTCCCTGAACAGTCATGATCGATCGGTATGTGTGCAAATGCTCCCAAGGGTCTTTGGTTCCATTATAGAGTTGGAATGAGGGCATTTTGAAGTTTGCCGGTAATGGTATTCGCATGATTTCTTTAGAAAGAGGGTTTTCTCCAAATTCCACTTCCCTCTCTCTATCACCCCCCATCATTTTATCAACCTTTGTCCGTAGCTCCCTGAACTTTTGCTCCAGGGCCATTTCCGACAGATGGCCTTGACCATGGGATACTTCTTCTGGGCTAGGTTGCCTGTTTCTCGATTTCTGGCGGGACCTCACTGGCTTGGCATCGCCTCCTTCCTCTCTAGGGGTGAATGCACTTCACTGCTCTTCCCATAGTGATTACTATGACTATAATAATCTGGGCTGTCAACTCTTCCTCGATCTTCTTGTTTGGGTGGGGGTTGCACTCCCCTACCCTACCCTCTCGGGGAGGGTTAACATGACTACCTCGACTTGGGTTCCTTTCTGAAGAGCTAGATCGATTGGGGTGGATTTTCTTCGGGTTCTCCTTCTCAAGGTCCTGTGACCAGGCTTCCTTATCTGGGGTCATTTGCCAAAGTTCTTGGACGCTTCCCAGATCACTTCTCAAACCGCTGCACCTGCTCTTGCAACTCGTCAAACTGTTCTGCAGTCATTGGTGGATTTGTGGCCATATGCAAGCCCGAACGGGCTTTCCCCGGGATGTTTGCAGCATCATCCATGGTTGGGTCCTGCTCGATTTCTCCCACAACCTTTTAGTATTTTCTTGTGGCTTCAGGTCCAGCAGTTGTCTCCTTTCTCCGAGTAGGTCCTGGTAGTTTTGGTCTTTCTTCTTTCCTCAGTCACGCTGAGAGTACCGAAATGGCTTGTTGTAAGGTTCCCACGGATGACATCCTATGGTCAAATAAATTAGTAAAATAGTTACCTTTAAAAAAAAAAAAAAGAGTGAGCAATTAGATGGGTTTGGGGATGTTCAGATGGATAACTACGTGAGGTTTGGGTTGGGTTTGTTAGATTACAAAGCTTCATACCGCATACCTAAACTAAGGGCCCGTTTGATAATGTTTCTGTTGTTTCTGTTTCAAGAAACAACAGAAACGTAAATTTTTGTTTCTAGAAACGTAAACGGAATTGAAGGTGTTTGATAAGTCATGTTTTTGGAAGTCGATAGTAACCAGTGAAAGAATGGCCACGAGTCGTTTCCAGAAATGGCAAAACAAGTTCTACTTGTTTCACTGTGGGTTGTTTCTTGAACCATAAATAGGTAGAAATTTCAATTTCTATTTCTGAAAACAGGTGAAACGAAACAGTTTTATCAAACGCTTTTTGTTCTGTTTGTCCAAACGGGCCCTAAGCTCATTATTTATCCACTTCCTAGGTTCGGATTTTTTTGGTTTGGTAAGTTTAGATGGAGTAGGTTGAGAATTGACGCATTGGTGTTGGTAATGCCACACATAATTCTGATAATTAGCATACCAGATCCTTATTATGATAGTCAAAGTGGTTACTGAACCATCATATAAACATTGTTGAAAGAGCAAAACATTCAACAGAAATTAAAGTATAAGAATTTTGACATTTTAAGCCTGAATTCAGTCTTTCTTTCTATGTTGGTTCAATATAATTACATCTTAATTTAAAGAACTGTAAAAATATTTGAACAGATAAAATTGTAAACTAATAAAATTCTCAATTAGTTGGGATGCAGTTTGCAAATCAAAACATGTATTTCCCTTTGCTGCATCTTCCTTGTTTGGTAATTTATACATGGTTGTAATCAAATTCAATAGCTGATGTTTCAAATTTGTTTACCGATTTAGTTGACCATAGTAGTTTTCTTTCAGGCATATAATGGCTTTGATGATTTTGTTAAAGATATTTCAAAGGTTGCCAGCCCCTTGAAAAGTATGGGCTAATGCATTCTCTGAAGTATGTTTTCTTACTCATTTCTGTTGATCTTTAGGTGTTGTTTTGAATTTAAAATTACAAAATATACTAATAATTAAATGATATTTGGCAATGCATAATCCTGATACATCTTATTGTTATCTGATTGTTTATTCAGAAGTAATTATAAATTTACAAATGTAGGATGTAATAATTTGCGCAATCAATGTGGGGAGGGTGGCTGAGAAACATCCCTTGTTTAAAACAGAACAGTAGCACTTCTAAGGTTATAAGAATGGCAACTCGCTTAGTTAATTTTTTGGTACTTCATTGCTTTCAGTGAAAGTTGAATGATTCTCGTTTAACCCTGAACAACAACTGTCCAGTGCAGTTGGTAAGATGTGGTGTGCCAAAATCCCATGCTCACTAGGAGGTCTCGAGTTCAAGTCTCCTGGCTATTACCTACTTCCCTCCCTACCTATCAAAAAAATAATAATAATAATAATTCAATCCCATTATGACCCAGTCCATGCGGTTGTGGGGTCAGTATGGACCTGAGGTCAGGGAAATTTACTTCTTGTCAAGTAATTGTTGGGTGGTTGCAAGTTTACTTTTATGAGATAAGAAGTCTTTGTGAAATTTACTTCTTGTCAAGTAGTTGTTGGGTGGTTGCAAGTTTACTTTCATGAGATAAGAAGTCTTCTTTTGTAGGATTTAGTATGAATTTATATTCCCTTTTCCCCTCCTTTAGGGCTTTCATGACATTGCACGAAAAAAAAAATTATGAATTTGTATGGAACAAATTTTCCTAGCAAGAAATTTCATGTTGCTTATAATCGTATGTATTGAAATAGCCCTTCTAATTGGAGTGGGATTTCATTTCGACGCCTGTGATTATAGACCAACAAGGAAATTTTGTCCAAGTTGTATGCAAAAGTGAATCAACATGGAGTCAGGTATACACATTATTAAGGTGTTCACTGTGCTTTCTTACAATGTTTTTGTGTAAGTACTGTTGTTTTCTATTCTTTTGGTTCCAAAAACTCTGTAATGTGTTTGAATAAAACTTCAACATTAGCCTACATTCTTAGAATGTACATCTTCCAAGCAATGAATATATAATTAAGTGCTTGGATCTGTGGGACTCATTAGGACCCAGCATTTAATTGAATCTTAATTAAGATTGAAGATACATGAATGAGGCTAACGTTCAACCAGCAATGCTTTTATATTATTCACTCATTTGAAGATGTCAGATTGTGGATGAAGTTTATGTGAGTTCATACCAAACAATGGATTTTCGGTTCAAGACCTGACTAATTTCCAACTAACAATCAACCACTTATATGATTCTGATTCAAACCATTCCAGATCAATGGAAATCAATCGGACTCATTAGGAACTGGCCGGCACAGAATCGATCAGAATAGATCGAATTGGAGCGAGTCGATTCCGCCAATTTCGATTTCGAATTTTAAAACCATGTTCCCTCCACATTGGATATACTCATATGCTTGAATCCTCTCATCTGTGGAGCCAATGTCGGTACCAAACCATAGGGGACCATGCAAAGAGGTGGACTTATGTAAGGCCATTGGTACCCTTATCTCCTCACATTTATGTGCCGTCCATCCCTAAGGTCCCATATTTGAATTTCGAGGTTTTGTACTGTCTATTGCATTATTTCTGCTAAAACTTAGCAAATGAATGGATGGTGACATAGAAGATAAAATGTCAACAAATAACAACTGATAAGTTCAGCATCTTGAATAAATGAATTGCTGGTTGCTTTGATCTGTTTGTATAAGAATAAGAGTACAATAGCAACAAAGGAAAGAAAAAAAAAATTCTCTAATTTTTAATGGAATCGACATATTTTCTGTATTTTTCTGTGATCTGAATCGAATTAATTCGCTTCCAATTCGATTGCAAAGTGTGAAATTAAATCGGTTTAGTTTGAATTTGGGTTCACCAAGAGAACCACCGGTTGAAACGAAGCTGAAATATTAATTTAGGAGCATTCAATTTCCCGTTATTTTTATTAAAAGATTGGCATGAAATAGAACATTCTACCCCAACAAAAAGGTGAAATGGAATAAGGATGTCCGAACTATTATTATAAGTTGTGTTAGAGCGAACTACCCAAAGCATCCTTAGTATTAAAATAATAATAAAAATGCAAAGTAAGATCATAGTTATCTAATTCGGACGGAAAAGTATTCGGAATAATTTGTTTTATTAATTCAATGATTCAATCAAAATACCGGTAAAAAAATTGGAGATAATATAAGTCGGGTTTGGATTCAGATTCGGGAATCATTCATTTACAAAAATAAAAAACTAAAAAAAAAATTGGATTATTTTTAATATATGTAATACTTGTCTCATATTATCTACCAAAAAAAAAAAAAAAATTACATTTTTGCAATTGATCCAAAATAAAAGAAATAATATCATGATAAATTATAGAATCAATCACATTAATTTGGTTTTCAAATTTCACTTTACTTTGCATCCAAAATCCTTTGCAATAGAAAATATAAAATAAAAATTACATGTAAATTATATCATTACTAAATATGATAAAAAAAAATTAAACAAATTGGATTACATGGAGTAATGATTACAAAAGTTTCTTTTTTAAGTTCGAAATTATGTAATGACCATTGAAGTAACATATAAATTTTTCATGTGAAAATATTTTCAAATGAATAAAGGTTTTACATAAAAACTAACAAGGCCTTTGAAAATGTAATTTTATCAAAAGTGAAAAGGAAAAATAAAATAAAATAAAATCAGCATGGATAATATTCATTGACTACACTGTAAATTAGTTATTGAGTGACTAGATTCGTCTCAAAATCCTGAAATTGTGTTTTTAACCCAAGAAAAGAGAATCAAGAAATAATGTTTCATGTTTGTAATGAACATTGAAGTAACATCCACTTCTCTTAAGGTCTTCAATGATCCTCCCGGATGGCTAAGACTAATCACTTCCAGTCATTAATCCTTGAATTATTATTTTCTTATCAAAGACAAATGTTAACATAAAGATCCATGCAAGCCAAGGCTTCTTCTGTTCACATCATCACTATAATATGGCCCCTTCATTTAATATGGTATTTCTAAATCCAGCTGACTCCTGCACTAGTGTACGCAACATGGTGGGCAGCTGCAGGAGTAATCAATTGATGTCAAGCTTTATTTTGTTCATTACTTTAGAAAAAAAATATATATATATATATATATATGTATGTCCTTAAGAGAGTGTCCTTTTTAGTGCCTACCTATACTTCAAATGAACTTAATGAAGCACAATTATTGCCGGCCACTCCTCATATTCTATTGTTGATCCCCCTCCCTTTTATCTATCTCACATTTTACTTTGTCAATGGAGATATTGTTGGGGAAAAAAAAAGATGAATGACACCTCAATAGATGTATTAAGAACTTCACAACAACGACTATTTAGCGTAGTTGATGAGTTGTGGTGTGCAAAAATCTCATGCTCACCCTCCCTAATTGTTCAACAATTAAATTATAACTCTCTCTCTAGAGATGTTTGTGAAAAACTAGATGTTTTATTTGCCCCTCAAAAGTTAGGTATTGGGAACCTCGTCCTATAAAAACAGAATCATAAATTGGAAAATAGAATCCAATCTCCTTTCCTAAGGGCCCACATCATCCATTCTATTACCTTCTATTCAAACTCTGACACACATCTCTTTTACCCTTACACTTCTCACTGTGAAACTTCTATCTCACTCTATTACTCTTTGCATCCCCTAACTTGATCAAACCAACAACTGCAAGGAGATCAACAGCTCCCTCGAGCAACAATTACACAAGGGAAATTTAAGAGAGAGAGAGAGAGAGAGAGAGGGGGTGTTTTATGTACAGGTTGGCCTTCTCTCCTCTCATGCTATTATATAAACCTCTAAGATGTAGAATGCTTATTTTCCAAGTAAAACAAGAAGTAAGAACCCATTGGGAGATACTTGGGTTTTCCTTGTGTGAATAACTTTATTTCTTAAATAATGATATTAATTCACGGAAGAAACATTAATATAAAAAAAAGTTAAGAGAGAAAGACTGTTGTCCATCTAGTTTTACCATACCCACACACCACTCCTATTTTTAGGGGTATGTCAAAAAACACTCCAGCCCCACTAAAATTAGGGTTGTGTCTGGGCATGGGGAATGCTGAACAGACAACGTCCCTCCTCCTAAATTCAAATTAAGCCCCTAAGTTAATGGTTTCATTATGATTTAATATCACCACTTTACAATATCATATAATGGACTTACAAGTAACCCTAGGGGGTAGCGTAGTTGGTGAGCAACAAACTTGGTATGAGCCGTAAACTCGGACGTCCTAAGTTCGATTCCCACTAGGCACACCTTGGGCCACTCACACGGGGTGTTTAGTGCTCTTCACAACTTTCAGTGAAAGTCCACCACAATCTTAACCATCAATTGGGCAAAAAAACAAATTTCAAAACCTTTGGAAATAGAATAGTATTTTTAAAATTCTTTTATATCCTATTTACAAAGCATGTCAGTAGCTCTCTTTTGATATTCATCCTATAAGGGGAGTTGGTACCTTGTTGAAAATCTCTTTTTCTCTCAAAGTAAATATCATTGATCCAGTGACAATAATTCATTCAAGATTTTTTAATGGATCCAGTTATATACACCACATAACTCGCAATTATGTCTAGAATCACCATTGCCTTGAACATGTAGTATGATAGTCATATGAAGATAATGGTCAGTTCTGTCCCTAACTGCACAGATAAACATACATCCAATATATCATGCAAATTAATCAATATTAAACTATGTAAGTTGAATTTGATGAACACCAAATTCAACAGATATGGTATCATAATTGGAATTTGAATCTATTAGGTGGTTTTGGTTTTGGTAGAGAATTCTATCACAATAGATCAGAGAGATCTTCAGTAACAATTAGTCAGAGAAAAATTGAGCTGAAATCCCACATGCTTGTTTACCCCTTCAAACCTATAACTAGATTCCTTTTCCAAAAAATGTGGATAGGTCTCATTGATAAAGAGAACCTTTTTCCTAATATCTCCCCTAATCCTAAGAACAGCACAATAGCATCAATTCCCCCTGGTTCTTCAACATAGCTTAATGGTGTATTGTGGTTTTGGTTCACCTAAAAATTAAAAATAAATACAGAGGCATATTAATAAGTTGGTTAGTTGGACTGAACGGAAATGGAGAGAGTGTGTACTCTCTACTTTTGAGAGAGAGAGAGAGAGAGAGAGAGAGAGAGAAAGAGAGAATTTGACAGTTTCTCCCTTTTATCTTGTATACTCTGTACTGTATATAGTCTGTTGTTCCCACTTTTCAGTCTCATTGCCAGCATTCATTAATCCATTCCACCGTTTTTCTGTTTTTGACTTGTGCTTTTTATGTATCCCATCGTTTAGTCTTCTCTCATCCCAAATATCTCTCTCATTCACAAATTTTCAATAATTCAAAGTCTATTGTCTTTCTTCTGGAAATGAACCCATTGCTCAATTGCCAACCAGACATATATATAAGCAAATGGGATTTATGGATTTAAAGAAAGAAAGAAAGAAAGAAAGAAAGAAAGAAACAGAGAAAACAAACTTTCAAACGTAGTAGGGATTCAGACCATCACGGTTTTTCACTGGCGTTGATCTCGGCCTGTTTGTTACGAATCATTAAATTCCTCAGTACTCCATTCCTCCGCGAATTCCGTTTGGTGAGAGAACAAAGAAAGAGGTAGAGACAAAGAGAGAGGAAGAATAGAAAAACGACACTTGGCAACTCTCATCCCAAATTTTTTATCTTTTTTTTACTTTACGTTTTTCCCCCTACCTCTTCTTCTTCTTCTTCTTCTTCTTCTTCTTCTTCTGATTTCTGCAACTCTCATTTTCGTCTAATCTTAGCTTTAAGTTCCCCTTCCCCTTCTATGACCCATTGCCCGATCTGGGTCGTTCTGGTTTGATCCAATTCAATCGAATGCCTCCGAGTTTTATTCATTAATGGGGTGCTTTTCGTCGAAGCAGGCGGTCTCTATAAAGCCTGCTCTCGATTCCTCGGGGTCGTTGCGGGACAATGGGTCTGTGATTTTATCTTCTTCTCGGCGAAACCGAGCCGGGTTAGAGTCTGAGAAGAAGAAGATTGATACGGGGGATGGCGGTGACGAATTAGGCGAGTCAAAGAGTGGAATCTCGAAGGGTGTGGAATCTTCCTTCAGCTTGAGGTTGGAGAGTTTGCAGAAGTATGTGGAAGGAGAACAGGTTGCTGCTGGGTGGCCCTGTTGGCTTAGTGCCGTTGCTAAAGAAGCAATTCAGGGATGGGTACCTCTCAGAGCGGATTCTTTCGAGAAGTTGGAGAAGGTAGATTTCAATTCAATGGAGATTCCAATTTTTATTACTAAAATTAAATGGAGTCACATTCTTTTGAGGATTAGTTCTTGGTATATCTTGGGTTTTCTTTATTCCCTGCCATTCCATTACTTTTTACAAAATTATGAAAAGATAATGCTTCTCTAGCTGTGTAAGATTAAGGTAAGTAATAATGCAGGTTTTTATGGTTCACCCATTTATTCTATGTGCCTCTCATTTATTTATTTTCCTAAAAAAATCCATTTTTAATTTAGATTTTTCTGTAAAAAAAATTTACATGGATATTTCATCTGTAGTTATTCTATAGTGTAATCATAGTGTGAATTACTACTCACCAACCTTTGTTAAAGCTATGTGATATAACACAGCAGCTCCAGGAATGGTAATTCCTTCTTCCTCTACCAGATGCTTTGTTTTGTTCTTGGTTCTATTGGAATATTAAATTACCTGTTTGGGCTATAAAGTTATGACAAACTTTGTACTACTTTTTTTTTTGTCTTAGCTGCTTTCTTTCATGGGGAAACAATATTTGGTAGGCTGTTCTGCTGTGAGTTGATTTAGGATTTAAAGATTGTCTACTAGATGTGGGAAGCAAAAACTCCATGGACTGCATGGGACAGTTTTCTTATTTCATTAATTTCATTAGTTATCTTATAGAATGAACAAATATTCACAATGATTTAGTGCTTTTATCTGAGAGTTCTGTCCCTTGCATCTCCATCCAAGTATTATAAATTGAGTATCTTCGTTGTGCATGTTAAAGTAATAACTTTCTTTTTAACAGCTAGATGGTCTTTTTTATTTTATTTTATTGTAATGGCTTCTGCTATCCACCAAAATTCTTTTTTTTACCAGACACTGTTACATAAATATGTTGATTATCATTTTGCTAACCTGTTAACTTTCCTTCTGAATTTGGGCTTCTACTCTTAACCTTTTTATTTTTTATTTTATTTTTATTTTTTATATTCCCATGGAAAAAAAAATTAGTACAATTAATATAGACACAGAATCTCCTTTCATAACATGTGACTAGTTTAAATATCTTGCATGTAGATTGGCCAAGGTACATACAGCAGTGTGTTCCGAGCACGTGAACTTGACACTGGGAAAATAGTTGCTCTGAAGAAAGTGCGATTTGACAATTTTGAGCCCGAGAGTGTAAGGTTTATGGCACGAGAAATAATGATTCTTCGCAGACTGGACCATCCAAACATAGTGAAATTGGAAGGATTGATTACATCTCGATTATCATGCAGTATATACCTTGTATTTGAGTATATGGAACATGATCTGGCTGGACTGTCATCTTGTCCAGATATCAAGTTCAGCGAGTCTCAGGTTTGTTGGTACTGGTTCTGTACATTAGCTCAATTGAAATATATATGTATTGGGTCTTAGAACAGTTAGGTAGATTAGGATCAGAATACCACAAGGAACTCTTTGTGTTTCTGGCACACAGTTGTCGTACAAGCTCATAGATCTTGACCATCCAATCAATAGTTTACTGTTGTTGGATACTTGGTTTAGAGATCACACTATGCTGAAGGTCCTTTACCATCCAATTTGATTTAGTTGTCAATGAAGTCAAGGCATTTCCATGAGAGTACCTTATTGGAGGGGTTTTAGTTCACAGTTGAGTACGTACTATGTCTAGAGAATCTGGAACATGGTATTCTATGAAAAAGTACATATCATCGGTCTTTTAGTTCTGTTATTTTTCTTTTGCATTAAAAATTTGATTTGTCTATATTCCGTAGGTGAAGTGCTATATGCGCCAGTTATTTTCTGGACTGGAGCACTGCCACTCACGTGGTATAATGCATCGAGATGTCAAGGGATCCAACCTTCTAGTTAATAACGAAGGAATTGTGAAGATTGCAGATTTTGGCCTTGCAAATTTCTGTAGCTCAAGGCACAGGCAACCGCTAACCAGCCGAGTTGTGACCTTGTGGTACCGCCCTCCAGAACTCTTACTTGGATCCACTAATTATGGAGCGTCAGTGGATCTGTGGAGTGTTGGTTGTGTTTTTGCAGAACTTCTCATTGGGAAGCCTATCCTTCAGGGGAGGACTGAGGTAAAAACATATTATCATTGTAAGCCATTTTCCTATCAGAAATTATTTCTCTTTCATACATAAAATTACATGTCTTATAACCATATTCAGTTATTTTAAGAGGAAGGAGGAGGTACAGGACTATGAAGAAAGAAATTTGGTATACATGTGATGATTTCTTCATCTATATGCAAATTTGCTCATCCAGGAAATTACATGAAAGGAAGTGAGGAACTTAGAACTGAAGATCAGAGTTACCTGTTAATAAATTATTCCTTCCAGCTGTTCGAAATAAGAAATTGATCAGATATACCAGATAGGTCGATCTTAGATCTTCTGGGTGAGACAAATTAAGTCTAAAAAATCAATCTCTGTTTTTGCACCGGTTGTGCTTCAGTCCCTCTATTTAGTGTCCATATAGTCTTTTAAGAAACACTTGGATTCCTTCAATATAGAAATAATAATTTTAATAGACCTTGTCCTTGTGAACTGGATTCTTCATCTTGTGTGATGGAAACCTGTTTCTATTTGGCTTGGCAAAAGGTGTAGGCACAGTATGGTTCAGATCCACAATATCCTGCCCACTTTTAAAGTTCCAATTTTTTAATAATTTGATCATGTTTTGGGCACAGTGAACTTTGATTGTTTAGTTGATGTATAGGTTTCAGAAATCCAGAAATATCCACAACCACCATGAAGTAAAGAACCAGAATTCAGGAAGAAATTAATAATATGCAAACTAGATTCTTATCTGGACAGAAAGTTGGTTGAAGGTCACTCTTGTAGGTAGGAATGACTCCTCAAAATCTGACTGAGATCTAATGCTTAGATCTAGGGTCATAGGGTTATCCTATTGACAGTAGGATTCTTGAATTTAGGGTTCCATCACAGCAACGAAATCAGAGTTTTAAAGGTCCAGACCAGCAATTAACAAAGGAACAGAATAGAAATCATATATCAGTAATAGAAGCAGAAGATCAATCTGAAACAATAAACAAAATCTGACCTTTAATAGGCTGAAACTGAGAACCCAACCTGAAGTAGGATTCTAAGAAAACAACAATCAAACTGAAATTTGACACCGTAGATCAGTAAATCATGAAGTGTGGTTACTGTATGTATGATCAGGTTTGAAATATATGGAGTATTGATGGAGAAAATCTCATATCTGGAATAAAATAAAGGGACAAAGAACCCTGCCCGCTTGTGTGGGTCTACGCCCAGACAGGGGGCTCAAAAAAACTGCTTTGCTTCCCTGACCCATGCGCTGAAGATGCTTCCGCGTGCCCTCCCATCGGCCGGCACGCTGGCACAGTGGCTGCGGAAGTGGGCAGAGTTCTCTCACCTTAAAATAAAATAGGAAAGAAAGAACAGAAAAATTGACCGGATCAGTTGATTGGAGTTAAGTGTAAGAAATAGAAATCAAGAATCCACCTGATTGCTTTGCTGAATCCACACCACAAGGCACATCTGAATCCAAAGATGCAACACTAAGAAATCCACTAAACCAGCCTGGAATGCATAGATCAATTTAGCTGAAAGCTTCTTCTTCATTCAATATTCGTGTCTGGACTCTGGAGCTGTAGTCCCTTACAAAATTATATGAATTTCTCAAAAATGGACTCAAAACTAAAAAAAGAAAGGTCTAAACCAATCCTGAATAAATAAGGTAACATAAACTGATTAGCAAACTGAAATAATAAAAGAAATTCACCCTAATAAGGACTCTGATTAAACTAATAATGTACATCCTGTATTTTTACTTCCTACCCATATTTTTAGGCCTATTAAAGTGGCCCACTATAATGAATACCCATTGGACCAAAGGCCCAACATGATAAAACATAATCCAATGCTTATTTCAGTGGAAATAAGCCCACTTCTGTGTTTTATTTGCATTGTTTGTTACCACAAAAAGTTTTGGTAGCTCATATTTTAAAATTGGAGGATGTAATAAAACATGGATTATGAACCAATACCACTAGAATATAGTACTTCAAAAATCATTTGAATATGAATCTGATTTGGAAGTTCTTCTTTGTCTTAATGTAAGTTCATTATCTTATTCTCATCTTTGAGCATTTTCCCTAAGATAGAATGCATTTAGATGGGTAGAAGTAGCTTACTTGAAAAGGTTTGTAATTATTCTTCAATGGAGGAGAAATGCCCATGAGAAGTAGGTTAAGTCATATTATGGCATATCCAGGAAAAATACCTACAGATGGGTTTAAGTGGTATAAAGGATAACTTTTAATCATTTAAGAAGGGAAAAAAAGAAAAGGATTTAAACTTTTTTTCTATCTTTTTCAGTTTTTACTTCTTCACTGATTGAAGTTCTAATGGAACAATTTTTTCCCATCTCCAGGTTGAACAATTGCACAAAATATTCAAGCTCTGTGGTTCTCCACCGGATGAATATTGGAAAAAGTCTAAACTTCCCCATGCAACCATATTTAAACCCCAGCATCCTTATGAAAGTTGTCTCCAAGCTACCCTTAAAGACTTCCCCACAACTGTTGTGAATCTGATAGAAAATCTTCTTGCTGTCGAACCATATAAACGTGTTACTGCCTCGTCTGCTCTTGCTTCTGAGGTAATTCATGCAGAAAGCTGTTTATATATTATTCTGTAATCTTAAGTTGCAGTGATCCACTGAACCATCTTAGTGGTAAAATCAATAAAAAAAAGAAAAGGTGTGCAGCATTGATGTTACACAGAAAATTGTGTGTAAAACTTTCCTTATGACCATTTCAAACTATCTAATGATCAGTCTCTTGATGTTCACCTCTCTTCCTTTTAGACTTTAGAATTCATTCTGTTTTGAAGATCCAGTCTGCCACATAAAAGTTGTTTTTTTCTGATCAAACGTCTTTGACTTACCATCCTCAGTATTTCACAACAAAGCCTTATGCATGCGATCCATCAAGCTTGCCAAAATACCCACCAAACAAAGAGATTGATGCGAAAAGTCGTGAGGATATGCGTAGGTATGCTCTTTCTCTGCAGTTCCCTTTTGTTATGATTTGTATCCTGGTCAATTATGATCCATGCCAAGCTTTAGAACACTGAATAAAAACTCAGCCATGCTGTGCTTGTGTCTTGATTGAATTGGTTTCAGTGGTTTGGGTCAAACCTCAAGACTTGGTACCATTGTAATAAAGAAGACTTTCGTTTTGGTGATATCAAATGCATGTATTGTGTATATTCTGTTAAATTCTTTGTCCATGTGGTTTCGGTGCATGTATCATGGTATTGGACTCGTCAAGTCATATCTTTGTCAGCCAATTTATTGCACCAACCTATGAACTACAAGGCGGTTCACCTGAATCCACTCTGGATTCAATCTGCAAGTTGAGGAATTAAGCAAATCAAATGAAAGTATGGTATCCATATGAAGAGAGTCTTTATCTTTGGCATGGATAAAATGGGTGTACTAAATTAATCAGAATCACATGTACATGTCCCAGATTACTGAAAAAAATGAATTAGCTTTATAAACTGTGAGACTTGATGTTTGAAACTTACGAATATTTCTGAATTGAATATAGAAAACTAGAGTCTGCAACCAGCAAATGGTAAACTATAGATCAAGGATGAACTGAGTCGATTTGTGAACCAGGATTATTGAAAAAAAAAAAAAACAGTTTCAATGCTGTTGCCTGTTGGTCTGTAGGGGTGCAACAGGGCCGGGTTGGGCTAGGGTTTTAAGAAACCCTAGCCCAACCCTGAGTCCCCTTAACTGGGCCCAAACCCGCCTTGAGCCTGACTCAGGGCCACAAAACTTCAACCCTGACCCTACCCTTCAGGGTTCAGCCCAACCCTTACCCGCCCTAATTGGCCCTGATTTTTCAGGGTCGGGCCGGGATGACCTTGACCCTGACCCTGCAAAATATGAAATAACTTAAAAATAAAAATATTCATAATAAAGAGGAGATAAAAAAATACAAAGTTACAAATTTTTTGGTAAAAAAACTTACGTTTTTTTTTTGGTAAAAAAATCAAGGGAGAACGGTGAGAAGATATATTAGGAGTTTTGAGGTGTTAATGACTCAATGTCAAACAATATATAAAACTAGGTTAACATCAAGGTCACAACCAGGGTCAACATCAAAGGCAAAAATCAAGGCTAGGTTCAGGGCGGGGTTGGGCGGGCCAAAGACATCAACCCTTACCCGCCCTGACCCTGACTCAGGGTCAGAAATTTCAGGGTCAGGCCGGCCCTCAAGGCCAAAATTTTTGGGTCGGTACTTGTTCGGGATCAGGGCGAGCCAAGGGCGGATTCAGGCCGTCAGGGCCAAACTTGCACCCCTAGTTGGTCTATTGGGACCAGCAAACCTCGCCTTTGCTCCTTTAGCTACTGTGCTTCTTCATTTCTATGTCTAGAAGACTCAATTGGCACTAATTGTTTTCAAAATCGATGACGAGTTATCACAGCTGAATAACAGTTCGAGTTCATGAACATGCGTTCCAGTAAAATGAATGGCAAGAAAAACTTAATTTGGTTCCTATTCAATATTTTTAATTTATAAATCTACAATTTTCATCGACAGTTTGCTCTGTTGGAATCTCCAACTTCATCAATAAATTCTTGTTATTCAACCCCAACACACCCCCCCCCCCCAAAAAAAAATGATACTTGATGCACTATTGTCTTTTCAGGAAAAAGGCTGGTGGAAGAGTACGTGGGTCTGAAGGAAAAAGAAAACCAACAAGAATAAGCAAAGCTTTGCGAGAAACAAATTTTAATAGATTGGCGCCCGTGCAGGTCTCTCTCTCTCTCTCTCTCTCTCTCTCTCTCTCTCTCTCTCTCTCATATGGGGCCAGGAACCTCCTTCTCATGGATTGGTTTAAACTTCTCTCTTCACAGGAGCTGCAGGGAAATAAACTAGGTGCCCATAAAAGTAATAGAAATATTGCACATGTTCCTAAGGAAGACAAAGATGCTAAATTGTGTGCAGATCTCCCAAAGCCATCAATTCATACTATGCAAGAGCCTTCCCACATAAAGAATGCATCTCAAGGGGATGTTCCTTTCTCAGGCCCACTACATGGAGATGCTAGATTATGTGCAGATCAATCAAGAACATCGAATAATATGGCACAAGAGCCCTCCCACATAAAGAATGCGTCTCAAGGTGATTTTCCTTTCTCGGGCCCATTACATATGGCATCATTAAGTAGCTTTGTTTGGGCAAAAAGGCAGAAGGAGTATGCAGAATCAACAAGATCACACAATCGGTCTAGCTCAAGAGGTCAAATTTCAAATGCATTAGAACCATCAGAGGGACTGAAAGATACTTCAAACTCAGGAAGGCAAGAAAATGGGGATGTTTTACATGAGGATCGCACAGATTTTAAAGGCAATGATTCACATGAGATGTCCAGGCATGCTTTGCAGAAACAGTGGAGCCAGTTTGACAATCCAGATTCTTTTGATGCATCTGATGCCTATTTCTCTCAGGAATTATCGGCATCACTTTATCTGAAGGAAGAATTGGCAGATAAGAAAAACAATCGGGTAAGACCAACAATCAATATTTTAACTGATTAGAGCAACATCTCTTTGTCTGCAACTCTTGGGCTAAAGGTTCAATTCTTTCCTCATTTAAAATTTTCAGTACATTCAGGATCGAGGGGACAGAGTTGATTTGTCTGGCCCCTTGTTGTCTCAATCAAATGGAGTTGAAGAACTCTTAGAACGGAATGAGCGCCATATCCGTCAAGCGGCCCGGAGGTCTTGGTTCCAAAGAGGTAAACTAAACTTCCATATAAGATATCAATTTTCTGTGTGCTGCCATTTTATCCGTCAAGCAGTCCTCTGGCTCTTTTGGTCCCCTTGTGTCCCTTGAGCATGCTACTGTAGTGCAAACCCAATGACCCTGTCCATATGGTCAAAGGATGCCACTTTAAGGTAGAGGTGGACCCATTGTAAATGTGGCCAGTGGGATGATAATCCCATAGGCGCCTGGGATCAGCAGTTCTATCATGTAGATATCGAAGGACCTATCATCCATGATTTGGTGCTGCCCATTATTTTCTCACCGTTCTATTTTTGGTGAAGCAAGAAGCCACATAGGCTTGATTTGCAAAGCCTATTTTGTTATGTTTGGAAAGAGTATTAAAGGTTTCTCCAAAAATGCAACCTTTTTGTTTAGGTAAAAGTTTCAAACAAAATTGGTTTGTGGGGGCTGCTGTTCAGCTGCAACATGGAAGAATGATGCTGCATTTCTGACTTTGGATATCCAAGAAATGGTCTAAATAGGCTGCATGTCAAGTTTCATTCTCAAATTCTACCATTTACCCTCTCATCTACTCCCATGTATGTCCATGCACTCCTTGTAGTCCCGTGCACCATATTTTTTCGCGTTTTGTTTTTCCACGTGGCTAATTCTGATTGGGCTGAAACTTGACATGTGAGCAGGAGCCATGGATCTAACCTGTCCATAAAATTTCAGTCCCACATGATCTGCCTTGTGCACATCTAGATGCCCCCTCACCTTTTTTTGCCTGTGGGTTGCCATCCCACCCGCTCTGCTCGTTTTAAAAAGTTCTGTAATGTTTCCCAGTCTCTGGGACCTATATTCTTAAGGTATTCTGCTCACACAGATTTGCCTTGGGCTTCAATGTTTAGCACGCTCAACTTCATTGACATATCAAATGTGTCGGTGCCAATTTTTGGTGATGATACTAATGAGTTTCCAATGGCAGGGAAGAAACTAGGGAAGTAGCTGTGTGGGTTTGTCTTCAAGCATTTCACGAGAAGACATTGGCTGAAATAAGGTTAATTATGGAGAAAAAGAATGCTGAGGTCATGATGGCTCCAATTTAACAGGTTTGTCTCCCCTCAACAGGCTTGATACGGCATCATTGGTAAACTGGGCAAAGCATACATTGATAAAGAGTTCCCTAGGTTAGGTAGGGGATCCCAGGACATGGACAAACGATGAATCATAGCTGCATAAAGTGCCAGATGCAGTGGAGGTGGCTAGAACCAATGTTCAAAGTTACAGCTTTAGGTAGAAGGTTGAGGTAGGGTAAAAAACATATCTTGGCCAATATTATGTGTATATGCATGAGGAATGATTCAAAAGCTTCTCAATACTATCAATGAAAGAGGTTCCAGACCCATTTTTTCTCATTTTTCATTTTTCTCTCGTAGTGTAACATAAGCCTCTTAAAACAATCTGGTTCCTCTGGTACTGATTTTATTCTTCAAATCTCCAATTTTGAACCTGAATGCTGCCTGACAAATGCATTAATTCATCCCTTATGGCACAGTGCTCTTCATTTATTTTTCATTTTTTGGTAACTTATGGTGCTACATTCAACAGTGCATCCCAAGTGCACTAGCATTTTCAGATGATATTCATCATTTTTTTCAAAACTCACTACATCATATCATAGCAACTTGGGTTTGGAAGAAAATGGTATGGCGTCCATAATCCGTTTGGATAAAATTATTTTCTTGCCCTGCCAAGTGAGCATAGTCAGCACTGTAATTGTGGATATGTTTTCCTCACCCTCAACTCATGCTTCTTCAGAGCTGTTGGATTCTGCTACATAGCATGAAAAAGTTTAGAGTCTACAGGTTAGACAAAGGCCACAGTATAAGTAGATATTTCTCCACTAGCTGGGTGGAAGACATTTTTCTGTTTGATACATCAAATGAATGAAAGATAGAAGTAATGGCAATTTTGGTTTATTTGTTTTTTGGTTAAGTAAGGTACATAGTATCTAAATTGCTTTAGAGGAAAGGGAATCTATATTGACAGCCTGTGGTCTCATAGATTGTCATTCTAAGTGCTGGATAGATGGGGAATTCCAGGGTCAGTTACATGTTCTATTTGTCTCTATGTATGAAACAAAATTTTAAATTTTAAATAATTTTTACATCATTATTTTTTTAACACATGAAAGTGTTGGAATAGATTGAACAAGAGCATTTTACAAGATGATGGTGTAGAATATATCCATATAAGTTTGAGTATCAACCCATACCATGTGACAGGATAGTTGACAGTCTAGGTTCCTCATTCTTATGATTATGGTTTAATAATAATAAGGGAGAGAGAACTGTAACCAGTGTTGTTCAATGGGGGAGCACACATGAGCATCCATCAAAGAGCACACAGAGGGCAGGGGGCATTTCACAAGACCCCGTGAGAGGGCGTAGGTAACAGCACTAGTTACCTTTCTTTCTTCCTAGTAATAATAAACTTGAAAGAACTTTGCCGGATTGCCTCACGAAACGCTAGATAAAATTCTAGCGTTTTCTGCACACACACACAATGGTGTGGGTAGCGTGGTCATTTTCCGCGTTGTCTAGATGTTTCCTACGTCAGACAGGTGTAGAAATGCAACCCTAAAACTATGCAGAAGATAATGGAAAAACAGAACAAACAATGCACATGGATTTTACGAGGTTCAGCAAGGTTGCCTACGTCCTCGGTGAGATGAGATCCTGCTTCACTATTAATGGAGAATAGGGTTACAGAGCTCGTCCTCACACCTTTCAGTATTGCTTGCATTACAGAGAAAGAAACCCTCGCTACAAATATATAGCGAAAAACCTTAATCCGGAAAGTACACAATTGCCCTCAAATAAATCGAGCGAGGGGCTGCGCCCCCCTACACCCCTTGCATAGCCTCCTGCCCCCTTGCAATCCCCACGGCCCACTAACCGGCTAGCGAGACCGTCGTCCTGCCTGTCGAGGCATTGCACCAGTACTCCCTGGATTAAACTGCGACAAAATACAAGACATCTTACACCAACAACTTGAAAGGTTTTTTTTCCCCTAATATAATAAAATTCTTATGATGCATTGTTCATTAGGTTTGATATGTTTAGGGGCAGTCTTTACCATTATTTCACATTTGAGAATACACATTAAAGTATAAAGTATGTATTTTAAAATAATATAACAAATATATGTATTATTTGCATATTATACATGAATTATCTATGTCCTTTCACCACAAGATCGGATTCTTAGTATCAATCAATTTCTTGGACGGTGTTTATTGCTGGACCAAATGGCCATTGAGATGGGGTGAATTAGTGATGACTAAAAACTTTGATCCCAACTTGTTCATTTCTCGACTCACTCATAGGTGTTGATTGGTGCTTTCTACTCACAGCCAATCATATACAACCTACGACAAACATATGGCTACCACCAGCCTCTCAACACATCATATCCACCATAAACACAAACCATCCCATAGAGCACCACATTCACAAATATCCACAAGCAATTGCAAACCATAAGGCGCACACCACAAGACAGATATTGGCGTGCTTCACCATGTACATGTCTACATCCACGGAGCAATGCCTCAATGGACTTTGTATATTCTTAACACACTACTTTTGTTCACTATAACGATCCAGGAGTTATAACCCCTGCTTCTACCCTTTCAACAATAATTCTAGGGCTACAATCCCAATTTACCCAACATACAACTAAGAGGGCACTACAGCTAGGAGCTACAACCCGTGTTATATGCCTACTGAACAACCCCAGTACAACATTAAATGGGTTCTAAGATTAGCCTTTTTCACTGCCGGAGTGTCACTTGGGTTACTTGAAGCTTCTCGCAATAACCAAATCCTAGGTTCTCTTCTCCTTCTCTCCACAATACACTTTTCTTCAACTTCTTGGCTTCCCTTCAACATGAGGAGAACTTTGAATCATGTTCTTGTGCAAGCCAAGTCTTCATTAAGCCTTCCTTATTAACCCATAAATGTCTTTTTTAGAGCACGCCACAAAACCTTCACTTAAATTCTTAGATTCAACAATGAAACATCAAGGATTTGGGGATATTTGGGTTCAACCTGATGGGAGCTTCCTCTCCTTTGTTCCATCTTCTCCTCTCTTCTTGTTTTATAAGAGCTTATGAATA
Organism: Macadamia integrifolia; assembly: GCF_013358625.1. NCBI lineage: Eukaryota > Viridiplantae > Streptophyta > Magnoliopsida > Proteales > Proteaceae > Macadamia > Macadamia integrifolia. The sequence continues at coordinate 24,575,135 of NC_056561.1, read as the reverse complement.
GTCCTAAAATCCACTTAAGAAGCTCAACACAACACCCACAACTAAGCTTGGTTCAATCACCTAGTTTGAACTGTTTCCGTCTAACAAAAACTGACCTTTCCTCAGTCCAGATGGCAACAATGACCTGTCCTCACAGTAGCTCTACGCAATCACCGTGCATCCCATAGGTACTCAGATCTTCTCAATAGCCGACTCAGCTCTGAAGTCTGCTCAGCATCCCAAATCAACTATATAATTACTCAAGACTATCTACCAATGCCTATTGTCTGTAACTAATGACAATGGTTCTATTGGCTTCCAATTGTGCTAACTCTTCTCATCTTCAGATTGACCATCCACGCGCCTTCATCTCAGCTGAACTAAGTTCCTAACTGATTGTTTTGACAATAATAGTTGAATGTAAGTTATGCTTAACCTTTATGTCAATTCATATGAGATGTAGATGTTGGTGTACGATATCTTGTATTCTCTCGCAGTTTAATCCGAGGAGTACTGATGCAGGCCTCTTGACAGAACGACAATCTCTTTCTTTGTAAGCAATTGTGAGAGGTGTGAGGACAAGCGTTGTAACCCTATTCTCCGTTGACAGTGAAACAGTCACTGAGGAAGTAGGCAATCTTACCGAACCTCTTCAACCTGTGTGCATTACTTATTCTTGTTTTTCCATTACCTTCTAGATTGCTTTTAGGGTTGCATTTCTACAGTAGACCTATTTTGAGTTCCAATCAAGCAGCTAGGCTCAATAATTAGTTTTTCATCCCTCCCTTGTGAAAAGAATGGCTAAATAAGGAGCTAGATTTCTTAAACCCAACCCCCCCCCTCCAAAAAAAAAAAGGCCTAGGCTGATTCAATAAAATATATTTTAGGAAGTTCCTAGGTCTAAAACCTCAAAAATTATTTTACTGATAATGCAATAAAAAAAAAAATTAAGTAGAAAATGTTTTATGAAGCTTGTGGGTTAAAAGCAATGTAAGGATCGGATATCCATAACCCATGATGTACCATGCTGGGCTAGGGTAGAAAAACTAAGTATTCGTATTTCAAACAATGTGCTTTCTTTTCTGCCTTAATAGTAGTAGATCTACATGTTTTTGTTTCTTCTTCCTGATTTAAATTATTTAAATTTCTAGGGTTTGGAATTGAATCGGATGTTGATCCCATATTTGAATTCAGGTTTCTAAACCTTTGATCCAAGTTATAATCAAAATTGGGGTTGTTCAATTATTTAAATTGACTGCTTTCACTAATTGTATTCCAAAATTTGGAATTATGATCCGGGTTCTCTCTAATATGCCTTGGATTTCTAGAACATGCATACACTAAGATCTTCTTAAAAAAAATTTCTTTCCTTTTTCTTTTAAATAAAGAAAAGTCCCAGTCACTTGTCAAGTTTCAGTTTCCAGTTTCATTTTTTTTTTTTTCTTTCTGTTTTTTAAGAAAAGGAAAAACTTCATTTAATATACATTATTGTACGAAATGAAATTGTAAAATTGAAATCCTAGTACCACTTCGTCACTGGGCCTACAAAAAATAATAATGTTACACAAAAGCTTTAACACATCAAAAGGAGGGGGAGGGTCCAAGGCCATGAAGTGATATTGTAATCAGAAATTAGTTCCTCAAGATCTTTTGAATCGCTCCAAATCTCCCTGATTCTTCGTCTATCGCCCTTCACCTGCTTCATGAGGTATTTTCTGTCATCATATAATCAATACTTAATGAAACACAATTTCCTTTTGTGTATAATAAAAGTAGTTCATCCAAAAGTATTATTAGTTGCATAAGTAACTCCCACACAAATAAGGATTGGTGGGTCCACATTAGGAAAATTAAAAAAAAACTGACAGTAGCATTGGTTAAATTCACCTGGAAACATGGTTTCAAGTATCGGTCTGGGATCGGCCATATCGGTCATATTGGATTGGTATTGGCTGAGATCGAACCCTAACTCGATATCGATCTAGATCGATTATCCGGATCGTTACAAGGGTAAAATAGGAAAAATAATACTTTTTATAAAAATCAGGGATAAAATAGACCGATACCCACCAATCCGAATTGGTATCAGCCTTTGTCGATACCGATACCAATACCGTCCCCTAAATCCTTGCCTGGAGAGGTATAAGATAGCTTGTGCACTCCATTGCATCATAGGACCAAGAATCATGTGGGGATTGAATTATCTTGGTTTGTTTTTTGGTGAAATGGACTAATGTTTTATAAATAAAAATCCTGTGGCACTGTATTAGTGCCGTGAGGATGGCCATTGAGAGCACCACAGGGTCTATGCCCAAGTGCTTCCAGCCACCCAGATTCATACTGCACCAAAATGTGATTACTCAGATATTTGGACTGATTCTCAGCTGGTGATTGGTCTCTTCTCTAAGGACAGAGGCAACAAAATGGTCATAGGGGTTGTTTTGGGTCCTTGTGTGTGTATATAGATTGTTAATGGATGTTTGGAACTTTTATGCGGCTAGAAAATTGGACCGTATTATTTGATGAAGGCTTGGATAGAAACCTAGAATCAGTAGAATTAGGATAAAGGTTTTAAAGCGAAGCTTTATTTTTGGTTTTGTCTCAAGTATTACTGTGGATAGAGTCTACTGGGGGGCTAGGTTCTATGTTGCGAATCCCATTTAACTTAAGACTCCCCTGTTTCATTGGGCGTCTTTTTCCAATTACTCTCAGGACCATCTATTGTGTTTTGAATGCATCATATAGCCATTAAGTTGAAATAAGGCTGATTTTTTTTTTTTTTTTATTTCAAGACATGTTATCCCAAGTAATTTTAATTTTCTTTTTCTTATTAAAAAAAAAACACACACACACACAATGACAAAACCTGCTATCCAAATGGTCAAAATTTGAAAGAGGATGATTACCTTATGTAACAAGGTTGGCTCCATTTGATACAAACCAATTAAAGGAACGGGAAGGAAGTAACTTTCCAAACTAAAGAGAATTTTCTTATCATTTCTTCACATTACCACGTCACTTTATCTTGAACCAAAATTTCATGAATTTGTAAAATAAAACAACAATTACAAATAAAAAGAATATTATCATTAAATATAATAAAAATAAATAAATAACTTAATAAGTATAAAAATTTCATCATTAGCTTTGAAAACTTCCATTTTCCTTGCAACCAAACAGAGCCAAACGTATTACACTAACAAGGATTTGCGAAAACCGTACTTACCTCCTCAGAAAAATTACCAAACGTCTTAAAACTTAAAACCCAGAAAATCTGACCACAATCTGGGGAGAGAAATGTGAAGAAGATGATACATAGAAATTTTGAAAATTATCTAAAAAGAAACGAAGAAAAAGGGAGATGAAATAAGCCAAGGGAGAGTATTAAAAATAAGAGAAAAAAGAAGAAGAAGAAGAATATGTCGGGCGGTTCCATCGCTAAGCCTGCAAATCAGAGCAGCAAAGCGGCCACTGGAAGCCCAGATTGGTGATATGCGCCTATCGCACGATGCGTAATCGTACGCCACGAACTTTTTAACCTTTCTCGTGGAATACCACGCCACCCCTTCCCTCACGGGGGAAGCGCTCGGCCTAAGGCGACTCTTCTTTCTGGCGCTTCCGCTCTCTCCCTTATTTATATCTGCAAAAGAATGAAAACCCTAACCTGAACCCGTCACCCCATTTTACCACCATTCTTTCTCTTTTTTCACAATTGTATCCCCACTAAGTATCAATCGAGCCTATCGAGCCAAGTAAAATTGTGTAATCAGGCCTAACATTAGCTTTTTAAAGCCCAGGCCCACTAACTTCCCAGTCCATGAAACAAAGGCTAACGAAAAGGCTTTGTAGGGATATATTGATGGATTTAAGTAGGGGTGTCAAAATTGAACCACCCGAACCAGAACCGAAAACATTTACAATCCAGCCAAACCACATCATAGAAAAATGATCCGATTTTTATTTCATTGGTTCTCTTCCCAATTCGGTTTTTATTTGCACCAGAAAATCGACGGTTCTAAACCAAATAAGAACCGAAAAAATCAAATAGAAAATGATACCTCTCACTCGAACACTAGCCAACGAATCAATTGGAGTAAAATTGGACCGAATGCAAAACGATTCTGATTTTGATCGATTGCTATCCGGTTTGGTTTTAATTTCACCTTGTCAAAAAAATAAATTGAACCAAATAATTGAAATCTGACCGATTGACACCCTTAGATCTTAACATCTAATCAGCGGATCAAATCAATGATTGTCAATCCAACCAGTCAACTACCCTCCAAACTGATCCCTGCTCTGTCCACTTTGGTATTCTTCCTCATAATAATAGCATATATAACAGAGTTTATTAATTGTTGGGAATCACAATCATAGTAATAAAGCCGATAGATGTTAATAATAATCATAATATCAAGATTATGTGCTCATTCTTTCTACTTTTTCTCTTAACCATCCAATTCAAGCCGGCCCCAAGTGCAAGTCCAAATGTTTACAGAGATGGACTTTCTTAGCCCATTCCACCTAACATTGCGTGATGGCTTCTAATGCAATGACTGGCTCTTCGCTGTCCAAAATCAATCATCAATTGTCATAATTGTTGGTATCTGGCCATGATTTATAAAATCAATTTTGTTCAATCTCACACAGCACAGGACTTGCTCCGGAAGTTCCTCTGGTTTCTGGGCCTGTTACAGTGCAATGGGGTTAGTTTTGACCACAATCAGAAAGCTCAATTAAGTGCCTTAAGAATTAAAATGTTAGCTTGACTTCGGAGTTTGGACTATGGATAAAACTTAAATGAGAAGGTTTCTTTTAGAATCCACAAAACTTGTGAACTGAGATGTATTAAGCTAGGGAAATAATTATATGAACTATGAAGGACTATGAAGTCATACTTCAAAATCAAAAGGAATTAGGAAAGAGTAAGCAACAGCGTAAAAAATCAAAAGAGCGAAGATGGATAAAATAAACAATTAGATTTGAACTCATCCAAGCCACCTCCAGTTGGGAAGGTGGAAAATAAGTATATTACTATCAGTTCAGCTTAAATTATGAAGCTAAAGTTGCCCAAAAATGGGCAAACTTCATAAACTAGAACCAGTACCTGAATGGTTAAACCCAGATCAAGTATCCCATGCTTCAAACGTTCTCTAAACGATTCAATTCCCTTCCTTGATATGTAGCTGAAGCGATGTATATCCAGGTCTATCTCAAAGTAATTGGAACCCTGCATGGACAATAAATGGTTCAGGATTAATTTTATTAGTAAAAACCATCAAAAGCACAAGTAACAACATACTGAATATCCCCCTCCCTCCTTCAAAGAAAACTCAAAACTCTTGTCCCACAACAAAGAATTGGTATTAGTATTACAAACTCCCTTTTGTTACATGCAGACCATACTGAGCATCAGTCAAACAGGTGTCTTCAAGTTCCTTGTTTTCATGACACAAACATAAGAATTTGCATATTTTTAGTGCTGGATATTCAAGAAGTAACTTGCTTATCATCCACATTAATCTAATTATCAACACACATTTATTTATTTACTCATTTAATTTTAAGTTTGGTCATATACATTTATCATCTTGACATTAGCATGAGGAGGAAAACAAAGTTTTATTGGTTACCCTGTAGAAATTGTGCTGAGGGCGTGATAGTACTGGCTTGTCATTGTAAGCATTTAAGAGCTTCCTCTCAGTAGAGCTCAATTGAAGATCTTCTGGATTAACCATTCCAGCCAAGATTTTAAGTCTTTCTCTGAAAGGAACTGTGGAGTCCTTTGAAAACCCTTTAAACTTTTCCATTTCATCCTCAACAAATTTCTGTAGCATAAAAGCATATTATCAACCAATTGGAAACAATAAGAAACAAAATAAGATTAAATAGATAAACAGAAAGCAGTAAAGGCACACAAGAAGGAATGGCGATAGACACTACTAATTCAACTTGACAGTTATGATAACAGCTATTAACTCGAGCCAAAAGAATGATGCAAACACTAGCAATTTTCCACAAAATGGAAGCTAAGTTCCTTGTCTGAGTCTGACAGCTTGATTTGAACAGTAGGAAGTACAATCGCCAGTAGAGCAAACTGCAAGGGGGATGGGAAAGTTACCTTGATGCAATCCTGAAAATGAGGTGATACTTCTTTGTCAAAATTCTCTGAGACTTTGAAATATAATACAAGGCTCATCCCTTCCCCATCGCTGTCGCCAAGGAACATGGCAGCAGGATAAGTCGGTAGCTGTCACAAGAAAAAGGATATATGACGTGAAAACCCGCAGGATGTAGGACACTCCTAGTATATTGAATCTGCAGTTAGATTGGTACCACAACCAAAGAAATGAAGTAGGATGACAGAACAGATTAAATGACAATCAGAAAATACCTGAATATTAATAATGAGAAGTGCAGGTACTTTCTCATGTGTTTTCACAGGGGGAAGCTCAAGATGCTGGGCAATGTGATGTATCTTCTTTGAGCACACAAACAAGTCAACACCAATTGGGGTATAAGGACTACAGTTAGTAGCTGGGGATTTCCGCTTATCCCTGCATTGTATTTGCAAGTGATCATGATCAAAACAGGACCACCAGCAATTGATTACTGATGTATGAATTCTTGCTATGCGATCAAATGAAGCAAATCAAATAACAAACCTGAAATAGTTTTCTCCACGAATCTTGAAGACTGAAGGTGAGACATCAGACCAATGTCCTGGAGTTGGCTTCTCTCCTGTTGAAGAGGGAATCAAGAGTCCTGTTCTGGGACGATATAAGAATTTCTTTGAAGAACCTGCAAACACCAAATGCTTTCTGGTATCATTCCAAAATTCAAAATTACAATTTATCTAGAACTCTAAACTTGAAATCAGAGAGTCAAACTACAACATCAAACTTAAAACAACAACAGTCCAACCAAAAAGAATTTCAGAAATTGGTTACTCACTTTCTTTATTCTTTTATATCATGCCTACAGTTATATTTTCATGAAAGAAGTCACTCGTTTGCAGGCACTTATTGGAACTAGATAGTACTTACAGAATTCAATCATTTCATCTCCATCACAGGACTTCCTCTTAAAAGAGAGCCTGATAACTGTTGACTTCTTCTTTTGAGATTGGGCAACTGGACTTGCTGGAGGTTGATTCTTGTCATTGAAACTGAAAGTAGGAACCAAACGAGGCAAACAAGACTTCAAGTTATTTTCTTGAGATTTTTCTTCAGAGTCTTGTTTATCCTCCTTTAGACCATTAAAACTTCCATAAGGATCATCTAGTACTTTTTTCCTCTTCATGCAGACTTCATTGGCCTTCCCCAAGTAAGAGAGCTCATAACCTTGGGCACTTGCAACTGGAAATCCATCTGCTTCATTGTATTCCTCTTTGTTCACAGCTTTACCTCCGTCTATTTTCAGGTAACTTTCATAGAACCCTTCATATTTACACCCAGTATCAACATAACATGATGCAGACTCGTACTGAAGCACTTGGCTGTTTGAGATGTTCCCAACTACATTTCCCACAGAAGGGAAACAATCTGCAGAGAAAAATGAGGAAAAAATAACATTTGTCATTAATTACACACGTACACAGACCATTTAATTTGGTATCAGAATGTCACAAGGTATGTTCCATAAGGGCTCAGCCCACCTTCACAGGATCCTACCAGTGAGAACAACCAAATGTGAGTCAACTCTAGGGATGGCAATAGGGTGGATTAAGCCAAGGCCCTGCCCAGCCCCATATGTTAGTGCATGTTATAGTCCTCATCAGGTTAGAGTCATGTATCATTCTTGAAAATCTCTTGAGTCCAAGCCATCGTCACCTCATAAACCACTAAACTCCATGCATGTTTCATAAGGCAGCAAGGCAGGTTAGGACCATGGATCGAAATCTCGCCAACAGAATTTCAGTGTGTGTATGTGTGTTTTTTTTTTTTTTTTTGCCAAAGCTAAATTACATACGAAATAACATTTGTACAAAATTTTGGTATTTCGGCCGAAATTTCAGTATCGTTTCGGTATCTCGGTACATTCCATGTGTTATTATAAATACCATATCGCGGTCAAAATTTTGGTATTTCAGTCAAAATTTCAAATGTCTCGCCTGTCTCGGTGGTTTCGGTTTCATTTGTATATTTTGAAGGAAAAACACTCCAAGTCTCCAACAAACCTCTAATTAGCCACATCATCACACATTTTGACTTCCATTGGATTCCTACAAGATCTACACATTCAAAGCTTAGAAAAGGTAAAGTTCTTTCTCCAAAACCAGGTAAAATTTTCAGAACAGTTCGACGGTTGTTGCCAAACAAAGTTGCAACTCTAAAACAATGTCATGTCCTAATATTTTTGTATTTTATGTTTACTGACCTTAAAATAAGTTACCCACCAAGTTTCATGTCAAAAAAAGGCCGTTTGACCACCGAAACAAACAAAAAAAATACACCATTTCGGCCGAAATTTCGCCAAAACGAAATGAAACTTCAGTTTCTGAACCCACCGAAGCACCGAAATGAAACGAGATTTCGAAAAACCTTGGTTAGGACTAAGCAACATTCTAAGAGTGTTGAGTATGGAGATTGGTAAGACAGGCGCTCTTGCCAACCCAATATCGCAGCCCCCCCAAATATGTTTACCTTTTGTGAACCAATCAGTATATTTTCTGGAAGTTCACAACATGCAAAACATTGGGTGATTAGAATAATAGGATCATCCAATGCGGTTGTTTTTTAGTTCATTCAGTGTCATGCTTGTACTTTAGAGTGCACAAGTCCCTCCTCCACACCACACCACACCACACCACACCAAAGTCTTGCCATATGTGGACCATCCTTACAGTATTCTGGGACAGCTATCTAGGACTCTCTTCTAGTAAACTTGATTAGCAGAGAGAATAATTTGCTTTACCTCCATGCACACTAATGAAGTCATCATCAGAGTCTGATTCAAGAATACTGACAGAATCATACCATGCTTCTTCTTGGCATATCACTGCAAACACATAGACCCCTAAAGTGAGTCCTCAAGTGATCTAAAAGCATTGATAAGAAAAAATTTCTACATTGAGGATGAGGAAATGAATAGCAAAAATTTTAAATACATTCAGTAGGAAACTGTGATTCTCAAATTTGGTTATGGATAAGATTTCCAAATTTGGTTACGGATATAAACTTCCTCAAACCCCAAAAGATGGTTTAGGTAAAGGTGTCACATCCAATATTTTTTAGATGGTGCAATTTAATAGGGAAAAAAAAAAAGAGCAACCCGGAGCACAAGGCTCCTGCTACTGCAGGGTCTGGGGGCAAATGTCAGCCTTACCCCTGCTTTGCAGGAGAGGGTGTTCCCAAAGGTGCAATTTAATTGAAGATGGTGCAATTTAAGCATTCATATAAATATAAATAATGATAGGAACTATCAGAGAAAGGCGAAGATTTTTCCTTTTAGGGGGGGTAAAAAAGAAGAGAGTTTTGAATCATGGACAAGTAAGATTCACCAGAAGATGAGTGAAATACCATTTGCATCAATTTGACTGTGAAGCCACTGCAACTGGGTGAGATGGAATGTCATATTAGAAACCTCAGATCTTCTACATGTGGTTGTTGCACCCTTATCATAATCCACATGAACAAATTCACTGACAGAAATATCTGTTACACGATTTCCTGCATCACTAAGCCTTTTATTGGGTGCATCAGGGACAGAAGCAGAAATTTTTCCACGGCATTTGTTCAATCTGCGATGCTTCCTGCGGGGTCTAATTCTTTTTTTTTGTGTTGATACACAGCCACCCATTATGATTACTTAGTCTCTAAAACAAGAAATATGATCTTCATGAGATGCCAACAACCCTAGAAGATCTGCAACAGAGCATATAACATAAGAAAAACAAGGGACCAAATATGTGATTAGCACAAAAGAATATCAGAATGAAAATTTTCTAAATGCCAAAATAAAGCAGCCTTCAATCTGCCAAAATACATGGAAACCAAAATGCCTTAGGAAGGACATCATGACAATGAGATATAATTTGACAAAAAATCATGACAAGATCAATTTCATAGTCTAAAATATAACAGTGATTAGGACCCACTAACTCAGTTGTGTACCATTCATCAACCAAATAGAAGATCAAGTTCTGGCAATGAAATAGAGATTGGACTTAGGGCAATAACTAAGTTGCTCCCCAATACAAAGGATGCATTACTATTTTTCCACCAATTGGAGGAGAGGATCTCAGGTAATAACAAACCTCCAAATTAAAGATGTGAGATCATAAATGAAATTGTTGTAATCAACCAGAAGAATGGCAAACCAGAGTCAGAGAAATGTCCAGATGGGTTTACTTCCTGGCTAAATGATCATCAAGCTAGGACCACTCAAAAAGCAAGTCTCATCCCTGCCATTTTCACTGTATGTGCTGACATGGCATATGCAGCCACTGACAATCATATTAATTAAGGAATAAAATCGAAGTCCTTAACCGACCAGAAGTATTTCTAACAGTTTCCAGAAATATGTTCAAACAACATATACTCTAGAAATTATAACAATACAAACTATAGTTGAGAAGTCTTCCAAGACAATGAAAACCTTTCTTGTTCCATGTAAAGTTTAGTTGCTAATTGTATAAAAGCAGACAAGTGAAACAGCATCCAAATTAGCATGATGAATCATTACGTTCACCAGAGTTACTGGTGCTACAACATTACATTGGTTGCCCATTATAAAAGGAAATGCTCTGCCGAAAGCTTAAGAATGGAAAATAGAGCGTCATACAAGAACGAGGGGATCTATAGAAAAGCAAACCTGGCAGATTTAGTTGAGAAGATAATTTAAGAATGGAATTTAAACAAGAAAATTACCGCGGTCAATAGAAGTACCTCAAAGAAGAAAGTTAGCATTACAGATTCGAATCCAAGCGTCCGTGACCCAATATTCACTTCTGCAATATAGTTTAGGGAGAACTCAATAATCAGCAGAAGAGATGTCTAATGGGGCAAAAATCCTGAATCGCTGACCCGCATTTCAGCCTATAGGGAAGGGAAAAATAATTAAGGATCAAGTAAGAACTTGTGACTCTAACCTAAATTACGAGAACAGGAAATAAAATCCCTGATACTGCTTAGTAACAGGGAATAAGGAACCAGAATTGGTTCTTCAGCAATTCAAAAGGAAGAACCAAAAAAAAAAACCCAACTTTTGTGACTCAACTGCAACTTAATTCTCTTAAAAGGAAACTCGATTAATCTGCTTCCATTTTCAGAGAACCAACAGAGAAAAATATCACAAAAGCTAAATAGAAATAAGAAAAGGTCCGCATAAAATAAGCGTAGAAAGAATACAAAAGTCCAAACAGATTGAGAATAAAAACGTACGTCAAATTAAACAAACGACGAAGAACTGAAGGTTACCAATGAAGAATATGAGAAAACGAAATAGATTAAAAACAAGGGATAGGGGAATTACACAAACGCAAGAAATGTGATCGAAAAATATATATATAAAAATATAAAATATATATAAAACGATAAAACTTAGCAGATCGAGCAAGGAGAGAGAGAGGGAGAAACCTGATTAGAAACATGCGGAGCAGTTCAGCATCGACATCTTGACGAAGAAGAAGCTGTTATTGCAGAAGAGATCGGTCGGAGATCTTTCTCCTCCCTTCTGCAACAACAACAACAACAACAGCAACACAACAACAACAACAAAAACGGAGGTGGAGGAAGGAAACGAATCAACTCGAACAGGAATCAATGCCAACAATTATAATAACAATAACTAACAATATCAACCCGATACAAGACAAGACAGACAGATCAGAGCGAAGTCCACGTCGGATTAGATTTTTCGTTACGATTTTAAACAACCTCTCTCTCTCTCTCTCTCTCTCTCTCTTTTATTTTGTATTCTTCTCTTGAGCAGATCAGATAGGCTCGTCCTCGCTTTTTCCATCGAAATTTCGCGGGGAGTCCATGAGCCCTCATTGGTCTTTCCTCCACCTGTAATTTTTTATTTATTTTAATATCTCAAATGTTTTTCTCTCTCCCTAAACTGAGAGAGAAAAACTGTTCTTGCAAAGTCCAAAACTTTCAATTCGAGAAATTTTTCCTTCAAATTTTAGCAGGTCCAAAAATCCAATCTCGACCTTTACCCCGTTTCTACTTTTAATTATTAGTACGGAATTCTAAAAAACAAATTAAAAGGCGTGAGAACCGTTGAGAACATGGTTTCAAGTATATTAATTATATCGTATTAGTCTAGATTGAGACTGATTTCTCAATCCCCACCCTAATGGATGATCAATTATTTGTATTGTTTTAAGAGTAAAATAGTAAAAAAAAATTGATATTTTTTAGTCAAGACCTTTTTTTTTTTTGTTTTTTCAGGTAAATACCTTTATTTCTATATTAAATTAATGAAAGTAGTGACCATCTGTCATAATTTTACGGATCAAAACTAGTCTAGTGTAAAAGAGTACATGCCACAAAAATGATCAATTCCTCTATATGTGCTTTTGAACCATTCATGGTACTTAATTATAATTATAATTTTTTTTATCAAACAAATTTTTTTTTTTTTTTTTTTGGCTTGGGGGTGAGAAAAAACCCTGAGGATTTGGTGTTGTCTATGTCAGACACAAGTGCGCAAAAAAATCAATGCTACCCCCCACCCCGTCAATTGAAGATGGTTTTGCATTTCCTTTCATTGGCTTTTTCCATTGGTTTTTTTTTTTTTTTTTTTTTTTTTTAAAAAGGTTTCTACATTTATATGGGAGAGTGTGGCCCATATACCCAGACACATGGGGGTAGGGCTAATTGGCCGGCCCATCCTCATAAAAGGAAAATAACATTTATATAGATGCTTCCTCGTGCACTATCATTGACACTCATTCATGCGAAAGAATCGCCTTCTATAGGAAATAGTTTTCCTTCTTTTTAGTAGAAAAACCGATTTTCTTCATCAACAATGTGAAACTCTCTCTAAATCATAGTTTAAGGAATCAAATTAGTATCAACCCTGTACAATCTTGATTCTTAGCCAATACCATATCGCTATATCAATACAGTTGAAGGGTAGTAAGGTTTTGAAAAAAAAAAAATGATTTTTTTCATAGCAACTAAGGGTATTTCTATTCGATTCCAAATGATTCAGGCCTATCCAAATCAAGATTGAATAGTATTGGGCCTGTCTGATCATGAGACCCTTTTTTTTTATTTATTCTAGTATCTTAAATCATGTTTTAAATAAACAGTTTCCAAAAAATTAAAAATAAAAATTGAAGCATGCCTGATAAGGAATTCAAATGATTAGACGTTTTTATGGAGTAAATAATTCCATCTTGAGCCCTTAATTCGACTGCTCAACTTGATAAGGTTAGTAAATTCATGATAGGACATCAATGGAATAAAAGTTTGATCACTTCTGTTCTTCCTAATATTCTATCTTCTATGATCTATCAAATCTCTTTTTCCCTTTTTCTCTTGAGAATGAAAGATGGTGGTGCCATCTTTCAAAAAAAAAAAAAAGGGTTTTGCAGAACTAAGAACTTCTAATGGATGTTATAACAAGTTTACATGCTTATTTCATTTCTCTCAATGATGATGATTTTTTGAAAACATAAAATTCACCCCAAATTTAAATTGTTCTTTTGGAGATTGGCTCTTGATAGGATTCCTACAAAAGACTTCTTGCATAAATGGGTGGACTTAGATCTTGTATGTGATCTATGTTTCTATGAGTAGGAGAACATTCAGCATGTTTTCCTCACTTGCGAATTCTCAAGAAGAACCCAGGCAGCGAGTCCTTTGAGATTGAGATGAATGTCTACAAATTTTATCTATTTCAAACTTAATAATATATTTCTTCCACTTCTATAAGTTGAGGTTGAATGAGTTGAACCATTTCTTCAATATCTTTATTATTACTTGCTATTTTATTTGGATGCATAGGAATATGGTAACTTTTGGGTCTTCTAAGTCTAAACTCCATCTCATCTTGGACCAGGTATATTTCTAGATTAACGATGGACCTAAACAGAGGTCATTACTTACCCAGATAGATGATGTGTCACAGCTAAAAATTGGCCCCCTGTCTTATACCACTCAATCTCTAGATATTCCTTTTTTTCACAACATTGTCCTTGTTACCATCGTTGTGTTCTCTAAAAATCAGAATATGTTGGGCTGGGCAACTGCTATGTTCTCAAAAAATAGTTGCTTACTCATATTTGCTAATTATGTGATAGGAGAGGATATTGAAGAAATAACGCAGGAAATTCTCTATGGGTTAGATGAAGCTTCCAAGCGTGCATGGGAGGAAGTACAAGAGATTTGGAGTAATGTGCAGGGTCTTGAAAAACTACTGCATCCTAATAATTTGTTGATGTGGCCATGGTCCACAATTTCTCTTCGTCTTGAGTTAGAGAACCTTTTGTTCCAACCCACTTTTTTTTGTAAAGAATGTCAAGGACTGCCTCTAAATTTAGTTAGGCTTGTTGGCTATAAGGCTTTCACTAGGAAATTGTGATTCAAGACACTAACTATTTGCACAAAGTTGTAAATGACTTGTATTTTTTTTTTTATCCTTTTTGTTCCAACAAAAAAAAAAAAAAAAAATCGACCTGCCATGAGTTATTTGATTTTGCATCATTAGATTTGTGGAATTTTTTTTTTTTTTTTTTGATAAGATAGATTTGTGGAAGATGATATATTGAATTGATTGCTTTATTGAAAGACTAAAAAACGTACAATTATCCACTTGGAGGCTAGACTTGACCATTGTAGTTAAAATCTAATCTGTTACTTAAAGCTAACTCAGCTTCTTTATCTTCTTTATCCTAAGTTATCAGATCCAACCTCAACCTTAATTAAAAAGAAAAATACCACAATAATTTTGTCTTATCTCAATTAAATGAAGTCAGTTACATGGATTCTATTTCTTCTATCAATTATGTTCAAAGGCATACAAAATCCTAATCCTAAGCTATACATGTCCTTCCTCATTACTACTTCATCTATGACCATTTTAGTTCTACTTATCACCAAAAATAAATAAATAAATAAGCCTACCTCTGGCTCTTTTTGAATGTGGAACTTGTATCAGATCAAAACTTTTCCGATCTAATACAATGGATCGATTCCTACACAATATAGGGTATTCGAATCAAACAATATAATTCAAGTTTAGGGTAACCTCTTGAGTGCTGCGATCAAAGTACCTCGAGCAGTTTTCAGTACTTGAACACAAAACCCATAGGAAGTAGGAATCGACTTCTAATCAACACTGAGTCAAAAATACTATAAACTAATAATAAATTGTGCAATTTTTCTCTCTTCTAATGCTATATTTAT
The DNA here is from genome assembly GCF_013358625.1 of Macadamia integrifolia. Classification (NCBI taxonomy): domain Eukaryota; kingdom Viridiplantae; phylum Streptophyta; class Magnoliopsida; order Proteales; family Proteaceae; genus Macadamia; species Macadamia integrifolia. The sequence continues at coordinate 24,559,794 of NC_056561.1, read as the reverse complement.
AGCAAGGTCTGATTCCTTTCCCCTTTTGGATTGCTAGTGGCAAGTGATGCGGTCTTATTAGGTCATACACTAAAGTAATTAACACTATGACAATACCCAATCAGTTAAGTTAATTTCATATAAGTGCACTTTAGTCTTGGTAATAATCACAAAACCAGTAATTAATAGAAAATATTACGCGTAGATCCCTCCAATTTGCAATCTCTTATAATAGACCCCAGGGAATGGAATTAAATTACTGCCAACACCTGAATCTATTGAATAATTAGTATATAAGTATCATGATTAGTAATTAGACAACAAAACAATACGATTAAATATTTATAAAATATATTTATTAAAAATAATAATTTTAAAATTTATTTTGTTAACATTTTAATAGCAACCATCCAAAAGAAATATATATCCCGAATGGAATAATCCATAATGGCTGCGATTGCTATTCCATTAAGATGAAAATTCATTATATCCCCATTGGATGCGATTGCAACTCCATCATAATGGGTGTGGTTACTGCATGAAAATATATCCCTAATGGGTGTGATTGTTGCTCCATTAGGATGAAAATCCATTAAATCCCTGATGGATGCAATTCTTGTTCAGTCAGGGACGAAATTATATCCTAGATGGATGTGATTGTTACTTTATTAGGATGAAAATTCATTATATCCCTAATGAATGTGATTGTTGTTCCATCGGGCTGAAAAATATCCCTAACAGAGCGATTATTGCTTCATTATTATGAATCTATTATATCCTTGATGGATGTGATTGTTGCTCCATCGAGGATAAATATATCCCTAATGGATGTGATTACTGCTCCATTAGGATGAAAATCCATATATATATATATATATATATACATTCCCCTAATGAATGTGATTGCTACTTGTAGGCACCTAATTTTGCCACCCGCCTTGAAAATAATGATAAACAGGGAATGATCAAGCTTCATGCTCTACATCGGAAGAGAATCTAGGCATTTCATGATAATTCGGACCCAACAGCAACTTGAAACCCTATTAAACCGAAAAATTGACAGCAACTCGAATCCCTACTCCAACCCAAAAATCGACAGTAACCCGAAACCCTAATCTGGCCCGGACCTTTTTTGTACCCAATCTTGTGGTACGTGATATTAGCATGTCATATGCTGAAGAATCGATTCTAAGTACTCTCTGATGGTGTGGGAATGGCATGAATAAGGATTGTCGGAACACCCCAGGCTTGCTATAGGAAAAAAAATCCTTCCTGCAAATTTCAATTTTAATGAGCAAAAAATGAGCTCAAAACCCACGCCTTTCGATAGCACTCAGTTATATGATTATGACGATATGTCGCATGTGAAAATCGGACCATCGGATCTCTTGGAATCACTCTCGAAAGTCAAAACAGGGCATACTGGACTAGTTTTTGCCCAAGGTTCTTCCCGGGCCTACAGTTTCCCCTTAGGGTTTTTACCCATTTTAGCCCAGATCCATGAAATACTGCCTTTTGGGTGGCAGACCGGCAAAAAAATATTCCCTTTTTGGCAGGTCTATCAAAATCCAAGTTGAGGGGTCCAAAAGCCTATAAATAGCACCCTCTATTGCCATTTAAGAGTGTGAAAAGAATATGAGAGAGACCCCCCACCTACCTCATGATTGCCTGCCCTTTCCCTTGTGAGAGAGCCAAGTGTGGAGAGAATGTTCCATTTCCTAATCATTAACCCCCTTGCCATTTTTAATATGTTCCTTCACCCAAGCATTAGCCATTTCCATTTTTAGCCTACTCCTTCATTCTAATCATGGCTGGCCTAGGAGAAAGGTCTTAACCTGACGTCTGATCCAAGGCTGAAACTCTGCCCGATTGGGTCTGGATTTTTTACTTCAACACATCGAAGTTCTGCTGAAATTTTTGAAAATTCTCAAGAAGTATGTCAGATTTTTGATGTGTCGTCGAAGGCCTAGATTCTCCAAAGAAGAGGAGCAAGCAGCCAAGATTATTTCCACCTGGGAGCCTTCACCAGGATTATGTACATATCAATAGAGGCCCACCCCTCTTGACCCGAAACAAAGGTCAGGTATAATTTCTTAACAGAGTAGACGTAACATAGACATTTTACTTAATATAGCATTTGTATAATGTTGTACATTAAATATTTAGTCATGCATGTGGTTTAGGATATATTATAGGGAATATTCATATTTAAGCATCTGATTCTTACCTTAATCTCTGGATCAGACCGAGCCTATCTCGGGATAGGAATGGGCCCACACCCTGAGTCCTAGGCCCTAATCCTTGATGACAAATCCAATTTTTATGATTCTCAATCCCCGAATTGGCCATTATTTATTGAACTAACATTAAAATAAAAATAAACACCACATCCTTTGAAAAAAAAAAGAAGGGGAGGGAAAGGGTCCATTACCCTTGTAGTGGCGACTCCATTGGGGATTTGTCAAACTTCCAACACTAGATGCTACCGTTAAATACAAGAATATTCCATTTTGATATATTTGTTTGAAGACATGTTTGGCTAACTCATGTTTGTAATTATATGTACTAACCGCATCATGCATCATGCTCGAAATGAAATCATGTGACGAGGATACTTCCTGCCATACCAGCACCCTCAGGGAATAGGGAAGGTGTTGCTTATGGCACTTTTTATGAGAGTCAAATTTTTTCTCTTGCTTAATTCCAACCTGCGATCAAGTTTCAATAGGCACTTCCTGTAGTAAGTCCCTTATGCATTTACAGTGAGTGTGGTCTTCCTCCTCCAGAAACCCTTATTTTATAAGGCTTGTTGGAACCCCTCATATGCTGGCCCAAAATGGAACAGTTGACTGCCTTCCATGTCAACTTGGTCCAAGCATTGGGACATTCAACTGTTATAAATCAGGGTGTTACATTCAACCTGATCGAAATTGGACCAAACCGATCGATTGACACTCTTACTTCCATACATGTTTAGTCACAATATATTGTTAAAATGAAACTAGATCTAGATCTAGGGTTAGTGTGGCCAATGCCCCATCAAGGGGCCAATGAAAACACGTACATGACATCAACGTGGACTTTTTTTGTTATGAGAGCAGAGTGGTAATTTGGTGCAGGTTTGTATTGCCTTCCCTTCTTATGTGAAATTATGATAACTATGGTTAGGAATCCTTTCTTAAGGGTACAATATTAATTTTGAAGACAAAGATACCAATACTTCCCCTTCGAGGATATGGAAGGGGCTATATATGTCAATGGAAAACTTTTGCTTCATCATAAGTAAAGGAAATCAACGATCAACAAAGTTGGCCCTCTTATTGTATAAAATCGTTCATACCTTGGGGTTCCGAGGGAGATTAAGTTAGGGAATCTCTTCACCATGGGTGAAGGGAAATTCGGTCCTACGTCCACTAATTAAACAATAGTAGATTTTTTTTTTTGGTAGCAATAGAAGTATCTTTCCTTACTAGGTTAGTACGAAATATTTACATATAAAAAATATAGGAAAATTTACATCCACGTCCCCTCGTGTTTGCCTTTTTTACGTCCTCCTCTCCCTTTGAATTTTGTTTATTATATTAAAACCCACAAATCTAACACAATGAGGGTCTTTTGAGGGTCAGTCTGTTAAGTGGATATATTTTTCATTGAATACCTATTGCCTTATTGGTTCAACATACCAACGTTTGAAACACAACTCTTAGGCGATTGTCTCTCCAAACTAGCAAAAGTTCTCTTTTTATCAGCAAAACACAGATGTGTAATCATTGGATTAGTACACCGATGATGTAGACCCAACAAGCCCTCATCAACCTTCACCTTAAAAATACCATTTCGAACCTACATAACTAAAACAAAGAGGTATGAAAAAAAATCCTTGCCTCAAGCCTCGAGAACTGGTAAAGTAACCATGGGGGACCCTATTGATGGAGATGGAAAACTTAGCAGAGGAAATGCACGGTGTTATTGTTTGTCACACTCCACTTCTAGTAATCCCAACTTACCATTAGGAGTACCTATGTGTGTTAAGATGCTTACCCGTCTTACCAACCTACCAAGATCCCTGATAGCAGTACCTTAATATACACAATCTCACAACACAAACCAACAAATAGCAACAGAATCAGAGTATAATAGTGGATCAGAAATTAAAATGGAAAAATTATCTAATGATATTACATAATCATAACCATGTTATCCCATTTACAAATATCCATGGCTTATACATAATAAGCCCAACAGAATACCAATGTATAGTTCGGTATCAAAATCAATCAAAATCCAATGTGCATCTCAAGGTGCCACATATGCACAATGGTCACAGGCACAATCTTGATCATGCTCTTTGGCTTCTGGAATCCACCAGTCACCTACTCCATAGTCAAGTCCCAAAGAAGTTGAGTCACCACCCAACGACACTATTGTACCTACATTATCATCTAAAAAGTAGCATATACGTGGGGTGAGCTTCCAACTTGCTCAGTGAGGGGTGGGATTCATGCACAATCAAGCACAAACAGTCATATATACGAGTTGCTGCCAAAAAACCCCGCTAGTCGAACCTACACAAACACAGACGACGGAGGCCCGGAGCTGTCTGGGGTTAGTCCTCCGACGCTCAAGTCAGGGTCGGCCGCACAGTTCAATAAGGGAGTAATGATGAGGGTATCAGCACTTACCTCTCCCTTTCTTCCGAGCCTTCTTATATAGCTCTTAGGGTTTAGGGTTTTTTCCTTTTCTCGGAGGAGTCTTCCCCGAGTCTACCTTCTTCCCTCTTAGAGTCCCACTCGAATACGTCCATCCTTCTGGGGGGGAATATTCCCCTCATGCAGACGACGTGATCCCGCGTGATTTTGTGAGCGTGCCTCAGTGATTGAGCGTGCTTGAGCGTGAGTGATTTCTTGGAACCTTCATCTGGCAGAGGATACGTGTCTCAGAGGCGACACGTGTCATTGCCCCCACCGAGAGGTCAATTTGGCTATATCAGGAGCCCCCTTACTCCCACTAGGAGCTTCTTCCTGTGGGAGTAACCAACATCTTTTTTTTTGGTTGACTTGTTCCTTCGACCTTGGCATTACTAGCGACCGAGGCTTGGGGTCGACCGAGAGAGAGACCTTCGGTCGATTCAGATCGGCCTTACCGAGCCCCCTACCGAGGCGAGGACCCTCGGTTAGGTCCGTTCAGCTTTGGCCGAACTCCCCACCGAAGGAGGGACCCTCGGTCAAGTCTGTTCGGATTTGGCCGAACTCCCCACCGAAGGAGGTACCCTCGGTCAGGTCCGTTCGGCTTTGGCCGAATTCCCAACCAAAGGTGGGACCCTCGGTCAGGTCCGTTCGACTTTGGCCGAACTCCCATCCGAAGGAGGGACCCTCGGTCAGGCCCGTTCGGCTTTGGCCGAACTCCCCACCGAAGGAGGGACCCTCGGTCAGGCCCGTTCGGCTTTGGCCGAACTCCCCACCGAAGGAGGGACCCTCGGTCAGGTCTGTTCGGCTTTGGCCGAACTCCCATCCGAAGGAGGGACCCTCGGTTAGGTCTGTTCGGCTTTGGTCGAACTCCCATCCGAAGGAGGGACCCTCGGTCAGGTCCGTTCGGCTTTGGCCGAACTCCCATCCAAAGGAGGGACCCTCGTAGGTCCGTTCGGGCGCAAACCTCGAGGCTTCGTATCCTGACGTGGCGGTGCCATTAATGCTCGGGAAGTCGTACCGCCTTTCCCCCATCTATATAGTGTGGGGGGCCATTTGTGGGGCATTTTTCTTTTCCCTTCGGAGAGCTCACCTTCGGCCTCGGTGTCCCTTTGAACCTTCGCCTTCATCTTCCCTTAGTTTAGCAACTCCCACAAGTAAGTGATGTCTTCCTCGTCGGGCTATAGCCCATCGTCCCGCTAGAGGTCAAGGCCAAAACGTAGGTATAGGAGTCCTAGGGAAGTCCGAGGGATGTCCTCGGATTCCACCGACTCTCCCTCCTCCCGCGACTCATCGTCCGCGGCCTCACCGTCGGGGTCCAGGGGTGGCTCCAACGGCGAGGGGTTCAGGGAGAGGGTGCTCGATGCCCGAGCCCAGACCCAGGAGCCCCTAGAAGTGGAGGCTCTCAACATCGTCTCTACGATGGACGAACCAGAACTGGAGGAGCTGAGGGCCTCCTTCAGTGTTTCGGACGCTTTCGAGCTCCTTCTGCCCAAACCCTCTGACCGAGCCAGCTATCGGAACTCCAAGGAGCTGTGCTTGTACAAGGAGGCCTTCAAGGCCGGTCTTCGGCTGCCCCTCCACCCCTTCTTTACAAAGGTGTTTCGGCACTATGGGGTATGCCCGACCCAGCTAACGCCGAACGGGTGGCGACAAGCGTTAAGCTTCGTCATCTTCGTTCGGCACAAGAGGCCCCTCTCCCTTCCCCTCTTCATTAACTGTTTCCTTCTTCAGGCCTGCAAGGGGCTTACGGGTTGGTATTATTTTTGCCCCCGAAAGGACCTTCGGCTCCTGAAGGGTTACCCGACTTCCATCCACGGATGGAAGGAAAAGTTTTTCTTCGTGAAGTCGACCGAGGGGGTGCCCTTCGGCACGGTCTGGGATATCCCGGACCTTAGGGATGTGAACTCCGCCCCTGCCCTATTCGGGGCAGACGCGGAGTCATTGGCAATGGCGAGGTGGCAAGAAGGTTGTTCTCCAGTCGAGGCCGACTGCCTCAAGTCCGACGCCATACTCTTCAAGTTTGGGCTTAGCCCGGGTGAGTTAGGCTAGCCCCCGTCTGCTTCCTTCGAGTATCGATTCTTTATGCTAATTACCTTGCTTCTTCTTACAGTACAAGTCACCAGGGCCGAGGCTAAGGCCACCGCCGAGGCGAGGCAGGCACAGATTAAGGAGGCCAAGGCACGTGACGCCCAACAGCAGCCGAGGCCGAAGCGGAAGGAGAAGAAGGGACCGTCCTCCGAGACTCCGAAGAAGAGGCCCAGAGTCGAAGGGCCGAGTGCCGAGGCTGTCCAGGCCCTCGCAGCTCAGAGCCGAGACGGGCCTGCTCAAGACCCCTCCCCCGCTGCTGTCTCCCGAGGCCCGAGGGTTGCGATGACGAGGGCTGAGGTGGGGTTCGTCCCCCAATGGTCAGTGAAGGAGGACGACACGCTGGCCGTCGGACAGGTTGCTAGGGAGTTGGTGATGAAGGGGAGTCTTCCCCGAGATGCCACCGAGGCCCAGAAGCAAGGGACGGCGGCAATGATCACCTCCGCATGCATCTTCATGGTGGGGGTAAGCTTCGGTCCCCCTACCTTCTTTTACTTGTATATATATATATATATTAAGCTTATCTGACCTTCGGTGTTTCGTGCAGGCTCAGAATCAGATGGGTCAGCTGGCGGCTCGAGCCGAGGCTATGTGCCGAGACCTTGAGGTCGCCGAGAGGGAGAGGGTCTCCCTAGACAACGAGTGCACCCTCCTCCTCGAGAAGGTGGAGCACTTGGAGAAAGAGCTAGTCTTCGAGCGCCGAGAGTACGATCGGAAGCTCTCGGAGCTGAAGTCACAGGTGAAGGCCCAAATTCAGGAAGCCGAGGCCCAAGGGGTCGAGAAGTATCGGTCCTCCGAGGACTTCAGGGAGGAGATCAAGCGCGCCATTGCCCCGGGGTACACAATGGGCGCCACCGAGGTCCGAGATTGGGTCCTCGAGCGCTTCCCCGGGGTCTCCTTCGAGGACAGCGGCCTCATCTTCGAGGACGACGACGTGGAGGCGGTTCCCTCGGCCACTGAGGTTGTCGACGCCGATGGTGGAGGCTGCAGCGAGGAAGGCGAGGTCCAGCTGCATCGAGAAGTCCCTTTGACTCCCGGCCATGGAGGTTCGGACCAGGAGACTCTCCCAGTCGAAGACGAGGCTGCGAACCCGACGGACGCTCCTTGAGGTCACCTCGAGCCTCAGCTCAGAATACCCCCCCTCTTGTTATGTAACCAGCCTTCGGGCTTCTTGTGGCTTCGGGCATTATGCCTTATGTAATTAGCCTTCGGGCTTTTAATGTAATCCTTGCCTTCGGGCTTTATGAATGCATCAGTCTTTTTTCATCTCTCCTGTCCCTTTAATGTTGTCTTTAATTCGTAGATAGGTGCAAAGAGCCGAAACCCTAGTTGATCTTCTTAGGCGTATGGCCCCAAGACTTGGCCGAAGGCCGTCCTTTCGAAAGTCAGACGAAGGCCGGCCCTGCAATAATGTAATTTTTTCCAAGTGTTTTCCCTCTCGGCTCCAGCCGAAGGGTTTGTCAGACGCATGGATCTGGGACTTGGCCGAAGGTCGACCCTTCGATAGTCAGACAATCACCAAGCAATTCACCAAGTGTGCACCCTCGGCTTAAGCCGAAGGGTCTATCAGATGCATGGATCTAGGTCTTCGCCGAAGGCCGACCCTTCGATAGTCAGACGTTCACCAAGCAATTTACCAAGTGTGCACCCTCGGCTCTAGCCGAAGGGTCTGTTAGATGCATGGATCTAGGACTTGGCCGAAGGTCGACCCTTCGATAGTCAGGCAATCACCAAGCAATTCACCAAGTGTGCACCCTTAGCTCAAGCTGAAGGGTCTGTTCCAGCCGAAGGGTCTGTTAGATGCATGGATCTAGGACTTGGCCGAAGGTCGACCCTTCGATAGTCAGGTAATCACCAAGCAATTCACCAAGTGTGCACCCTCGGCTCAAGCCGAAGGGTCTGTTCCTTTGGTAAGTTCCTTCGACCCCGAGTCAGGTCTTAGGTCGACGGTGACCTTCGGTCAGGTCCGTTCGGCTTTGGCCGAACTCCCAACCAAAGGGGGGACTCGACCGGGTCAGCCCAGCCTTGTTTGTGCCTCGACCGAGGTGTGGACCTTCAGTCATCCGTTCAGCAGGGTTAAAGGTTATCAGCCTGGAGAATGTCTCAATTGCCGTAAACCAGCTCTCGTATTATCCATGAATAAAATCTTTCGGATTTTAAGATGAATTACAACTTAAAGGTTCATAAGGGCGATAATTACAAAGAACTACAAACGGAAAAACAAGAGTGCGTGCCCGCCACTTCACTGCTGGTGGAATTTTCTTAAATTCTGAGAGTTCCACGATCGGGGTATCCTTCCTCCCCCCGTAGTCTCTAGGTGATAGGACCCTGGTCGTATTACCCTCGAGACTCTGTAGGGACCTTCCCAGTTTGGATCTAGCTTCCCTTGATGTCTTGGGTCCGACACTTCCGCCCTTCTCAGGACAAGGTCGCCCCTCCTGAACTCGTTCTTCCAAACTTTGGTGTTGTAGTGCCTAGCGACCCTCCGCTGGTAGGCGGCGATCCTTTCCTGCGAAGCTTCTCTGGTTTCTGCCAAGAGGTCTAGATTCGCCCGGAGCCCCCCGTCATTTTCGTCTTCGTTGTAGTACCGAATCCGATGGGTAATGGCCCCTATCTCTACTGGGAGTACAGCTTCAGTGCCGTATGTTAACATGAAGGGTGTTTCTCCGGTAGCTAACCTCTCAGTAGTGCGGTAAGCCCAGAGAATGTGGTGCAACTCGTCTGCCCATAGTGCTTTGGCATCATCTAGCCTCTTTTTTATCCCTTGGAGTAGCGTACGGTTGGTTACTTCTGTTTGCCCGTTGGTCGATGGATACCCGACGGATGTTTTCCTGTGGTTGATGCCGAGGGCTTCACAGAACGCGTCGAAGGTTGGATTGGAAAACTGAGTTCCATTGTCCGTAACCACAACCTGGGGGATTCCAAATCTGTATACTACCGCCCTTTGGAAGAAGTCCCTTATGTTCTTTTCGGTTATCGTCGCTAGGGCTTCGGCTTCCGCCCACTTTGTGAAGTAGTCGACTGCCACCACGACAAACTTCCTTTGTCTCGTGGCCAGGGGGAATGGGCCTAGGATGTCCATCCCCCACATGGCGAACGGTACTGGGCTAGATAAGGACGACAGCTCGGTAGAATGTAGCCTAGGCACGGGGGCGAACATCTGGCACTTGACACATTTCCTGACCAGTGATTCTGCGTCCTTTCTCATTATCGGCCAGTACAGGCCCTGCCTTAGTACTTTATGCGCCAGGGCCCGGGCTCCAAGGTGTTGGCCACATATCCCTTCATGCACTTCCCGGAGCGCGTACTCGCCGTCGGAAGAATCCAGGCACTTGAGGTATGGTGAGGTGAACCCTATCTTGTATAGCGTGTCATCCTTCAGGAAGAAGCGCGATGACCTCATTCTTACTTTTCTTACTTCGTCCCTATTCTCTGGGAGCTTTCCCTCCTTGAGGTATTCTATTATGGCGTCCATCCAGCTTTAGCCGTTTTCACCTACGGGTAATACCTCGTGGGGTTTTTCGATGCTTGGCTATGGTAGTACTTTGAAATACACCGCTCATCCAAGTTCTGCGAAGTCGGAAGTGGCCATCTGTGATAGTGCGTCTGCGCTAGCATTCTCTTCTCGTGACACCTGCTTTACCTCAAATTCCTTGAAAGCCGCTGACCTGTCTCGCACAGTGTTCAAGTATTCGGCCATCCTCTGCTCTTTGGCCTCGTATTCACCATTCACTTGCCGCACCACAAGTTGGGAGTCGCTATGCACTACTAGTTCCTTCACCATCAAAGCCCGAGCCAGATTAATTCCGGCTATTATCGCTTCGTATTTCGCTTCGTTGTTGGAGGCGTTGAAGTCGAACCGTAGGGCGTATTCTACTTTGAAACCCTCGGGGCTTACCAACACGATTCCTACGTCGCTTCCATCGCTGTTGGAAGCCCCATCCACGTAGAGTGTCCAAGCCTCATCTCCTCGTTCCTCGGCAGATTCCTGTGGGTCATCGGGGATCGTCGTCTCTGCTATGAAGTCTGCGAGGACCTGTGCTTTAATTGCGGTTCTCGACTTGTACTGGATGTCAAACTCTCCCAACTCTATGGCCCAATTTACCAGGCGATCGGACATATCTGGTCGCTGTAATATTTTCTTCAGGGGCTGGTCAGTGAGTACGCATACCGTATGTGACCGAAAATATGGCCTCAGCTTTCTTGCCGCCGTCACGAGGGCGTACGCCACTTTCTCTGCCTTTCGATATCTTGTCTCGGCATCTAGAAGGGTTCGGCTGACATAGTATATTGGCCGTTGTTGCCTTCCTTCCTCTTTCGTCAGTACGGCGCTTACAACAACTGTCGATACAGCAAGGTACAGCTGCAAGGCATCCCCGGTGTTCGGCTTTGTCAGCAGCGGGGGTGCGGCCAAGTATTCCTTCAATTGTTCGAAAGACTTTTCACACTCCTCCGTCCACTCGAACTTTTTGGTCCCTTTCAGTGCTTTGAAGAAGGGAAGGCATCTATCTGCAGACCGAGACATGAATCGTCCGAGGGCGGCGACCCGACCCGTCAGCTCCTGGACTTGCTTCACGTTCTGGGGTGACCTCATGTCCCGAATGGCTTGTATTTTGACTGGGTTGGCTTCAATTCCTCTCTCCGAGACGATGAAGCCGAGGAACTTTCCCGAGGCTACTCCGAAGGCACATTTTGCCGGGTTCAGCTTCATGCCGTACCGTCGCAGCACCTGGAACGCTTCTTCCAAGTCTTGGATGTGTCTTTCCACCTTAAGGCTTTTCACGAGCATGTCGTCCACATATACTTCCATGGTTTTGCCGATCATCCCTTTGAAAATTTTGTTCACCAACCTTTGATAGGTGGCCCCTGCGTTCTTTAGTCCGAAAGGCATGACCTCATAGCAGTACAGCCCACCCTTGGTTATGAAGGATGTTTTCGGGACATCGGCCTCAGACATTTTGATTTGGTTGTACCCCGAGTATGCATCCATGAAACTCAGCGCCTCGTATCCCACCGTGGCGTCGATGAGGAGGTCTATCTTCGGCAGGGGGTATGCGTCCTTCGGGCAGGCCTTATTCAGATCGGTGAAGTCCATGCAGATCCTCCACTTCCCGTTTGCCTTCGGGACCATTACCACATTAGATATCCACTCCGGGTACTGGATCTCGCGGATGAACTGGGCCTTCAGTAACTTTTCCACTTCCTTGTCTATCTTCTTCTGTCTTTCGGGGGCAAACGTCCTCTTCTTCTGCTACACCGGCTTCTTCATTGGGCTAACATTCAGATGATGTTCTATCACCTCTCGATCTATCCCAGGCATGTTCGACGCCGACCAGGTGAATACGTCAGCGTTGTTCCGTAGGAATGAGACGAGTCTTTCTCGCTGCAACCTTGGCATGGTAGCCCCAATCTGGAATTGTCGGGTGTCATCCCCTTCTTCAGCTTCAACTTGCACCAAATCTTTGGTTGGCTCCCCTCGTTGATGACTGGCATCATCACGTAGATCCTCTATCGGGAGCGCCTCGCCCGCCTTTTCTTTTCCCCATAGAGTAGTGGCGTAACACCTCCGGGATGTCTCCTGATCGCCCCGACACTCCCCGACACCATTCTTGGTAGGGAATTTCATTTTGAGATGGGGAGTGGAGACGACAGCCTTTAACAGGTTAATTTCGGCTATCATGATCGTCGCCTGGCGATCTCCGGTGCCAGCTCTTACCGGCAACTCAATCGACCCTTCCACCTTCACCGGGACGCCGGAGAATCCCTGCAGCGGGTGTTCGACCTTCTTTAATTTTCCCTCGTCGAGGCCCATCTTCCGGAAAGCTTCGAGGAACAGGATGTCAGCTGAACTGCCGTTATCCACTAAGATCCTCTTCACTTTGCAATCCGCTATGGTCATGGTGATAACCAAGGCATCGTCATGCGGGGTTTGTAGCCCTTCCAGATCATCATCTGAGAAGCAGATAACCGTCCCCGTCTTCGCCTTCTTGTTCGGCCATTCTGCCATATGTACGCTCCTCGCGTAGGCCTTTGCCTTCCTGGCAGAGACCGAACTCTCTCCAGCGGCTGGGCCTCCACAGATGGTCGCTATAACTCTAGTCGGGCTCTTATTCTCCTCTCGAGGGTGACGGTCAGCTTCCTCGGGTGTCTAGTTCTCCGCTGTTCTTGATTTCCTCTGCGGGCGAGCCCCCCTCTCTCATAACGACCTCCGCCATCTCTCCGACGGTTATCCCTCCGGCCGTTACCATCTGGGGCCACCTCCTTCTCCCGGTCTACAAATCTGCCCAGGTATCCCCTTCTGATCATTCCTTCTATCTCCCCCTTGAGATGCCAAAAGTCCTCGGTATCATGGCCATGGTCTCTGTGGAAGTGGCAATATCTGTCCACATTGCGTCTTTCAGGGTGTCGCCCCATCTTTCCTGGCCACTTCATGGCTCTGGCATCTGGGGAATCTTTTATCTGCATTAACACCTCTGTTCGCCTTTGGTTCAGGGGTGCGTACTTCTCAAACTTCCTTGGTGGGCTGGGGGCCCGACTGCGCTCGGACTTTCGTCTTTTTCCTTCTTCGACGGGTTTATCATCAACCCTTGAGGGCCTCTTCCTCGCCACCTTCCTTTCGGCTTCTTCATCGGCTTGGAGGGTTTCTTCCATCTGGATGTACTTATCGCATCGTGCCCTCAGCTCGGTCAGGTCCCTAGGTGTATGCTTCGCCAGGGACCTCTTTAACTCCTTGTCCTTGACGCCACCTAGCAGGGCCGTGAACCCCTCCTTCGGGTCTAGGCCCCTGATTGTGATCTTTTCTTGTTGGAATCGCTTCATGTAGTTCCGCAGCGATTCCCCTTCTTGTTGTTTGATATTGGTTAGGTTCAACGTAGTCTTCTAGAGGGGCTGGCTACTAGAGAATCCCTTCACGAAGAAGTAACTCAGGTCGCTGAAGCTGTGGATCGACTTCGTCAGCAGTCGGTTGTACCACAGCCTCGTCGCTCCCCTGAACGTCAATGGAAGGGCACGACACATGATATTTTCCGAGACCCGATGGAATTGCATGGCGACCTTAAAGCCTTCCAGGTGATTGACGGGGTCCCCTGACCCGTCATAAGTGTCATACTTGGGTAGACGAAAACCGACCAGGAGCGGGTCCCTCATAACCTCGTCAACTAAGGCCGTGTCATTGGTGAGGTCGGGCTCGCGGTTTACCGTCTGGTTTTTTGCCACCTTTCTGATCTCATCCTTCAGGTCTAGGATCATCCTCTTTAATCCCGAGTCCTCGGACCTCTGTCTGTCTCCTTGGTGCGGAACCCCATGTGGGTCTCTGGCAGCGTGTCGCTTCCTATTTCGGGGCGCAGGACTCTCCCTTGCTCGGCTTCGAGGGTCATGACCGGCCCTTGTCGATCCCGTACTGCTTCGGTCTTCATCCTGAGCTCTCTCAAACTGGACGTGGGGACCTGGGGGTGCTCCGCCGGTCCTATGGGAGACAGATTTGGAGACCTCCCTCATAGTCTCGGCCATCCGGTTATATTTTTCCTGGAGGTCTTCGAACTGCTGCCTCGTCACGTACTCCTGGGCTACAGGAGGCTGATGGTCACTACCTTCATGTACTGAATATCCATCCGAACGCTGGTATCTGATGGACACTTCCCGGTCGTCATGGCCCCTTTCTCGTCCTATCTCCGCCGAGGGAGGAAGCTCCCCTAAAGGTTCTTCCCCCATATCTATGTTGGACGTCGCTCTTGTCCTCTTTCGAGTGTAGGTTCTCCCCACCATTACCGTCGCTCCCATAGACGGTGCCAATTTGTTGCTGCCAAAAAACCCCGCTAGTCGAACCCACACAAACATAGACGACGGAGGCCCGGAGCTTTGTCCGGGGTTAGTCCTCCGACGCTCAAGTCAGGGTCGGCCGCACAGTTCAATAAGGGAGTAATGGTGAGGGTATCAGAGCTTACCTCTCCCTTTCTTCCGAGCCTTCTTATATAGCTCTTAGGGTTTAGGCTTTTTTCCTTTTCTCGAAGGAGTTTTCCCCGAGTCTACCTTCTTCCCTCTTAGAGTCCCACTCGAATACGTCCATCCTTCTGGGGGGGAATATTCCCCTCATGCAGACGACATGATCCCGTGTGATTTTGTGAGCGTGCCTCAGTGATTGAGCGTGCTTGAGCATGAGTGATTTCTTGGAACCTTCGTCTGGCAGAGGACACGTGTCTCAGAGGCGACACGTGTCATTGCCCCCACCGAGAGGTCAATTTGGCTATATCAATACGATAATTCATGATGACATAATATAGGAATTAAACACATAGTTTGGTAAATTCTACTACGACACATTAGGTTGTATCCTTAGGCCCGACACTAGCATATCAGTCACCCAGTGATATAAACCCTAGTCGTGATTAGGAGCCTGCCGGTCCCAAAATGTGACCTTCGATCACCCAGCAAACCCCTGATAACTTCCTCCTGATAGTCATGGCACTGGAATTACCATTGGCCACATCGGACTAATTCCTACCTCCAGCAACAATCACATCGTACCACGAGTGTAGCATTCCGGAAAGGTTCATCCAATATACCACCATTGGGTTATCCAACACCTTGCCCCTATTGGCAAGGGGACATAGCATAGGGAATGTCACCTAACCACAATATCCAATATGTCTTGCATAATGATACAGTTAGTATGGACCATGCGACACCGAAATCACCATCGGCCATGAAGCGGGTCCATTTCCAAGTATAGTCCAGATTTAGGCCATAATGGTAAATCTGCTGCTAGATTCCTTAGTCATTTGGCTTTAGATCCAATTTTTTCTAAAGCCACAAACTTAGATTCCATGGTGGAACTTGTACCACAAGTTTGTTTAACCGATTTCCATGAAATCGCTCCACCACCTAAGGTGAATACGAATCCACTAGTAGCCGATGTTTCATTTGAATAAAAAATCCAATTAGCATCGCAATATCCTTCAAGCACATATGGGTTACTAGAATAATGCAAACCATAATTCATGGTACCCTTTAAATACTTTAACAACCTTTCTAAGGCATCTCAATGTTCCATTCCTGGATTCCTGGTGTGTTGGTTTAACTTTCCATCAGCAAGAGCGATATCAGGTCTTATGCAATTCATTAAATAAGAAACATAACTAATTATTTGAAAATACTTCTTTTGTGAAACAGGTTCTCCTTTATTTCTCTGAATATGAGTTCCAATTGCTAAAGATGTTTTCATGGTCTTGGCATCAAAATATCCATATATTGTAAGTAAATTTTTCACATAATGGGCTTGAGACAAAATTATTTCATTTTTCTTTTTAATAATCTTGATTCCTAAAATCACATCGGCTTCTCCCATGTCTTTAGTGTCAAAAATAGACATTAGAAAAGCTTTAGTGGGTTTTATCAAATCAAGACTATTGCCCATAATTAGCATATCATCAACATACAAAACAATGAAAACACCTCTATTGTTATGGAACTTGCTATAAACACACCTATCAGAATCATTGACATGAAACTGTTAGAAATTAAAACATTATTAAATTTCTCATGCCATCGTTTAGGTGCTTGTTTCATGCCATATAAAGAGCGCACAAGTTTGCACACTTTATACTCTTGCCCATGAATAACACAGCCTTCATGTTGTTTGATATAACTTTCTTCCTCTAAATCTCCATTTAAAAATGTTGTCTTTACATCCATTTGATGTATGAAAATTTTATAAATTGATGCAATTGCAATCAATAGCGTTATTGTTGTAATTCTAGCTACAGGAGAGAAAGTGTCAAAGATATTTATATTTGCTTGGATCCTTTGACTACTAATCTGGCCTTAAATTTATCAAGTGATCCATCAGGCCTCAATTTCTTTCTAAAAATCCACTTGGTATTCAGAACCTTAGTTCATTGTGGAAGATCAACTAATTCCCATGTTTGGTTTGCAATTGTAGAGTTTAATTCACTCTTAATTGCTTCTTTCTAAAAAACAGAATCAGGAGATGTGATGGCCTATTGGTATGCGACCGGATCATTATCAACAAGATAGGTAAACTTACCATCACCTAAATTAGTTTCTCTCCTTTGTCTTTTGCTTCTTCTTAATTGATCTCCATCACTAGATTCAACAACACTTGATCTTATGAGATCATCACTTACCTTTTCAAGTGAAAGATTATTATTGGTCAAATGTCTATCATTACTCAGTAAATCTTTCCTCATGGGAAATATATGCTTCAAGAAATCAGCATCTCTAAATTCAATGATAGTATTTGTTTCAAAAATATCATCTATAGATTTAATTACTATGAATCTATATGTTGCACTATAGTGAGCATATCTAGTAAAGACACAATCACAAGTTTTAGGTCTCATTTTTCTTTTTTAGGGTTCAGGCAACCCAACATCAGCCAAACAACCCCAAACCTTTAGATACTTAAGGTTGGGTTTTCTACCATGCCACAATTAAAATGGTATAGAGCCAGATTTCTTATGAGGTATCCTATTTGTGGCATGATGACAATATGGCTTCCCCCCACAAGTTCAAAGGTAATCCTGAACTTATAAGCATGAAGTTCATCATCTCTTTTAGAGTTCTATTTTTATTTTTTGCAACTCCATTAGATTGAGGTTGATAGGGGGTTGAGGTCTCATGAATAATTCTATTTTCTTCACAAAATTGTGACAGAAATTGAGTAACATATTCTGTCCCTCTATCAGCTCTAAGTCTTTTGATATTCCTTCCTGACTGATTTTCAACCTCAGCCTCGTAGGTCAAGAAAGTCTGTTGTACTTCATCCTTGGTTCTAAGAAAGTATAACTTTGTATACCTAGAACAATCATCGATAAAGGTAATGAAGTATCTTTTGCCACCTCTTGACTAATGTGATTTGAAATCACCTAAGTCACTATGAATTAATTCCAATAACCCAGACTTTCTGTCAATAGAAATATGACGCTTTTTAGTGAATTTAGCCTCAATACAAATGGAACATTTGACTAATGGGGTTTAAAGGTTGCCATGTATCAATCCTAGTTTGTATGATTTATTTATAGATGATGCATTGCAACGTCCTAATCTACCATGACAAACATCATAAGAATCAACCAAATACACAAAATTACTAAGCTTTTCATTGATAATATTAGCAGCATTCAAAACAAATAACCTACTGGAGTTATACCCTTTCCCAATAAATATATTGTTTTTGGTAACAATAGCCTTAGCTGCCTCAAATAATAGTTTAAAACTTGCCTTTATAAGAAAAGCACTGGAAACCAAATTTCGCCTAATATTGGGCACATGTAATACATCCTTGAGAACAAGGGTTTTACCTGAAGTTAATTTCAATTGAACTTGCCCCTTGCCAGAGACCTGAGAAGATTGGGAATTTCCCATAAAAACTTGTTCACCTATTTTAACAATTGAATAGTTGAAAAAGGCATTCTGATCCCCATAGATGTGCTTAGTAGCACCTATGTCAATGATCCATTCTTTTGGTTTTTCAACCAAGTTTACCTCTATCACCATGGCAGTGAAAATATCGGCCTCAACTAAGTTAGCCTTGGTCTTGCTCTTCCTTTTCCAGCAATCTTTCTTGTAATGCCCGAGTTTGCCACATACAAAACAATTTCCTTTCTTTTTCTTAAAAAAAGTACCCTTTTTGGCTTTCAAGTTTTCTTAAACTGTTTGTATTTTTTTTACTCGACCAAATTAGCCTTAGATTGAAAATCTTTGGCTTTTCCGGTCTTTTCATTTTTTTGATTCTTTTTCTCAATCTTAACCCGGATAATAATTTGGTCCAAATTCCAATCCTTCCTCTTATGCTTTCATATTCATTTTGAAGTCACCCCAGGATGCTGGTAACTTCTCTAGATGAGAGATAGTCATAAAATCATTGGGTAAGACCATTCCTTCCTTAGCCAATTTTGACACAAGGATTTTAAACTGATCAATTTGCGCAAAAATGCTCTTGTCATCCTTTATCGCAAAGAAAATTTGTAACATATTTTTTTTTTCCTACATCCTCCAAGGTATATTTTTTATCCAATGCAATCCAGATTGACTGAGCATTATCATAAGCTCCATAAAAATGATAAAGCTCATTGGATAAAGAATTCAAAAAACGATTCTAGCAATGATAATCTGCCTGGATCTACATTTGCCTTTGGGCTATGAGGGTAGGGTCATCACTTGTAGCAGGTAATGGTGTGGTCAAGGCAAATGAGACAGATATTTGATCCAGAGCAAACAACATTCTCTGTTTCCATCTCTTAAAATTTGAACAATCAAAAGGTTCAATTTTATCAAAGTCATAAATAATTCTTAAATTTTTCACCGCCGAAGCAAGATTATTTGCCATATCAAAGAATCTGGTCTCTCAATAAACTGAAGTTCTACTGTCTTAAGAATTGTAGAAAACTGGTGTATCAGAATATTGAGAGATCACACTTATCTTTGGTTGTTGAGCTTTCAAGAGATCTTTGAACCACGAACTCTTGGGAATCCTATAACAAAATATGTTAGCAAAATAGATGGACTGAGTCGTGTTACTTGACACTCTCCTTAAGACCGTAGAAGCCCCCAATGGTGCAATCGGGTGAGTTACATATTGGGCTTCAAGATGAAATAGCCCAATAGCTCCCCTAGTAGTTGTACACTCAACTGTTAGACCCCTTCAAGTACTCCAACGTTGTGCTCAAAGTAAAGATAAAATAAATTCAAAATACACTTAAGTAGAGAC
This sequence comes from Macadamia integrifolia, assembly GCF_013358625.1. Lineage (NCBI taxonomy): Eukaryota > Viridiplantae > Streptophyta > Magnoliopsida > Proteales > Proteaceae > Macadamia > Macadamia integrifolia. The sequence goes on along the minus strand of NC_056561.1, from coordinate 24,540,315 downwards.
ACTCAAAATAAAAGTAAAACAAGATGTCAATCCTCACAACACACCATAATTTGAGTGAACTTTGTAATTGGTCATTGGTGTGTAATAATGCCTAGAGATCCCCTCTATTTACAAAGAAAAAGAGATTTTAAGAAAAGACATGAAGAGGAAGAGGTATGGTCCCTCAAAATGAAGAGACAAAGACTCAAATCTCTCACAAGAAAAGGAAGAGATAAGGTCTCTCAAATTGAAGAAACAAAGACTCTCATAAAATGAAATAAAAGAGTCCCAAAGATGAAGAGACAAAGTCCTAAAAATAAAGATACCATATTAAGTGTCATTTGTAAATACATGAAAGGTCATTGAGAATACATTACGATAAACATATGAGAGGTCATACAAGAAATGAAATGAAAAGACACAAGAAACCAAAAGGTAATTTAAATCTTATAAAATTTAAATTCCAACAAAACTTCATTAGAAGTGATGATCATATGTGATGCCTTTGGAGATGCCACTCAAATGCATCAATCAGATTATTTTGTTGGCTTTTCTTCTTGTGTTTTGAGATGTATTCTCTTCCAAATGGAACTCAAACCTGATCAAACTCCACTGAAACTAAAATTTCTTTCAAACATTTTGGTTTCGGGTTGATTCAATAATAGATTAAAACCGATTCAACATGATCAAAACTAGACCAAACCGATTGATTGACACTCTTACTTCCATACATGTTTAGTCACAACATATTATATAAAAGGCAACTAGATCTAGATCTAGTTTTGGTTAGTGTGGCCCATGGACCAACATGGGGGGCCAATGAAAATGCGTACATGACATCAACATGGATGTAATTTTTTGTATTTCATGGGAGCAGAGTGGTATAATTTGGCACGTTCCTGTGTCTGGACGTAAGTTTGTATCTCCTTACCTTCTTATGTGAGATTAATAACAACTATGGTTAGGAATCCTTTCTTAAGGGTACAATATTAATTTTGAAAACAAGTATACCAATACTTCCCCTTCGGTGCTATGGAAGGGACAATATGTCCACGAAAAATTTTTCCTTCATCATGAGTGAAGGAAATCAACAATCAATAAAATTGGCCTTCTTACTGTGTAAAATCATTCATACCCTTTGGGTTCCGAGGAAGATTAAATTGGGGAATCTCTTCTCCATGGGTGAAGGAAAACTCGATCCTACGTCTAAAATTAAGCAATACTAGGTTTCTTTTCTTTTTCTTTTTTTTTTAGCAATAGAAGTATCTTCCCTATCTTCCCTCAAGGGGTTAGTAGGAAATATTTACACATAGAAAAAGATATGTCCACTAAATTTGAGCACCAAGAACGATCACATGGTAGTTATAGCTATAATTCCTAGAAGCCTTTTTTCCAGCATGCTTGTGCTCAAACCTACTATCTTCGTTGTAGCCATAGTTTTGGTGCAAAGTATTGACTAGTTCCAAAACCTACATTGTATCGGTCCATTTCAAATGTTGTAGTCTTCAAAGATTTCGACATTCTATCGTATTCTGCTCATTTTACCCTACGTTTATCGTAAAACTCTGATTTTAAGTACCCTATAGTAGTGACATTGAATATTTTAATAGGAAAATAATTAAGGTTAGTGAAAAAGTTATAAACTTGTGTTTTTTTCTCTTTTAATATGACATTTTTTTCAACGAGGGTAAATTCTATCATTTCACATTTCTAACTAAAATTATGTAAACTTGACAGGGACATAATGATAAATCATTTTCAAATTCTTTGAAAATCCTTATTTACCTAATTTTGGGAAGAAGACAAGGGACAATCAAGTTTGAAAAATCAGATCGGATTGATCAATTCAGGTCGAACCAAATTCTAGCCGAGCCAAATCGTACTCATCCTATACAAAAACTAGGGTTATGAAGTTTTTTTTAATCGATTTCCATCGATTTGTATTGAAATTAACCACGACTTATCTCAAAATCCTTAGGACAAAACGAAAGAAGATTACATAACTTTTTGATTAGAATTTCTAACAAGTTGCATTTTGGGGGGTGGTGGTGAGGGGGAGTAAACAAAAGAAAATGAATCAAAAAACAAATATGTGAACTCAAAATCATAGTACAATCAAAATATGTTTTGGTATAATTTGGTGATGAAAATTAAAAAATTTACATGAATGCAAAATATATACTCTATTATATGGTATTCATTTTAATTTTAATCAATGAGCTTATCATAGTATGATAAAAGTTCAAAATAAAAAATAAAATTACAACAAAATTAAAAAATTATATGGCCTAGTTTCAGTGTGTGCATGCGTTTTTAATTTTCGGTACTTATGATTAAATGGTACATTCAATAATTTAATAAAAAAAAATTCAAGAGTTTGAGACACCACGTGAACAATTAAGAAAATAGAGTAACCCAAGAGGGGTATTACCGTAAATTGACAGTAGAAGGGAAAGGAAAGAGAAAAAAAACGGGCGCATATGACCGTTTTCCACATTCTGAATTCCCCGCTCCCGCTCTCATTTCCACCGACCTTCTTCTCCACTCCCTGAGATAATACCGTTGCGGATTTCAAATTCCTAGTTACCTCCTCGTCTCTGCTCCCCGCTTGTGTCCCAAATCCCAACTCTCTCTCTCTCTCTCTCTCTCTCTCAGCTTAAAGCTCTCTATCTGTGTCTTTCTTGACGGGCGATCTCAATCGTTTGGTGGCAATTTCTTGGCCGGGCGATCTCAATCTCTCAATCGCAAGCTTGTTCTTTCTTAAGCAGTCCGCCCATATCAGATTCGCAGGTCTCTCTCTCTCTCTCTCTCTCTCTCTCTCTCTCTGACCAATTCTTGAAACCCTAACCCTATTTTCCATGCGAGTGTGGAACTGCTGTTATTTTGCTGAAAAGATTCATTGGCAGTGATGATCATATGCCATCTCTTTGGAGATGCTACTCAAGTGCATCGATCAGATTATTCTGATTTTTTTTTTCTATTGATAGAAATCAGATTATTCTGTTGACTATATTGTTGCGTTCGAGATGTATTACTTTTCCCACTGGAACTCAAATAACCTAACTTTCCGCCCTATCTTTTGATTTTTCTTTCCAATCACAGGATTTCTGTTCTGTACATGAAATATTTTCTTATTTATAACAACACTTCTTTTTTCATTTTATTTGATAAATTCTGGTGTTCAAAATGAGGGCAATCTGTTGAATAAGACCCTGCTCAGCTACTAGTTCCTAATTTCAAACTAACAAGATTTACTTCCTATGTGTCTGGTCATAAAAATTTGTGTAAAAAAATGATTCATGGGTTCAGGCCATGATTTACATAAGAGGCAACTAAATGCCTTCACTGATTACATTTTTTTGGGGTGGGGGGTTTGGAAAAAGTTTTCAACATACTGATTTAATGGTGGGGATTGAAGTTAATTGGTTATTATGTTGTCTGTTTACTGACTGAGTATCTTAATATTATGCAGAGCTCAATATAGATGTATATGGAATTTTTGTGCATGGAACTCTTGAAGTGTATCTTGTTAAATTCCTGTTTAATTATTTTTCTTAATCTTATTTCAGTTGAATGACTTGGTTTTCCTCTTTTATATATGGGAATTCTGAAATGCAGTGGTTTCTTTAAATTTCCTGTTTAATTATTATTTTGTTATCTTATTTCAGTTGAATGACTTGGTTTTCTCTTTTACATATGGGAATTCTGAAATGCAGTGTCTGCTACTGCAATGGGTAAGAGAAAAATAGTGATTGAAAAGATTGATGACAAGAAAAAGATGAATGTGACCTTTTCCAAGAGGTGTAAGGATCTTTTTGGCAAAGCCTTGAACACCAGTGGCCTCTGCAATGCCAAGATTGCCATGGTTGTCTTCTCCCCTGCAGGAAACCCTTACACTTTTGTGACCCAGAGCTCCTCTGTTGATGCTGTTATTGATCAATACCTCAATAACATACCCTTCAAAGAAACCACTGAAGTTGAATGAGAAGGAAAAAAGGAGAGGGAACAATTGAATCAATGTTCTTGTGAGGAAAAGAAGGTGGGTTTCTGGTGGGATTTGATTGATGTTGATAAATACAGTTCTTTGGAGGAGTTGCAACTTTTGAGAAGCTCTTTGGAGAGTCTAAGGGGAAATGTTTGCCAGAAGCTGAATGATGTTCATGCTGAACAGTTGTTAGGAGTTGAGGATGAAAGCAGGGATGTTGCAGCCTCTGATTTTGTTACTGATCTGTCATCTTGTCATTGTATTCTGCTGATGAAGGTAGGGATGTTGCAGCCTCTGATTCTGTTATTGATCTATCATCTTGTCCTTTGTCTTCTGCTGATGAGGATGTTGGTACTGTTTTTGCCACCATTGATGATGAAAGCTATTTTGATTGGATAGTTGCAGATGACAATGAAGATTTCTTTGATCATATTTTTTATGATAATAGTGCTGGTGCCACAACTTCTGATTCATTAGTGATAAAGCTACTTATCCTATGTCTGGTGCTGATGAAGATGATTTGATAGTTGCAGATGACAGTGAGGATTCCTTTGATCATCTTTTTGATGATAGCAGTGCTGCTACCACAACTTCTGACTTCATATGTGATGAAGCTACTTATCCTATGTCTAGTGCTGATGAAGTTAATTGGATTGTTGCAAATGCCAATGAGGATTTCTTTGATCATTTTTTTTATGATAATAGTGCTGGTGCCACAACTTTTGACTTCGTCAGTGATAAAGCTACTTATCCTATGTCTCATGCTGATGAAGATGTTATCAAGGTTCTTGCCACCAATGATGATAAAAGCTATAGCAATGTGACAGTTCTTGGCAACAGTTCATATTTCTTTGAGCAAATTTTGTCCTTTTGGTCCTAGCTATTTTGATTGGATTGTTGCAATTATTTTTTTAAGTATATGCCTTGGGTATTCCTGGCTTGGGAATAGCAATACCATCTATTCTCAAAATTTTTTTCTCTCCTCTTATCTACGCTTGTAGAAGTTTTGTTTATATTTTTCTATGACTGGAGGGAAAAGACAGATATTGATGTACAAAGATATGTAAATTCATGGCTTTGAGTCATATTTAGTGCATAATGAGAAATTTAATGTTTCTTTTACATTTTTATTAAGGGTAATTTACAGCGCCACCCCCTAGAGAATGCCACTATTAGAGAGACACCCCCTATTTAATACCAAATTGCATTCACACCCCTTACCGTTACTCTCTGTTAAGTGAGGCTTTGAAATGACGATTTAACCCTTTTAAGTAAAACACACATCTCCATCCCGCAGAAAAAATCACTGAAAATCTGAGAAAGGTCGAGGAGATCAGAATCGGGAATAGAGGGCTTGTGTGGCCTTCCACTCTCCACAGCAAGCTTTCTGAGTCTGAATCGATAATGGATTCAGACAAGTACTCAGAGACGGCGGTAGAGGTGGAATTTCTGTTAGCAACACCAGGAAACGAACAAGAACATTGTGCTGTCGCTTACCCCCAAGTTCAGCAAAGTACGAACTCGAACCTTACGTCAAAATAAACCACAGCTTCAGGATAATGCGGTTGAGACCATTGCAAACTTCTGCCATGATCTGCCAGACTTGGATCTCAGCAAAAGCTTCAAGCTCACTGATCGCTCCTTATACGCATTAGCTCATGGATGTCCTAACCTTACCAAGCTCAACATCAGTGGTTATTCGGCCTTGAGTGATGCTGCCCTTGCACTTATTGGCTTCTGCAGAAACTTAAAGTTCTTAAATCTTTGTAGATGCGTAATTGCTGCATCTGACAGAGCTCTGCAGGTACATGGTATTCTGTCTTGAACAGGGAATGATATTTTAGGTTCTTTTGCCTCATCTTTATTCTGTCATTATGCTCCCTGTGCAGGCCATTGCTTCTAATTGCAATCAGTCACAGTCTTTGAATCTGGGTTGGTGTGAGGGTGTAACTGATGGAGTGATGAGCCTGGCACTTGGATGCCCGGATCTGAGGGCCTTGGTCTTGTGTCGTTGTGTCCTCATAACAGGTGAGCAAAACCTGTCAGATTTGCTAGATATGGGATGAATATTAAATATTTCAATGTTCACATGTGAGCCTTTATTCCTTTCATCTAATGTTGGCTTTGAATTTTTGACATGTTTACATAATTTGATGCAGATGAGAGTGTAATAGCCTTAGCAAACAAGTGCCACCATTTGAGATCCCTTTGCCTGTACTACTGCCAGTATATAACAGAACTAACCATGTCTTCTCTGGCAAACAGTCGGGGTGAAGAGCAAGCATGACCTATGGGAATCTGTGGAAAATGGGTACAACGAGGATGAAGGGCTCATGAACCTAAATATCAGCCAATGCACAGCTCTGACTCTTTCAGCCGTTCAGGCTGTTTGCGACTCGGTCACATGGATCGATCGACCTGGAGTCCTCTGGACTTCAGAAGTAGTGGGAGAAGAGATTGTGGTGGAGGAGATGCGAATCTACTTTGTCAAAGGAAGTTCACTGGAGCTGGAATCTCCTGCTAGCGAAACCATGGCGGAAGGAGGCTAGTCCAACCGACCTGAGAGAATTGTTCCAGTGGAGAAGAAATGAAGTATAGAGTGAAAGAAAGCCAGGGTATTTTGGTATTTAGAAAAAAACAAACCAGCTGATGTTAGCTTTTAAGGTCTATTCTGTAACGGAGACTGATGGTAGGGGGTGTGAACGCAATTTGGTATTATGCAGGGGGTGTCTCTCTAATAGTGGCATTCTCTAGGGGTGGCGCTGTAAATTACCCTTTTATTAACGTTCTGTTTATTATAAATGATTGGAGTAGATTGAGATGAATGTAAACCCAACTGAAATGAAGATATAAGAACAAGAGGTTATAATAGGTTCGGTTCTAGTCTGAAATGATCCAAAGTTAAAGTAGGCCAGTATCAGCCAAACTTACATAGCACTTAAGAAGATAGCTTGAGTAAATGGGTCACAGGTCCAATTTTCTAGAATACCTTGTTTTGTGGTAATGTCATCTAGAAAAAAGACTGAATTATATCTAAAGAATGGGAATGCTTTATTTATTTTATTTTTATTTTTTTGGTAGAAAGAGAATTGGAAGTTGAACAGGTAAATTTCATAAAGTTATGATGTGTAGGAGCTGTGACTGACAAGCCTGTGCAGGGGATGCAGGAAGTATGATAAAATACACATGTTTTCAGGGAAATTAGATTTAAGGTATATAGAATTAGGTGTAGGACGATGATGTGTCTTGACATCTGCTTCCAGGGGTTGGATTGGAACTTGATTGCAACTTATAATTTAATCAATAGCTTAGATTCAAAATTAGAAAACTAGGACTCTTGTGGAACCAGTCAGCTGGCTTAAGAGGAATTTCTCCTGAAACTTTGATTGGGGTGCTGTGCTTCTAGCTGTTGGAAGAAATCTGACCTGAAGTCTTGCTTTCAAGTAATTGTATGAAGTCTTCTTAGAAGAGGGTAGTTAAGTAGTCAGTTTTGTGGACATGAGTTGTATGCAAGAAGTTTGTAGCCATCATGCTTTCCTATAGCAGGGGTTTCGTCTAGTCTAATTATCTAATTATAGTTATACGAAGTCTTGGAGATCCCTTAGTAGTTTGTATACATGCTTTGTCAATAAATTATCTTGTATGAATGAGTGATTAGGGCTGGACTGGAGTTACTTGACCAGATGCATGCCAATGCCAGATGGAATGGCAGGAATCTAGACTTTCTTAATTTATTTAGTTATCCAGTTAAACGCTTTTGGACAATGATTGCAGTATTCCGTTGCACCCACCTGATCACATGTTCCTATTGATTGTATGAGATTATTACTTAATATAGTCTTGAAGTTGTTGATTAGGGCGCCCCCATTAATCTGCAAAATGAATCCATTTAAATACTAATCGTATGCCTTATTTCTGAAGTTACCTTTCTTAAAAAGAAGAGCTCATCACTTAAAAGGCTCAATTCTCAACTCTGAAGCATATAGCACTGCTGGATTCACATGCCAGGAAGAGAAATAAATTTGATCTTCTAGGTGTCATTCTCCAATCTCCATCCTTCTCTGCTACTATCATATACTATACCGGTAGACCAGCGTTTAGTACTGCTTCACTAGGAATCTATATATTCAGAATTTGAGATTGAAGGAGCAATGGGTGGTTGGATTGGTTCTGAGGACAAGGCAAGTGCCAATGATGATACCTTTCGAAACACCTATATATTGTGGTGTGGTTTCCTTTTGGTGGCTGTTGCTTTTTTTTGCATTTCAATTGATTAATCCCACATTTCAGTGACTACCGCTGGATTTCTGCATTTGGCTTTTCTTTTCCTTGCTTTTTTTTGATTAATTTTTCTTTCCATTTATCGTTATTACTTTTTGGTATGTCGTATTTGTATGAAAAGTAGGTGGGGGGGGGGAACAGACAAGGCCCTCTATATGACACAAACTCTAGAAAGAAAATACAAATAAGCATTATATCTCCAACAAAGAAAGAAAGGAAAAAATCTGAAGCAAAAGTGTGTAAATTCCCCTAAGCTACATTGTGCTTGAAAAATATTTAAATTTGTGTACTTCCTTCACAAGAATGTCCCAACTAACCAATGTGTGGAGACAAATGGGAGCATGGAGTGAAGTTTTTAGTTTTAAGAATCAAAAGTGAGAGGATCCAAACTTTTGGAGTGCCTACAGAGTGTAAGTATGTACATGGATTCTGTAATTAAAAATATTAAAGAATACTCTTTTGACAAATATATCATTTCTTGTCTAAAAGGAGATAATGTCATGAATCATGCTTAGTACAGAACTGTAGCTCTAGTCTCAACTCTCAAGAAGAGGAGTCACTGCTTCATATATATATATATATATATATATATACAATGGCCAGGTGATATCAGGTTCTGTCTTGATTCTCAGAAGTCAATAATGAGAGCTCCAACCCTCAACCCAATTTACGTAGGACAGGAGCTGAAAATGCAAGATGAAGCCAACCCCATCAGACAAGGTATTTATTTGGGTCTCTATATGGGTATTCAATGACCATCGAAGTAATTCGTCCAAGCAAATAAATCTTACCTTTTTGATACCGAAACAAACATTCATGTGGTCACTTCACTGTTTGGTGTACTATTTTTCCTACATCATCGGTACTTTCTCTACATAATGGCAAGACAAGCAAATACATGTAGAAAGGCAGTAGTCTTTCAAAGAAGGCCTTTAAAAGAAGCTTGTTGTTTGCCTCCCCAAAACTGAAAAATGGGCAGTGGCTTTTCCTTTTTTGTCTTCTTCCCTCATCATGCAATAATTCATAGGAAAAAGTTGGTAAATAAGTTCTATTACTTTATGTGATATCCCAGCCCAATACAATGCACAAGTGGAGGAGATGTGCAGCTTATGAAAAAGGTCTCCAGTCAGAAGGCTATAAGATAAGACACTCCAAGTGATGAAGCTGTGGCAGGAAAGGTGACCGGAGAACCAAACAATCTCAAACCAGGGAACCCTGGTTCATAGCAATAGCAATCGATTTTATAGTGTATAACCCACTTTTAATTGGCATAAGAGTATGGTTTCTGAGATTCAGTTCAGATTTTAAAGCTTCTCACTATGTTCATAGCCCTATCTCTGTAAAGTTTTCTAGTGATTTTACTGCTATTGGTTTTTTTTTTTTTATTGGGGTTGGGGGGGGGGGGAGAGGGTTCCTGTAGGGATCAACAAGACCATATTCGGGAGCTTAATTATACCATTTTGTGACCCAATCTGGCTCTGTTTTTGTTACTATTAATGGATTGATAACTAGTTAAATCTAGTATATTTTTCTGATATTTCTAATGAAGAGGAATACTGCTGTTATCTTATCTAGGAGAGAGTTTCTCTTCACCTAGGGTAAAGATATTTCTTGCCAATCAATGATCATAATTTCTCCTCTTCTCCCTTACTGTACAAAGTACTGAAACTACCATTAAGTGTCCAAAGAGCCAAACGAACAGCAAAAAAGATGATGAGTGAAGAAAAAGCTCCATACTAGGAGTTTGGGACATCACTATAATGCTCTGAACACCTTATTTGACCATTCTAAAGTTTTCAAAAGCCGCTTTTCGATCTTATTCCTGCCATAAAGAGCCTTTTTTTTCCGATACCAAAAACTCTTGACCCAAACATAAGTACTGATGATGATTGTATGAGCGCTAACCCTTCGGTCAACTTAGCAGCCCCAAGATTAAAGAATATTTCATAATATCATCTCTTACTCATTCTTTTGTCACTGAAAGCCTTATTAACAAAGTAGATCATAAGGGCAAAACAATGTTGCACATTTTTTTTTTGTGGAAGAAAAAACAAGCTAGAACAAACATAAGATATTGTGTCCCATACATACTCCATAGAAAAAATCCTATTTCTATCATCTTTGTTCTTCACATCCATAGCATCAACACAACATATACAGTCATCCAAAATTTCCTTCCAAATAACTGACTTAAAACATTTCAATAAACTTTCTATGTTAAACAAAATATGAAATAGCTCCGATGGCCAATTACTTGGATCTCTTTTTGAGAAAATATATATATATATATATATATGTGTGTGTGTGTGTGTGTATATATATATATCAGCTTCCTAGAGTCTGTCCTCACCTCTATGGATTCATCCCCAATACTCTCGCTTCTTTAAGACCTTGGAGAAGTGCAGTTGCAGTGTTGCACAAACTTGGTGGATAAATATGCTTTGGGTCATGTATTTCACAGCAGCATATTTCAGCTCATTCAATAATTTTGCACAGAGATAAGACTCATGTTGTGATTTCCACCTTACAGAGGATGGCAATGACAATGGCAATGGCGATGGATTTTGTGGATGCTATGTCAAAAAATTCATGTCCACCAACAGAATTCTGAATTGCTCCTTAATTGGCCTTCCATATGTTCAAGAAATTCCAATGTAAAGGCCCTCCAGGTCATATATGGTTAAGATGTTAAAGAGACTAAACACCATCGTGCACTAAAACAACCTGTGGTTTTGATGAGGAGAAGCAACAACAACGCTCAACCACTCTTATCTCAGGGCTTCATAAACTCCTTAAGTATGTAATGTAACTTTTGTTGTTCTTCCTTGTAAGAAATGGTTCAAAGCTCAAGATTTCAATTTGAAAGTTAGAGTAAGTGCAAATATTATAGCATAATACCATTCATGAACCTAAGCATCATACAGAGCAATGGAAATTTATAGCCAAGAAATTTCCCTCTCCCATAATGGAAATTTTGAGCCAACCAACCTTATCCTGAAAACTTACCAATATTTATAAAAAAAAAAAATGTCCTCTGCCTTGAAGCCTTATCCAGTTCATAATATTTCACATTTATTAATGTTAATTCCTACGATTCTAATATATCTGAGACGTGCTTTCAACGTAAATGATGACTAAATACCATCCTATTCTTAGGGTGGCCTATTTTTGAATCAAACAGTACCATGTTACTTTAATGAGAGCTGCCACTAGCTCTGTCATGCAGACAATGTTATCCTTAGTATTAGCTAAATGTAGCAAAAATTCATAAACACCTTATGCTCGGTTCCAGAAGGAAAGAAGCCACAGTTTAAGTCCCACTGTAGAACTTTAACAAGAATAAGAAGAAGAATGCATCGGATGGAACCACAGCAGCTCTCTGCATCAAAAAACCAATTTTTTTTTTAATAGATAACCAAAATTCTAAAACCCATGATAAGAGAGAGGAGGTTCAATTTCTAAAATTTCTTTCTCATCTTTTTTCTCTCATATGAACCTGCAGTCCTTCAAATTTTTTTGACCTGGAACATGGTCTCTTTGAAAACCACATACAAACCACCTTCTCCTCAAACCATTCTGGATTCCCTTTTTTTCATTAGTTTTTTCTTCTCTTCAACTTTGCCACTTGTAGTGCTAAATGAAAATATGCCAATTTGCATAGTAATTGTCTTCCCTTGTATGATCCTGAAATCTTTTGAATTAAATTCTGTCTACCCTATATAAAGGCATTTTGCATAATAGTGGTCATTGGCATAATTACCATACTTTTTTTTTTCCATTGATATGATCAATGACTTAGCTGGGTCACTGATGGGTGACCACCTGATCACAGTCCATTTAATACAATTGAGAAGGTGGCGGCTGCAGAGGGGTATTTATGTCAATGCACATATTGAATCATGATCACAACTGACCCCAATTTTCAGGGAAAAAACCTGTCACCACACATGATGACAAATGATTTGCAACTATACCAACCATGAGCCATATGGAAGAATAATGTGGCTAAGTTGAGTTGAGTTGTATGGAAGAATAATGTAGGGAACTCAACCTTTTTGATAACTACGAAAATGGTTTGGAATGACCATGTTTCAAATTTTAGCCTTAAATTCAATCATTTACCCTTTCATTTAATGCCATATATTCCCATGTATGTCCATGCATCCCCCTAGTCCTGTGCACCCACTTTGTACTATTTAAAATTTTCAATGGCTTGTTTTGCTAAAACACCGATTCGGCTGAAACTTGACATGTGACCTAGAACTAAGGAAATGCCATTGATTTTTGGTCAATTGATCATGATATTGCAACCCCATGATGAAATTCCATTGACTTAAGTAAAAACCCTAATGATAATTAAAATGACTGAAGATAGAGATATCGAGGAATTCTCTCTAGTGCTTAGTTTGCAACTGTTGTAATTGCATACAATGCAACAGACCTCTTCTTCTCTTGAACCATATGGTGCTAACAGGTTAAATTGTTAATGGTTATATTGAATTATTATTTTGGTTTGATGTGCAAAATTGAGTCAAAGAATTATATGATGAATATTATTGGTTGTCCAAATTGTACTAAAATGTGTTGTAGTTCTGTATATAGTCAATCGTCCTCATAAAAGCAGGAGCATAGCCTTTGATCATGAGTCTGTAATTCTCTGTATAGTCTGTCAGAATATTATATGGTTTTCAATTTATTTTTCTGTAACCAGCAGCTATAGAAACTTCAGTCGTTGATTCTACTTTAATACATATTTATCCAAGGTTGTTTCTTAAGCCAAAGTTCTTCAATCCTTTTATCACTTTAATCCACAACCGTATTAAACATCTTCCTATTGATTGCTAAATAATCTATATATATATATATTCGTACATGTATATGTTGTGTATTAGAGTGTTTAGATTGACACTAAAGGAGTTGGAATGAGAAGCATAATTCTTGATGGGTCCACTGCAGATCGAAGATGAGATAGAGGATTTATTCCAAGGGAGTAAAGCCAAAGGGTGCAGGTGCTTATTGCACCACGGAAGAAGAACCATCAGTTTCTCCAGTGGATCAGCCTATAGATTCCCAAGGATTGGGAATTTGGGTGTGGCTTGCACATACCATTTCATTCAGTACTTATATCATCTTATCAGTATTACCTGACTTACAAGCATGGAGAATGGTAAGAATGTACTTGAACTCCATGGACCCACTTGTAACACTTGCTAAGCAATCACGAACTAACAACAGTGCTGCATCAATCTCTCCAATTTTGCAGCTAACTATATGTAGATGAGTCAGATCTAACATCTGATTTTTTCATCTTATTGAAGAGTGATAATGCTTCTTTGATGTCCCCTCTGCTATGAAGAGCCACAATAAGGATATTGTAAATAGCAACACTGGAATATCCTTTTTCTTTCAAGTCTATAACACTTATAAAGCTTTCAGTTCTCTGTCCCCCTTTTCAACCAAGAAAGAGAAGAACTTGGGAAGATCCCAATTTCTGCATCTGCTCTAGCAATTTACAAATGTCATTCATTCTGGTTTCCTCTGCCAAAGCCACCAAGATGGGAGACAATGTCAGGATTAAGACCCTCCTGAGCTGTAATTCATTCTACGTTGCTTTTCCTTGCATGTTCATGAGCTCGGGCACTTGATCAGCTGCCCTGGTTTGCTTGAATCAAGCAACAAGCAAATGCATTGTACGAAGCAAAATTGTGTTGATAACCCTTCTTCTTACCTGCCCAGTGGAAGAACTTAGATGAGATCCTTGGATCAAATTGTGCCTTTAGAACTTCAGCAACGAGCTCAGGAGTGACTCGCTGAAGCTTATTGAGATCAGTGATGATAGACGTAATGGGGAAAAACCTGATCCATTTTCCACCACCTATGTGCAAACCAATGGAGATACAAATACAATTAAATATGCAGAGAACTAATAATGTAGATAAATTGATCACGCCAAACCACAACAGGCGACACCAATTTTTAAGTGGAAAACCTTTTCAATTAGAAAGGTAAAAACCACAGGACCTAGTCCAGATCAAACTTCTACTATGCTACAATGTTTTTCTCTAGATACACTAGAGGCTACCAAAAAGCATCAAGAGAAATAACCCACTCTTGGATAACAAAATATCTCAGTAAATGATAAGGTGGAATCACATGAACAATAACATTCTCACCTTAACTAGCAATGGAATATACAGAAAGAACTGTCATGTTTCCTGCTTCCCTGGACGAGGAGAGCGCTACCACTCCGCACACCGTCACTGTGTATAAAAATTCACAACAACTAAGAAATCATCTCGGAAACTTCTCACAGATCAAATTCTACAAAGGATTGGCTTTTGGCTTTGGAAAATCAGAAAACAAGAGCGAAAATGAGAAAATTTTAGGTATGTTTTCTCTCACCGGCCTTTTTCTTTTATAGCAATTGAGTAGAGAGAGACAGAGAGAGAAGTGCTAAGGCGGTTTGTGTTGCACCGCCCAGGCCCAAAACAGGTGGTCCCCCTCCATGTGAGGAGGTACCCAACAAACTCCCCCTCTGCTCACAAGGAAGGATCTCTCAAATCTATCATGCTAATATCCATGTGTCCTATAACACATGCTTTCAATCATAACAGACTTCTCACATTGTAGGAGTGGCCACCGTGTCTTTCCAATCCTACAATATGGTTTCTTTGTCTTTGTAAACAACTTATAATATTCATTCTTCACCCTATGTATTCTCAATGTGTGTATCATTCTGTTTGTAGAACTATCTCTGCATGCACCATTTCATATACACCATTATTTATACAATTCTGTGCAAACTACCTATGTGCCTTTATGTGCAACGTGCTGGTCCCTCAAATGGATAACCCTATATTATGAAACGAATCAAACTTCGTATCAATTACTTGTAATTCATCATGCAGTTACTCCTCTTGCATGGTTTCAATTCTCATCGGCTTTGCTTCTTCCAAGCATTCTGGTTTACCTTCATATACTGATGTGGTGGAACTCTCGTAGGCGGGTATCATTGTTGCCATCATCACTATCTGCATCCCATCATCTTGTTTTACATATCCCCCATCATTATATGCCATGGGAAGAGGATCTGGAACAAAATTAACGAGGCCATTAGTATGAACGCTATGAATTGATATTTACCAGAATTTTCACCAAGAGGACCAACATTCGGGCACCGTCTTGATATCAGGCCCAAAAGAGGGTCTCTAGCTCATCGAGAGTTCTTTCACCAGTGGGATTGATCATCATCGTCAGAATCATATGTAGAACAGTCAGGACAAAAAAAAAATCAAAATATTTATATTTGGTGGGGAACTGAACTCATAAATTGGTAATCTTTTAGTGGAGAGAGGTGTGACGGGATCTACATAATATCGTCATTTGAGTAGATGGCAGTGGTGGTACTATCTTCTTCTGAATTCTTCCCCCTCTTTTTCATTCTTTGAATCTCTTTTGAGTTTCCTACACTCCTTTTTTGTATGCCCTTCCTTTTTGTAGTAGTGACGTGTAATTTCTTTCCTTGATTTGTTTTTACTTCTCCCTTGGTCTTCTGTGACAAGTGATTCTTGAGAAGGCGAAGATGTGTCCAAGGATTTTCTTCTTGTCTCTTCATTCAACATACTTCCTATTACTTGACTCATTGAGAGCATCCCATCTGGTGTAGAATTGCTAAGAGTTACCACGAATGTCTCCCAACTGTCGAGTAACAAACTGAGAATTAACAAGGCTTGTAACTTATCATTAAGCACCATCTTCATGGTGGAGAGCTAATCCACAATAATTTGCACTTCATTCAAATGTTCTGCAACTGAGGTTCCTTCTCTGTACTTCTAGTTCACAAGCATTCACAAGCATTCTAATCAACAAAGCTTTATTGCCAGCAGTCTTCTGCTTCTACAATCCTACTAATTTCTTCTACTGTGAATGAGCAGATATCTCTATAGATACGTGATGGAAAACAGAATCTTATGTGGATCTAAGTTCTAAGAACTGAAATCAGATCGCTTAGGGCCCACAATAGAGTAGGAAACTCAAATATTAAGAGTAGTGGCAGTTTTGTAATTAATCTCAAATTCCAAAAAGGTGGCATTGTTGTAATTAAACAGAGTCCAAGAAGGGTCAATATGACATAAAAGACTAAAGGATATCACAGTTTTTTAATTTATTGGCTAAGGATATAATAGGAACTAAGGTTGAACTAAAAGCATAAATGAATAAAGGCATAAGAAGGGGGTAATATGGGAAATAGGGTTTAATTAAAGGAATCAAAACCTAGATAGGATCGGTTGTCCTTTATCTCCAGCCCAAAACTATGGTAGAAAAACTCAGAACATTGTGGAAGAGAAATTGATCGCAACCCTGGAATCCAGACTCAAATGATATTGAAATTCCAAGATTAAGAATTGCCCATACCTATAGAGCTGAATCAGCAACAACAACTCCTGAATTTAATTGCAGGTCGAGTTACATCCTTCTGGTACTCAAATTTGAGTACTGGTTTTCAGATTTTCTGTCCACGGACTCGCAAAAGCTTGAGATGAAACTACATGGATCTAATCGCCTCTGAGAACCCTACTTTTGACCCAAACCTCAGGCTTGTCTAAGGGGTATCAATGGAGATCGATCTCTAATTTTAGGGCTGGAAGTACTAGCCAGAATAGAGTAATTTTCAGGTACAGGAAATAAACAACAAAGAAATAGGAAAAAAATTAGAGAAAAGAAGAAGATAATAAGGGAAAAGAAGAGAAGGAGATTAGGGAAGAAGAGAGACTATTAGAAAGGGGAAAGAAGAGGATTACTCACAGAAGCCATGGTTCACACCAAAAAAAAAAAAAAAAATCTATTAATTCATTCAAAATCTTCAAAGCTGAGTTCACTTCCATTACATGCCTATATAAAGAAAATATAAGCATAACATTGGAAGCTAATAAAAAAAAGGAAACTACCCTAAATTGACAATTGAAATAACAATTCAATCATTATATTAAACTTACCACACCCTACATTAATAATTAAGGAAACAAAAATCACTAAATTACTCCCAAAATTTCCCATGCCCGATTGCATTAGAATCATCCAAAATTTTTTGGATAAATCAATAACTTTTCTATCCAAGATCTTCCACTTTGCATTAGACATTTTATTTGGCTTTACTATATCACTCAGTACAAGTGCATACAAATCCTTGAAGTATAACAAGTCTTCCATATTTGCTTTCCAAATCATCTAGTTGCTCCCATTCAAGCTAACCATTCTTATTCCAACGTTCCCTTCTATTGTTTACATGTAATTACAACCCAATCTTTGATACCACTTGTTGAGTAAAAAACCTAATCCACTTTCCACCACTTGTGTGCAAACCAATGGAGATACAAATACAATCAAATATACAGATAAATTGATCAAGCCAAACCACAATAGGAGACCAATTTTTAGCATCGAAAACGCTTTCAATGAGAAAGGTAAAAACCACGAGTCATAGTCTGGATCAAACTATCATTATACAATAATAGAATTACAATGTTCTTCTATAAATACACTAGAGGCTACCAATAAGTATCAAGAGAAATAACTCTTAAATAAAAAAAATATCTCACCAGAAGATAAGGTGGAATCACGATCAATAACATTCTCACCTCAGCTGGCAATGGTAAATACATGAAGAACTGTCACATTTCCCGCTTCCCTACACAAGGAGAATGCTACCACGTCGCTCACTGTCATTATGTACAAGAACTCAAAACAACCAAAAAATCATACGGAAAACTTCTTGCAGATGAAATTCTATAGAGGATTGGCTTTTGGCTTCTGAAAACCAGAAAATAAGAGTGAAAATGAGAGAGGTGAGGTATGTTTTCTTTCACCACCTTTTTGTTTTATAGAAATTTAATAGAGAGAAAGAGAGAGAATCACTAAGGCGGTTTGTGTTACACCGCCCAAGCCCAAAACAGGTGGGTCCCCCTCCATTTGAGGAGGTACCCAACAAGACGATCCCCCATATTCGTTCTTATAGAAGGAATAACAAATATATATCTAGCAATTGGAGAGAGAGTCTGAGCAATTGAATAGAATTTCTCAAATGGGGTTTTTACTGTTGGGGTTGATAGGGATCCAAGAGAATTAGGGTCCCATTTCTATAGCTTAAATGAGGTAAAGATTTAAGGTTAAGGGTTTTAGACTGGCTAAAACTATTACGGTCTGGGGTTTTGTGATTGGAGAAGATCCCACCTTGGACAGTTGGTTGATCCTGAGATGGTTTGCGGTGGCCATAGAAGAAGTAGAATTTGCTACTGGTGTTCATGGAAAGAGGGAGGATCTCAGGTGGCATTTTAGCATTTGTTGATGTTCTTCCTCAATGTTCATCACTGATCATACTTGAGTACCATATCATAGAATCTCTGGTCCTCTACTTTACTCTGTCATCTCAGTTAGTATAGCATGCACGAAACACAATGAACTACTATTGAATCTAGTTAACTAAAAGTCTAACAATTTTTTCTTGGAATTAATAACATAAAGACTACACCTTATGATCTAAGATGAATTTCTTCGAAATCTGCTAGACGGGAGTTCCTGAACATTAGCATCAAGAACAAGAAACCAACAACTAATTGAATTTCTCACACTTCTTCTAGACTTTTGTTCATTTCATGATCACTTTCAAGTCTAAGGGAGTGAATGTGTGAATTGTTGATACTCTCAAAATTAAGAGGCCATGAGCTTAACTCTCTTTGGGGCACATTACCCTCATGGGGTAGTTACAAGCCAATGTGGGGACTAATGAGAAGGTTTGCGAGGCATTTTCTGCATGGAAACAATATGGTCTTTTTCCACCTATTTTTTGAACATTGGTAACGTAATGCCCTAGCCCCATTAACCTTGCACAATATTATCCTCAGGCCTCAAGGTTTTAAAATGCATTATGCAATGTGAAGGAGGCTAGAGGTTATCAACTAGCATAGTAATCGCTCCCTAGGTGATGTGGGACTAAAGTTCCCAGTAATCTCCCTTAGGTGATGTGGGATTAAAGTCACACACCCTCATTGATCTCCCAAACCCTCTAGTACTTGTCATATTCTTGGTGGGGACACCTCATCGATCTCCCAAGTGGGTCTGGTACTTTTCGTATTCTTGGATATCACATTCTCCCCCCTTTGGGCACACTGTCCCCATTGTGGCCCCACATAGTGTCGGGTCTTCTTTGATACCATCTATAATGCCTCGACCCCATTAACCTTGCACAATATTTTCATCTTTTCCCCATAAACATGTTGTGCAACATTAAGAAAGCTAGAGGTTATCAACTAGCCCAGTGATCTCCCTGTAGGTGATGTGGGATTAAATCTTGCACACCCACATCAATCTCCTAAGCCCCTTATTACTTGTCGTATTCTTGGCGGGAAAACCTCACCAATCTCGCAGGTAGGTCTGGTACTTGTCGTATTTTTGGTATCACAACTATAGTTCTTTATTTAAAACTCAGATTGGATCTATCAAGGTCCATCCACTAAGAAGGCATAAGGGTAAAATGATAATAAAAAATGATTTATAATGAAAAGCAAGGATAAATCTGTTAGATGTAGTTCGACCCAAATCAATATCAAATTGGTATCAGCCTTGGTCAGTCCCAAGACTGATCCTGAGTTTTAAAACCTTGATTGGAAATTTAGGATAACATGCATGAAACACAATGAAATACTATTGAATAAATCCTAAATACAGATTATTTCCTTTCATTAAGGACAAAATTCTATCATTTTAGATTTATACTTAAACAACGTGTAAACAATAACAGCTTCTGAAAATAACATGATGGTAAATCACTTTTTTTGTTGACGAATAAATAAATTCATTACCAAGAGGGGAAGAATATACAAGGCGGAGAAGAGGCGGGACGCTAGACCAGGCTAGCAAAACAACAAAGAACCAAAATTACAACAAAAAAAGATCCAAAATCAGATTAGGAAAAAGAAATAGATCCTAGCAAAACCCAAAAATAAAAGGGAGAACAACAACATGGAGGGGGGCTAAGTGTGGGGAATTATATCAATATGAAGGTTCCAGGAGACAATGATATGACTGTTCCTGGTGGAACTGGGACAATCTTATAGGGAAGAGACTGGATTTTGGAGGTTACATCAAAGGAGATGGCTTTCCAAATCTTGCCTAGGGAGCGGGAGTTGGAAGACCATCTTTGGATGTTTCTCTCCATCTAGATATGGTTTATATTAGTAGAGAAAGATAGCTTCCCAATAGTGTCACAAATATAGGATCCTGAGAAGGTCATGTCAATCCAAATCCATTCTCTATCAAAAGGAAGAACATGCCTCGAGGATGGACAACATTTGGAGAGGATCAATTTCTAGATGGAGTTGGAGAAGGGGCAAGAGAAGAAGAGGTGATAGATGTCTTCAGAGGCAATGAGGACAAAGGCAATAGGAAGGGGGGATATGGCAGTGGATGAGAAAGGCTTAGGTGGGGAGGCATTTGGAGAAACATCTCCAAAGAATAAGGGAGTGGCGGGGGATATGACCTTTAAACCAAACAAGTTTATGCCAAGGGACCACAGGACCAGAGGATCCAATAAAGGACCAAGATGAGGCAAAAGAGAAAATCTCATTAGATGAGTGAGTTCAAGTACATTTATCTTCCCTACCACGGTGGCCAGGAGAGAGAGGAGGAAGGGAGGACTAAAGGTCAAGAAGGGGAGGAGTTGAATAAGGAGGGGACCAACCACCCAGAGGAGTTGATGGTTCTGGGGGACACCAAGGAGGCAAGGATACCAGCCGGGTACCAAGGATCCATCCATAAGGAAGTGGATTGACCATTGCCAATGGAGAAGGATATGGCATTGAGGGCTAGGGGACAGAGAGAGAATTTTTCTCCAGATCCATGAACTATCCAAAGGGATAGGAGTAGTCCAAAGGAAGTGATACTTGAGGTGATAGGAGTGGATCTAGTCAACCCAAATGCTCTTTTGCCTAGATACAATTCTCCAAATGAGCTTAAGAATCCCAACCTTTTATCCACCTAATGCCGAGACCCCTTTGGCCTTAGGGAGGCAGACCTTACTCCAGCTAAGAGGATGGAGAAACCGGGAGGTATTTGTCCCTTTCCAAAGGAAGGAGCAAAAGATACTTTCAATGGTCTTGATGATGGCAGCAAGGAGGGAGTAGACACCAGATCAGTAGAACTACAAGGATTAAAGCACCAAATGGATGAGGGTTAGGCAGACTGCATAAGAGAACCTTTCCAGGAGCTTCTTTCTCAGGTAGTCAAGCAAGGGGGAGCAGTGATGGGAGAGAGTCTAGAGGAGATGAGAGGGATACCTAGATACTTAAAAGGAAGGGAACCCAAGGAGAATCCAGTCAAGCCAAGGAGATGCTCCTGGGAATCAGAGGAGACCCCAGAAAGGAAAAGGCTAGATTTAAGCCGGTTAATACGGAGGCCAGAGAGGATCTTAAAGGATTTGAGCAGGTAAATCACTTTTAAATTATACATGAAACCCCTTTTTATTCTTGACCTCTTCAATTAAACAAATTTTTAGGGATAAAACAATAGACATTCATAAGAATTTGATAATTATTCTAAATATTTCTATAATAATGTCATTCAAATAGATCCATTTGTATAAGAAAAATATGTTTACTTCCACCATAGCATTAATCACTTCCCAACACCATATTTTAGCTTAGTCATCTGCTAATAGACAACCACTTCGCTTGCAATCAGTGAAAATGAACACCACTTCAATCTTCATTTCTATGACATCCTAAATGCATATCTAATTGAAGGTTGTTATATATCCCTAATTGCCAACAACTCTGTTGTTCAGGCAAATTGTTGTCACTTTGCTCTCTTGGTAAACATTTTCCTTCAATGTTTTCAAGATAGTGTTGGTGATGGATTTTGAAATTTTTTCATAATTGACTACGTTGCACTGAAAGGTGTAAAGACGTGCTAACAAGATGAAGCCGTTTGACAGGTGTCTTTTAAATATTGCATTCAAAATTTGAACATTGCTATTTAAAAGAGAGAATTTCGGCCAAGATAGGAACAATCAACAACAACAACAAAAGACATCAAAATACAACTCTTTACCAATTTGGTTTCTTTTATGGATATAGATTTTACTTAGGACTTTGTTTCTTTTCAATAGATGTAATTTTAACAAGTTTCCCGCTTAGTGGAACTCTTGTTCTATTCTCAAATTTCATCTCAATAAAGTAAGTTACTTTCTTTAGGATTCAATTTCCTTGGTTTGTCTTTGAGTTTGATTTATCTTCAATAAACTTAAAGTCAAAGTCCCTGAAGTAATCGACGCAAGAGGGAACTCCATTCATTTGAACGAAGTCAGATTATATTGAATTCTTCCAAAAAGGATTCTGGTACACTTGAACAAAAACAAATACAATCAACATATTGTGAGAGATCAATAAGGTATTATTGCCAATAGACAGAAAAAGGTAAGACACACACCATTCACTTGTTTAATTGTTCAATTCTATAATTCTTTGTGAATATTATAATAAGGCAAAAGGTTCTATGAGTGCTTGTGTCAGACCTTGCCTCAATTTGGCCAAGGTGTGCGGCACTAGACACCCACATCCAGTTAACTTAACCCTCTAGAATCACAGATGCAATACCTTAATTTCACAAATGCCGCCAAGATCACAATCTAAAATCAGAGTACGCTAATAATTCATACAGATATCACTAGTGATTTACTAAAGTGATAAATTACAAATATATAAAAATTCATTTGTTTACAACTCAAAGGTGTAATATTTACCTCTTACATATAACATCAATGTACATCAAAAGAAATTACCGAATAACAGCAATGAAATCCATCAATAACCTAGTGTCTCATAAACACAAACCTCACAATCGCTGCCAAAGTCCAATTCTGCCTCAACACCAGTTCCATCATCTAAAAATAGTAATCAATGAGGGGTGAGCTTCACAAACCCAGTGAGGAGTGTGCATGCAAGCACACACAAAATCATAGAACCAACACACACTCTCAGTAATATCACAGATGCACAGACACACACTCTCAGTAATATCACAAGTGCACAGTCACATGATCCATTTTATTTATATTTATCCATTCTAATTACTAAGTCTCAATACGTATGGGTATAAGTGCTATAAGCAGCATAAGTGGCATCCCCTTCCCTATACATCGGGCCTTAGAGATACAAGCTAGCTACAAGCAGGAGTCAGCCAGTCCCGAAAAGAACCTCGGTCCCCCAGCCAAATCCTAAATAGTAACCCCTGATAGCCATGGTCCTGGAATCCCACACCGCCATTGGTCTCCCATGCTATCCGACAGTTATGCGTACAATACGGTGCCTTCTCAGAATATAGTACGTCGTATTCAGGCATAGTAGTCCTCCATAACCTGCCACCGAGTGAGATTAGCCAATACCTTATCCCTATTGGCAAGGGGTTATAGCTTCTTACACATCCCAACCATATGCATCTACATGCATCCATAACATCCATAGCATCCAATTATATATCCATGGTCATAACTGTAACACTGATCTCTGAGCCCACGGTACTAGAAAGAACCTCGGCCACACTGTGCCTCAGATCGTCAATATTACAATCATCGCCACACAGCTATCATACTACGCATCCACAAAACCTTGATCACATCACATCATAGTCAGTAAAATCATGCAACATGTGAAATATATATATATATATATATAAATCCATAACACAGTATTCATCACATTTCACATGAGCATGCATAACTAAAAATATCAAAACACATCGTAAAATAAATCAAACACCCACTCACCTTGTTTCCCGAATCACCAATGCGATATATTCCCAAATTGGATTTACATCCTCACCGGTGATTTTGGTTCCTATTCTCAGTGTATTAAAATATTCATTAGTAGTAATCCTATCCCAACTTACCCATTTTATTTACAAACCCGATTCCTGGGTTCTCACAGGATTTCCTTTACCATACCATCCTTTATACCTAACCTTCTCTAGGTAGGTGGACCACCTATTATGGAATTGTTGCATTAGGTACCACATTGGGTTAGGGTACTCTGGGTCTCTCATACCATCACCCTAGGCACTGTGATTTCAGATACAATCCCTTCCCCTTCACAGGTAAATTTTTGGGTTAAAATAATGTTAGAAGGTCCAATTTATAGGTAAGGCCCATTGTCCTACAAAAATGGCCAGTTCAGCATTCTGCAACCCCAACCAGTAGGTTGGTGGGGCACAAAATGGTTGGTTGGTAGAACCTGCCGGTTCCCTATTTCTATGGAATTCAATTCTGTCAGTGACCCTACTGTGTATTGTAATGTCTGAATTGGGTTTAATTCCCTTTTTGTGGCTCCAATTGGACATATAGGGCTTGAGTGTATGACTTACGCCTTCCATTAACCCATATTTCTAGGTTCAATTGATGGTGTCTGGGATCAATGCCTCCAATTCTGTAGAAATTCATACACTTAGGTAGGGATTGGGACAATTCTGCAGAATTGGGTCACTTCCCTCATCTAATCCCTTAATTTAGGTTAGGGACAGATGTGTATAGACATAAAATCGGTATTCAAACCCTAACTGAACTCATAACAGCATTCGAGGAAGAGAAATAATTAAATTTTCATGGGAATAAAACCTGGAATGAATTCTTGTTCTAGGGCTTTGGTAAAATTTCACCTAATCCAGCCCTATTTCTACAGAATTTCAGCTATCTCCCTTAATTTACCCACTTAATTAGGGTTGTAGCAGTAAAAAGTCCATCATTTAAACTACTTGGTACCTTCAATTATATAATTCATTGCTGGGAACATGAAAACCCTAAGCTCTAGGGTTCACAGGGACAACCTTTTGACAAATTTAAGTCCTTAACCCTTCTAGAAGTTGGGGCTTCTTTTCCAAGGAAGTAAATCAACTGTTAGGGACTTGAATACAGTCCCAAATTAACTAAAATCCCTAACCCTAGCATGCTACTACCTCAATTTAGTCCCAATTTGCATGAATTCCTCATGGACAGTGAAAGCCCTTTGCTTTAGGGTTTGTAGGGATAGATTTACTTTAATTTACATCCCTGAACCTCTGCTGAACTCAGGGATTCAGCTACAGGTACTAAATTCAATCCATAGGACTCGAAGTCCCTAATTTACTAAAACTTGTAACCCCAACTACCTACTACTACTAACCTAATTAACTTCACAAAATAAAAAGTGCAATAGCACTTACCTGGGTTCTTCTTCTTTCTTTTCCATTGTTCCGTCGTACTATACAAAAAAATGAGATGAAACAACAGCTATTGTCTTGGTTTATAAAACTATTTAATTCCCATTAATGGACCCCACCAAAGGCTGACCTATAAGGTTGGATTTGGTCAGCATTAGGGCCTCTACATGGTGGGTAAGTGCGAGACCCAGGGGTGTAGGGATGTGGGCCCCACATAGGAAAAACACATTTTCCTGCATTCTTCTAGCCAAACCACCTGGCTGGATGGAACCTGCGGATTGTAGCATTTTTGGCCCAATTTGGGTCTACTAGCAGTCCAGATCATTGAGCCCTTTGGTCCACTGGGTATGGGACTAGTCCACTTTTTTTTTTTCTTGCCATTTTCCTTAAATACTTGGCTTGTGGAAACTGCGAGATATTTCCCTTCGAAGCAGTACATACTGGCCCATAATGGGACAACCATCTGCCTTAGTGTCAGCCAGGTTCTAACACTAGGACACTCAAGTGGAAGGTTAGTGGTTTGTGGCAATCCTAATATTTAGGCAAAAGCTTCATTTCTTTGTATTTTTTCTTGTATTTTCAGTTATATAATATGATAAAAGAACGGTCCTATTGAGTGGCATGGGGTTGATGATAAAATACAGAGAGGGTGAAATGATGACTCCACATCTCCCACATTGCTTCTTCCCCGCAAGTCATTCACTTCTCCTTCTCCCCTCCATTGGGCTCCCCCATTTCCTTCTTCTCCGTTGTCTACGCTCTTAACCGGGCACTTGACAGACTTCTTCTATGGTTTGACCTCCTTTCCTTCTCCTCCACCCTCTCCTCCATTCCCTAGGGAATTGAAGAAGACTTTAATGTGGTTCGGTCTTCCCATGGAAAATTGGGGCTTGCCCCTTTGGACACCCCTTCCTCGGACTCCTTCAATGAGTGTATTGAGGATATTGGGATTGACCTTTGGCACTTTGCAGGCATCCTTCTCCCCTTGGTTTCCCTTAGAATTATCTCCTCCTCTGGTTCGACTAGATCCACCTTTGTGGCCTCCATCCTCTCCGCTAATGGGCGGTCCCCTCCGTTTCTTCCCCCCCTCTCGCGGATCTCTGGTCCTCCCTCCCCAATCCCTTCTGGTCATCGAGGATTACCTAATACATTCAATTGGGTGCCCTCCTCCTTGGGCCTTTTTTCATCTGCCTCTGCCTGGAACATTATCCGATCCAAAGATCCCCTTATTCCGTGGCGTAATATAGTCTGGTTTCAGGGGCGCATCCCCCATCATAGCTTCACCACCTGGCGTGCTCTCTCCTGTTGCCTTCCTACGTAGTCTTTCCTCAATGACTGTCAGATTCAAGTTCCCTCCTCCTGTTGTTTGTGTTGGAATGGGACTCAAGATGTTAACCATCTTTTCTTCTCTTGCCCATTATTTGCTTCCACCTGGAAAAAAGGGCTTTCGTTCCTACTGGCCCTCCACCCACCCCATCCTTCCCCTTTCCCGCGAATGGATCTGGGTGGACATGACCTTTAGAGGCTTCACCATTTGTGACACTGTCGTCAAGCTTGCCTTTTGTGCCACCATCAACCATATTTGGATGGAAAGGAATCTTCGTAGATGGTCCTCCAACTCCTGTTCATTGGAAGGGATTTGGAAAGCCATTTACTTTGATGTTTCCTCCAAACTCAGATCTCTCTACAACCGCTCGGTTCGTGATACCCCAAGGAACAGGCTTATTGTTGTCTCTTGGGGTCTCTTATGCACTATCTCCCCCACCTAATCTGTTGTATCCCCTAGTTAGCTAGTTAATTGTGGGGCTTTTTGCCCACCCTTCTGAAGATTTGGCTCTTTCTTGGCTCCACCCTTCTTCCTCTTGTATATTCTTCCCCTTGGTAATGAATTATTTATTCATCTAAAAAAAAAAAAAAAAATGACGATTCCACCTGTGAAATACTATTTAGCTATGGAATCTGGATTGACAAATCCGCTTCTTTTTTTTCTCTTCTAATTTTTCGCCAGAGAGACGACTTGGTTTGGTTTGGTTGGGTTGCGTTGCGTTGCGTTTGGTTTGGGTTTGGGTTTTTGCCAATTTGAAACTCAGGGTCCTCCGCGGCTTTACACGGCTACATCCATACGTATATATGTTTATCTGTGCCTCGTGTCTTCACATTCTTGAGCCCACTTGTTTTCTGTACCTGCTTTGAATCTCCGAGCAGCAACTGCTCCAATCTTAAATCCTCTAGATCAATTATCCTGCCATTAATGGTCGTCTCTGTTCTGAGCTTAGTTTCTCAGATAAAATCGT
>NC_056561.1:24484128-24511676 GCF_013358625.1 Macadamia integrifolia | reverse complement strand
TTTTTTTTTTGTAAAAGTACATTTTTTCTTACTACAGAAACATTTCAATTGTTTTTTCTTCTGAGCTTTTAGTTTTATACCTTGAAATGTGCACCTTTCTAACATCCTCTCCTGTTCCCAGAAAAGTTTTGTCTGAAAATCCAATTTATTTGTTATTCTCCTAGATAAAACTCTAGAGTGTACCACCAGACATCTATTGGAAATTGTATTTCATTTTCTTCCACTACAATTCCCTTCCCCTCCCTTCTGTAGACTCTTCTACATTTTCGTTCTCCCTTCCTCACGTTCTCTTGACAACAAATATTGCTAGGAAACAGACCATACTCTCTCCTATCAAAATAGGTCCCAGCCAGTTGGGTCAGGGATTCAACCCATTCATCTGTCCTAGATGGCTGACTAGCCCATTCTTCTACAACATGAGTGGCGACATTTGCAGTTCTAAGTACAGCATATATTTTAACATTACTCACTTGATGCAGATCCTTAATGGAAATGGAACTACAGTGAATTCTGTTGTTTTTTGATTAAGCCAACCTTGATCGTTATCATAAAAAAATATTGTGCTTCTAACAGCTACGTGTGGATAATAAAGATTTATTCAAGATTAGCTGGTGAAAGATTGACTTGTAAGGATATGGTTTTGCAGACATTGTCTTAGATTTTTGTGAAACTTCTGTCCTGCAGGATATGGGCTTGTGGACGCAAATACATTGGCAATACTGAATGAGGAACGGTTTCTTGCTCCCAGAGGATGGGGCTTCTCAGAAGTTTCAGGAGTCAGGACAAAGTCACTCAAGGGGCAGCTTATAGGGCTAATATATGCAACCCAGTACTTGAGATTTCCCCTCATAGCTCTCAATATTATCTTTATTATTGTAAAACTGGTGTCTGGTTGAGTTTGACTGGTATCTTTTAATGGCTCGATCTCTTTTTGTAAGAATAAGAAAATTTTGTCTTTTTTTTTTTTTTTTTTTTGGGTGCTATAGTAAGAGTTTTAAATGGTCTAGTAGAATATATTTTCTTGGTTTGTTTGGACAAATTGATTCTGAGATGGGAACAATGTAGCTACAAAAGGACTAGAAAGAACACAATTTGATAACTGAGACCCATCTAATTCGGTACTTCTACCCCATACTACGACACTGAAGAACACATCTGATTTGTCACATGAATGCCACTTAGCAGAACTTTTCCTCTTTTCTCTTGTCCTAGGTTTGTATAGCTGATAGTTTGGATGCTTTTTTTCTGTATTCTTCACAATTTTCTACCCAACTCAAGATAAACCAATGAAAGCTAATCAGTTAGATGCAATTTTGTTGCCCATACAGTCTTAGAGTTCTGGTCCATTACTCAAGATATATATTCCCTTCTATGGGGTGTCTAGTGTGTTTCATTTTTAGAAATTATAAATTTTATACGAAGAATTCATCTAATTTATGAGGATTAATTTTTTTATGTCTAATTGTAGCCAACCCCATCAAATTGGGCTAAGGTTTTGGATGTTGTTTTGTATAAATATAAAATGTATCATATCTTGAAAAAAAAAAAATTTTTTTGGTGAATAAATAATTCATTACCAAGGAGAGAAAAGGAAAAAAAATGTACAGTCCCAAAGAGGAGAGGGGGAAAGAGAAGAAAAAAGATCCTTAGAGGGATACATAGTTCTTGATTGTAGAGCTAGGAAGCTCTCAGGAAGCTACAATGTGACAATTTCTGGGGGAGGGAAAATAAGTGGAAGAAACTTTAGAAATCTTTGCTTTGACATCAAAGAATATGGAATTCCAAATCTTTTCTAACGGCCTAGAGTTGGAGGTCCATTTCCTCTGATTTCTCTTCATCCAAATTTGATTTAGAGTAACACAGAAAGCAAATTTCTCCACATAATCAGAATTAGTCTTCCCTTGGAAAGTCATGTCCATCCAAACCCATTCCCTTTAGAAATGGAGAACTCTTCTATTAATCGGCCAGCATTTGGAGAGAACAAACTTCCAGATGGAGGAGGAGATAGGGCAAGCAAAAAATAGATGGTTTGTGTCTTCTGGGTCAGATCCACAGAGATGGCATAAAGGAGAGACATGGATGCTTCCTTGGATAAGGAAGGCTTGCGTAGGAAGACAATTCATGAAGACTAACCATGCAGTGAAGCTTTGACGAGGGATGTGGTGCTTGAACCAGATGAGCTTGTGCCAGGGCGTGGGAGGTCCATGAGCTCTGATGAGGTCCCAGGCGGACTTAACATTGAAAATGTCATTCGAGCATGGGACCAAACAATAGTATCAAGCCTTGATGACCCTAGGAGAGGGGTGGCAGGTAGGGAGGACCAGATTTCATCTACTGAGAGGTGGAAGGGCCAGGGGGTTCCAAGAACCAGTAGAGATGATATCAGCAATCAAAGGTTGCCTAAGGAGCCCCGAGTTGTATATATTTCTAGCACTGAGAATTTGAGACAGGATTCTTTTGGGATGCCAATGATCTCACCATAAGAAGGTGGAGGTGCCATCTCCAATGTGGGTGAGGATAGCTCTAGAAGCGACAGATCTCAAGAACAGTAGCTTGCGCCATACCTAGGAAGCATCAGAGGGAGTGCTGATTAACCAAATAATTTATTGCCTGAGGAGATGGGAATATACCCAATCCACCCAAATGCTTTTCTTTTTATTGAAAGTCTTCCATACAAGCTTGAGCATGCATGCCATGTTGACATCCTTGATGCATCTCAAACCAAGCCCCCCTTCATTTTTAGGAATACATGTAGTGGCCCAGCTAACGGGGCGAAGGAAACAAGAGGCCTCACACCCTTTCCGAAGGAATGTAGCAAATAAACACTCCAATTTTGTAACAATCATCTTGGGAAGACCATATATACCCAACCAGTAGATATAAGAAGCTTGAAGGACTGATCGGATGAGCCCCAGACGGCCCACTTATGAAGTTTAATCTGCCTACTCTTTTAATGTTTAATCTGACATTTGATATCAGACAACAATATCCCGGCATTATATAGAAAGACAACTATGAAGCTACCAATGACCACTCTTGGTTTGTTTGATCCCTACTAGAAACTAAGACTGCATTTGGTAGTCATCCGAAAAAATGTTTTTGTCGTTTTTTTGTTTTACGGGAACAAGAAAACTAAATCTTTCGTTTGGTGTCTCTGGTTTGTTTTTCCGTTTTCTGAAACGAACCGGGTAAAAAAAACCCTAGAAACAAGAAATGTTGGAACATGATAACCATGTTCCAACATTTGAGTTTTGTTCTAAAATGGAAAATTCTGGTTTTACAAGAAACATTGTTTCTAAAACAGAATTGACTACCAAACGCAGACTAAGAGAAACATGCATGTGCAACTTTGCAAGGCACATTTGGGCAGTAATGACATTCAATCATGACCATCATAGTTTGATAGAGATAACATCAAATTAAGGTAAATCTATTTAGTGGTCAGATCATATCTATGTGTATCAATTCCTATTGGTTTATGAAGTTTCTATGTTTTTGGTTAGCTGAAGATTTCTCTATACAAGCACATCTGTACTATCACATGGCCATATTGGTGCATGAACTATAAATTTGTTGTCTATATCATCATCTAGTCATGACTCATGAGTTGATATTCAGTCTAGTACATCATTGTCATGCATTAAAATAATGTTTTATATTGTTATGTAACAAATAACTCTTTGAAGAACATGGAAGAGGAAAACCCACCTTAAATGGTAGGTAATATGTTCAGAATGGGCAGTAGGCTCTTAATACTACCTCTATAGAGAAGAATCTCTACATGAGAATATGATTATTACTATTTGGAGGACTAGAGAGGAATCTCTACGTGGGAATGCAATTATTACCATTCGGAGGACAGTAAAATATCCCCACTATCAGATACCAAGGATGGATCTTGGGACTCCCAACATCAAATTTCATTTCTAGCTTATCTAATATTACCCAACACTTTATTGATATTTTTCTTGCTTGTATTTTCAACTACTAAAACTGTGGGAGTCTGATCTGACCAATTTAATCGTTCGATAGATGAGGGACCATTTGGACTGACCATCTATAAAATCTCATAGTTAAATTCAATCATATGGGCAAAATCTATGTTGAATCTCTTCTTGTCGATCCAAATATTAAATCTAAAATTGACTTGTGAACTGTGTCATGTGGTATAATGCTCTCGAACTGAAATTCATCAATTACTACAAAATGATTGTTGCAACATTCCACAAATTTCAGGTGCTAATTGATCTGTCGCACAACAGATAAAAGGTAACTATGAGATGGGACAATATAAGTGAACCCTAACCTGGTTTTTAGTTTTTGAACTTGAAAGCATTGACCTAAAATTATTGTTAACATGTGACCATTCTTGAGTTATTTGAATAATGCATCAATTATTTGCATTCAAACCTTTTCTTTATTTATTTTGGTAAGGAAAATTAAGTGCATGCAAAAGTTCTGTATTTTCTTGGAAAGCTAATAAAGCATGTCTTCCAATTAGACCTTCACTTTTAATTATTTTTTCCATATTTATTTTTGTCTTCTCTTGGTTGTAGGAATGAAGAGATTGTAGTGTTAGAAATGTACGCCCCTAAGTCAATTTTATGGAATTTTTAAATTAATAATTTATATTTTTCTAATGCAATGAGGTAATGCAGCTTTTATCCAAATTTACATTTTAGTGCTTATATATCAATGAGAAAGATACAACAACAACAAGAACAACCAAAACCTTATCCCAACTAAATGGGGTCGGCTACATGGATCCGATATTGAAATTAGAAAATAAAGAAGCCCAAAAGAGGTTAAAAAAATGAGGAAAAATTGAGATAAGAGAAGACAGCAAAGCAATAGAGAAAGACGCATCATGGGAAACATCCCCTATAAGGGGTCAATAACACGGGTCCTTGTCCTCCACAAAACTCTATCCGAAGTCATACTAGGATCAAGCCCTATCCTTTGCATATCTTTTCGAACCACTTCGTTAATAGTCACCTTAGGCCTACCCCTATCTTTTCTGGCTCCCACAAAATATATTTGGCTAGTCTTCCTTACTAGGGCATCCATAGGTCTCCGTTGAACATGGCCATACCACCTCAACCGGCTCTCACAGAGTTTATCCTGAATAGGTGCAACCCATAAGGTGTCCCTAATACAATCATTCTTTATCCTATCTCTTTTGGTCTTCCCGCACAACCCTCTCAACATTCTCATCTCCGCTACACTCAGTTTATTTAAAATACTATTCTTGACTACCCAACACTCTGCTCCATACATCATAGTTGGTCGAATAACTATCTTGCAAAATTTTCACTTGAGTTTAATAGGCACTCTTAATCACCCAACTTTAATCCTGTGGGCAACATCATCATTTATGTCTTCCTCTTTGGCAATGATGGAGCCCAAGTATTTAAAACAATCACTCTGGGGTAGATTCTGTTCCCTGAGTTTCACCACTCCCTTCCCTACTCTAGATTGTCTGAAGGGGCACATCATATATTCGGTCTTCATCCTGCTTATCCTAAATCCTTTTGATTCGAAGCTAGATCTCCATAGCTTCAGTTTAGTATTAATCACATCTACAATTTCATCAATTAGAACAATATCATCAATAAATAGCATACACCACGGAACCGAGTCTTGGATGTACCTAGTTAGATCATCCATAATGAGTGCAAACAAATACGGACTTAAAGTAGAACCTTGGTGTAGCCCAACTGTGATTGGGAATTCATTACTTTGACCCTCTGTTATTTTGACACTTGTCACCACTCCCTCGTACATGTCCTTAATTATATCTACATAATTAATCATACCCCTTCTCCTCTCTAGGAGATGCTAGATTAGTTCTCTTGGTATTCTATCATAGGCTTTTTCTAGGTCAATAAATACCATATGGAGGTCTTTTTGTGGACTCTAAATACTTTCATAAGCCTCTATAGGAGGTAAATAGCTTTTGTTGTGGATCTCCGTGGCATAAAACCAAATTGATTCTCCAATACCTCAGTTTCCTCTCTTAAGTGAGTCTCAATAATCTTTTTCCAAAGTTTCATGGTATGACTCATAAGTATTATGCCTCTGTAGTTATTGCAATTCTGGGCATCACCTTTGTTCTTACAAATCAGAACCACAATGCTTCTCCTCCACTCATCTGTCATAGTTTTTGTACTCAGGATTTTGTTGAACAATTCTAGGCATCACCTTTGTTCTTATAGTGTAATGTAAATTAAATATGTTATCCACAAAGGATTGTGCATGGGCAACCAATCTTAAGTTGATGCGGCATATAATTAAGAAAAGTGTATTCTAATTACATGCCCAGTTGATGGTTAACACTAACAATTCCCCTAGACATCATGTGACAAGTGACAAAAAGAATCAAATGAAGTATTCCAAGAAGAAAAAGTAACGGGATGGGATTGTCATGGTGGGTGTACATATGGGGTTGGAGTAACCACGAAAGAGATGTTTGGCATATAGGGAATGCGCACCCAGAGGCAAGGACAATAGATTGCAGGTCTGAGAGAATAGAATTCCCAATTGAAAGTGGAGATTTCTCAACAGGATGAGAAGATTACTCAACAAGGTGCAAAGATGAATGAGATGAAGTCCCAAATAGTTGAAGTTATGCAATTTATGACGTCGTTTCAGTCTTCCCAAGGAGAGGTATATAGTTAAATTTCTATATGCTTTGAGTTATTCACATGTTTTTGCATTGATATTGATTTTGGTTGGTCTGTTTTGGTGCAGAAGATGGAGACTGTTGTGCCGGTGATGTTTTGTAGTTGTACATATTGTAGAGTGGACCTGTAGATATTGTGGTTGGAATTGTAGTGACAGTTGGAGGAGAAATACACGTGTAAAAGAGCAGTTGGTTAAGGTCTTCTCTCCGAGGAAGGTATAATTTTGTTGTACAATTTTTCTGCCTCATACTAGAATTTTCTGTCTGGGCCTTATTTTTTTTATCATTTCAGGCATTCTTTTTCTATTTGTGTGATTGTTGTGCATCAGCCTTACCTGGAAGGGGTTGACACATTCTCTATGGTTTTTTGAGTACCACCATAATAGCAGTGCACAATATTATAGGATTCTTAAGGATGCTATGGTATACACATTTTCTTAATAAGAGGAAGCTTCTTTGTTTTTTCTCAAAATGGAAAAGTTAAGGCCAAGATGGAAATGTCACTAAACTGGTCACGGTTTTGCACCTTGAAGGCTCTGTTAAGGCCATAAATTTGAAGCCTGCACAGCTACCTATAATGGATGAGCTTGTTAACCTATCTAGGTTGAGTTTGCCTATTTGATCACCAAGAAGATGGTAAATGCTTGTTGCAACTACTTTTAGCGGTTGTTGATTATTTCTCTCGCCTTTCATCCCCCACCCAACCCCA
The DNA here is from genome assembly GCF_013358625.1 of Macadamia integrifolia. Classification (NCBI taxonomy): domain Eukaryota; kingdom Viridiplantae; phylum Streptophyta; class Magnoliopsida; order Proteales; family Proteaceae; genus Macadamia; species Macadamia integrifolia. The sequence goes on along the minus strand of NC_056561.1, from coordinate 24,504,285 downwards.
TCCCCCCTTAAAAAAATAAATAAATAAATAAATAAATAGAAGAAAAAAAATTGCTCATTTGATGTTCTTACTTAAGTGTCCTATTGCTCCTTGCTCTTGTATTTTCATTTTTAATATCTATGGTGTATGCACGTTAGAAACATTTACTGGTGCTGACCTATGTAACTGTTATGATGATACTACTGCAGCTAGAAGAAGAGGAGGATTTTATTGATGTTCTTGACCCTTGCATAATAAAGAAAACTGCTGACTTGAGGATTCCAATATGCAGAATCTGAAGCATGGGAAGATGATAGAGCTGGAGATAAAGGGCTATTTTCAGGTTTGCCATTCCTTTATTAGATCTTTGAGGCCTCTTTTTAGTCCTGAACTTGAGTGCATGAATGTAGTGGCATCTTACATTCTTCTAGATATCACAAGAAAATTGTGACCAGCTCTGAAAATATGCCACACAAGGTTTTTCGAAGTCTTGTTTGGTTAAACTTTTGTATAGCCATACAATTTGACAATGTGACCCAGGTGGGAACAAATGGAGTGTTAGTTCCTGGATATACCATTGTGCATGATCATCCTTTCAAACTCCACTTTTGTTAAGCACCATTGATTTTCACTAATTGTCAAGATTGTGTCGAAGTTATACTTTTTGTAGTTGAAAGAGCCACGAAAATTCCTCTTCAAGTGAAATATCTTAGCACTTATAATTTCTGGCTATGTTTTTTTCTTTTCTTTGACATGATCTATTACTTTAATATGCTGCACGACGATGGTTCTTCAAAGTATATCCTAATATGTATCTTTGATGCAGATCAAAGCCTGAGAAGAAGAGGGCTGAGAATCAACTTTAGAGAAAAAGATTTTTTTTACTATTCACGACTTACTGTTCATATGAACAGTACCCACGTGAATAGTAACCAATATGGGTCCCACTACCAGCTCATGATATGGAGAAGACATGAAGAAGATTTCCTCTTGATTCTTGGGCCCCATGGCCAGCTCGCATGGAGGAGTTTAAGCTCTAAGATTTTAGGAAATCTTTGATTGATGTAGTTTTCATTTTCATATTTCCTCGTAAGAGCTAGAAAGATATTATCTAGCTAGTTTCTAATTTTAGTTTTTTATTTTTAACAAGTAGGAATTCTAATTTATTAGGTTTCATCTTTGTAAAAAGGGAGAGATTTGATTTGACTTGTAATTAGTTTCCAAGTAGGATAAAATATCTAAATTATAAGGGGATTCCTTTCCTTTCCATGCAAGGAAGGACACAATTTTGTAATTAATTTGAAGTTTATAAATAAAGGAAGAATGCTGATCGACAACCCACGATTAAATGAAAAAGAAGAAAGTTTTGTGCTGAAAAATTGTGAGAGACAGCTTGGGTGAGATGCACTAAAGAAGAGTGAGGGGCTCAACCCAACCTATCCCCTTCCCCATGTAACTTTTTCTTTCCCTTTTCTATTTTTCTTTTATTTCATCATCTTTAATTTCTGTTTCTAGTTTTTTACAATGACATTAAATTTAGATTTCTTGACAGCATTATTTTTAGAGATTCGATCAGCTACTGGAATATCGATCCCATAGAGTTGGTTCATACCTAGAACTAGTTCCTAAATTAATTGGTATCAGAGTCTACTATGGTTAGCATAGACGATCTCTACAAGGAGGTGATGTAATTATCAGTCCGTATGACTACTCTTAAGAAAAAATTTGATGCCAAGTTTGGAATCTTCTACTGTCCACCTCCAAAGGATGCTACCATGATAAAAAAAATTTTGAAGGAGGCACAAAAAGAAATAAATAATCCTCTCAGAGAGTTCAATGTTGAGAGATTCAAAGCAGAGACAACCGAGTTGACTGTAGACGACTACCAAGAAGAACACGACGAGATCGATGTCGCACTAGAGTTTGATGAGGAGATCAAGAACATGTTGAATGAAATATTTGAGGATACAACGTTCAATAACAAATCCGATTAAATTTGTTCACGTCGAGTTCATTATGCTGCCTGAATTTTTCGAAGAGCGAGAACCACAACTCCAAGACTTTGTTCCAAGCACCCGTGAGCTGTCGGAGTAATGTTTTGGGCTAGAACTGGATGTGCATCATGCCAAGATTGTTTTTAAACTATACAAAACTCGAGGTTGAGTTTTTTTTTTTTTTTTTTTTTTTTAAGACAAGGCGAGTTGACGCAAATCAAAGCTTGAGAAGAAGAGGGCTAAGAATTAACTTTTTTTTACTGTTCATGTGAACAGTACCCACGTGAATAGTATTCAATAGGGGTCCCACTGCCAGCTCATAATATGGAGAAGACTTGAAGAAGATTTCCTCTTGATTTGTGAGCCCATGGCTAGCTCGCATGGAGGAGTTTAAGTTGCAAGATTTTAGGAAATCTTTGATTGAAGTAGTTTCCTTTTCATATTTCCTTGTAATAGCTAGGAAGATATTATCTAATTAGTTTTTAATTTTAGTTTTTACTTTTAGAAAGTAGGAATTCTAATTTATTGGATTTCTATATCTTTGTAAAAGGGAGGGAGTTGATTTAACTTGTAATTAGTTTTCAAATAGGATAATATCTAATTATAAGGGGATTCCTTCATTTCCATGCAAAGAAAACAAATTTTATAATCAATTTGAAGTTTATAAATAAAGGAAGAAGGCTGATCTACAACCTATGATTGAATGAAAAAGAAGAAGAAATTTTTTGTGCTGGAAACTATGAGAGACAACTTAGGTGCGATGCCTATGGGTGAGTGAGAGGCTTGACCCAACCTATCCCCTACCCCATCTAACTTTTTCTTTCCCTTCTCCTCTATTTTTCGGTTTATTTCTTCATCTTTAATTTCTGGTTCTAATTTCTTGCAATGTCATCAAATTCGGATTAGTTGACATCAAGTTTCTTGGAGATTCTATTAGTTACTAGAATAACGATCCTACTGTAGGGTTGGTTCTTACTTGGAACTAGCTCCTATATTAATCTTCTTCCCAATGGTGGTGTTGAGTTTTAGTAGTAAGGGCATTTTAGTCCTATTATATGCTTTTATGTATTAGGGCTTAATCAGCTCAGGGTACAGGGGTAGAATATTGGTGGCACCAATCCAAGATTCCAAGCTTCAGTTTAGGAGTATCATATTATGATCAAAAAATAATCACTCCATATGATTTAATCCATAGTAAATGCAGCAATAAGCAACTGCACACCAGAAAAGTCTGGCGGAAGGAGGAAATCAGCAGAGAGGAATGTTGTATAAACCCTATGTTTGATCACCATGTTGTAAGCATGGTGCAGGATTCCTTATATAGGTATTTCTCTGATACCATGTTACAATTCCAGAATCCTGCAATCAAACCAAGAAAAAGAGAAAAAGAGAAGAAGAAAAGAAGAAGAGAGAAGAGAAGAGAGAGGCGAGAGCATAAACCAATCCCAAAGAGGGGAACTAACCTACGGCTCTGACCAGAATAGTCTACTGTATGTCAGTCCCTTGATATATATAATATTCAACACTTGTGTAGGGATAGGAATACCCCTGTACCCTGCGCTAATTAAGCCCGAATACATAAAAGCATACGATAAGACTAAAATGCCCTTACTACTAAAACTCAACACTCCCCCTCAAGCTGGAGCATATACATTACCCATGCTCAACTTGGTACAACCACTGCGAAACTAGGAGAAAAAAAAAACTTAGTAAACATGTCTACCAGTTGATCTAAGGAAGGAACAAAAGGAGTCTCGATTAAATTCTTCAGAACAATATCATGAACAAAGTGGCAATCCACTTCAATATGTTTGGTCCTCTCGTGGAGGACAGGGTTACTAGCAATATACACAACTGCTTAGTTGTCACAGTAAATCTTCATAGGCTTGTTTACATGAAAACTCAACTCCAAAAGTAACGATCGTAACCACATCAACTCAGCGGTGGTGTGAGTCATAGCTCTGTATTCTACTTCAGCATTAGACCGAGCAATGGTAGTCTGCTTTTTACTTCGCCATGTATCCATATTACCTCCAATAAAGGTACAATAACCTGTTGTGGACCTACTAGCAAAGCTAGCCCAATTAGCTTCGGAGTAGTTAATCAGATCCATATGTCGATTATGGCGATAAATTAGCCATTTACTAGGAGCACCCTTTAAATACTGAAGTGCACGAACAGTTGCATCCCAATGTGCTTTCTGAGAAGACTGCATAAACTAAGGACTTTAATAGCATAAGAAATTTCAGGTCATGTGACTAAAATATATCAACTTGCCAACTAAACTCCTGTATTGATGCCCATCCTGGAGAGGTTCACCATCAATAACACCATATTTTTGGTGAGGGTCCATAGGGATATCCACAGGTCTGGATGCAAGCATACCAGTATCAAATAGTTCTTAACTTCACAAATTTCTACCTCATCATTACCAGTGAGGATAATATCATCCACATAAACCACTAAGACCATCAATTTATTACCTTTTTGACGAACAAAGACAGTGTGATCAAAATAACATTGAGAAAACCCACAAGTTACCGCAATAGTACTAAATTTGTCAAACCATGCCTGAGGGGACTGCCTAAGTCCATAGATAGCCTTGTGTAAACGACACACTCGACCTCTATTCTCCCACTGAGCAACATACTCAGGAGGTTGCTCCACATACACTTCTTCCTGCTGATCACAATATAAAAATGCCTTCTTGATGTCCAACCGAAACAACGACCAATCATAGTTAATAGCAAGAGAAATAAGGAGGCAAACAAAGTTCAGCCTAGCAACAAGAGAGAATGTCTCAAAATAATCAACCCTATATGTCTGAGTATACCCCTTGGCAACCAGACGGGCTTTCAACAGTCAAACAGAGCCATCAGAATGATATTTAATAGTGTAAACCCAACGACACTTCACTAAGTCCTTACCAGGAGGTAAGTTTACTAGACTCTAGGTGGCACGGTTCAAGAGAGCATCTATTTCTACATCCATCGAAGTTCTCCATCTAGGGATACTCAAGGCGTCAACATGAGTTTTAGAATGGTATGAGTAGAAAGAGACAATGCATGACCATGGATAGTTGATGGAAGATGAGACAAGGAAACAATTTTATCAATGGGATACATAGTCATAGATTTTTGAGTGCAAATGCATGTACCTTTACGATGACCAATTGGTAAGTCATTAGGAATAGGAGGGTTTGTAGAAGATGTGATGCACTGAAGTTGGGAGTATGTATTATTCAGTGTAGGGACAGTCTTGCCAGCAAGTAAGTGACCCTTGCTACCTTCAGGTCATTATTCAACCTAGCCAAGAACTTGGAAGCAAAGAATTCATTACGCTGAGCTTTGAGCTTGTTAATATCTGTAGTCAAGGGTGGGAAGACATTGAGTTCTTCAACCATTCCCCTGAAAGCATTATAGTATTCTGATAAAGACTTGTCAGATTGCTGAAATTGGAACTTCTCATAGATATCATAGATATGAGTCATATTCTTCTCTTGGGAGTAGGTTTCCTTCAAATCCTCCCATACCCCTTTTGCAGTAGTGTGGAACATGACATTGGCAGTGACATCAAGTTCCATACTATTCCACAACTAGATCAAAATTAATGCATTTTCCTTCATCAGTCATTATATCCCTTATCAGACGACTGAGGAGGATCAGAGGTAGTTTATTAAAGTTTGTCTTTAGCCATGAGATAAACCTTCATAGATTGAGCCCAAAGTAGGTAGTTCAAACTCCCTTTGAGCTTGATAGAGATAATTCACATTGTCCGAAGAAGATGTAATAGTAGCAAGGGTAGTTTTGGTCTCAGCTATGAGGAACCAAAAGTAGGAATGATAAAATACTAAATAATCTCTATGTAGATCTCTATATTAGCATAGAATGGATGATTCTAGTATAGATCCATATTATCAAAACATGTTCCACCATAGTCATCACCAGAAAAAAAATTTACCAGAGCCACAAGGGCGAAAAAATCGATGAAACCTATTAAATATCAATTAGGGCAGAATATTGGTGGCACCGATCCAAGATTCCAAGCTTCAGTTCAGTAGTATCATATTATGATCAAAGAATAATCACTCCATGTGATTTAATCCATAGTAAATACAGCAGTAGGCGGCTGCACACCAGAAAAGTTCAGTGGAATGAAGAAATCAGCAGAGAGGACTGTTGTATAAATCCTATGTTTGATCACAGAAGCTCTGAAATCATGTTACAATTCGAGAATACTACAGTCAAACCAAGAAAAAGAGAAGAACAAAAGAAGAAGACAGAAGAGAGAAGAGAAGAGAGAGGCTAGAACACAAACTAGTCCCAAAGAGGGGAACTAACTTGTGGCTCTAACTAGAATAGTCTGTCGCAGGTCAGTCCCTTGATATATATAAGATTCAACACTTGGTAAAGAGTTGCATTGTTGATGAGTTTTTTTTTTTTTCTTGTTGTTGTTCTTGGCCAAAATTCCCTCCTTTAAATAGGAACCTTTAAATTTTAAACACAAGAAATCAGTTAAGTAACCGTTCCCACTAACTTGCTCCATGCAATATTTAAAAGACATCTGTCAAACGACCACGTTTTCTTAGCACATATTTATACCCTCCATGTATGAGTGCCACATAAACGATTATGAAGAAAATTTCAAAATCTACTGCCAACAATAATAGCATGAACAACAACTCCAATAAAATCTCTGGTTTCTTGAGACTGTATCATAAAATTTGGAAAAATTCTGTCTTTAAGTTCAGTGGTATCCATGGTCACCACTACGACAACAATGGCATTCTTTTGCTCCTGTTGTAGTTGCAGCAATAGGATTCAATGGCATTGTTGCAGCTGCTGGCTTCACTTTACATTGTTGTTTCACAGGTTCATGAGTCAAAGGTTTTTGGAAAATCCATCTTCACTTCCCTCGTTTCTACTTGTTGAGATTAAACTCACCGGCCGCTATGAACAGAGATGGCGAAGATGAAGGGGGCAGCGGCTAGGGTTCGAGACCAAGTTTGGGATTTTAAGGCTGAAGATGTAATAAGAGTAAAATGGTCATTGATATCATTAGGGTAAGACAGTCTTTTCAATTTCAAAACTAAACAACTCACTCACGATGGTAACTGAGCTGGGTTAATTTGTAATAAACAAAATGCGAGGGGGGTAGATGTAATAAGGGAAAATGGGAGGTGAGGTGGATACAATTTCCCTTTAAGTAAATAAAGATCCTTAGTTATTGATTTCTCAATCAAACAAAGGAAGTAGTAGAGGAGGATTAATTATTATGGAAAAAAAAATGCTAACTAGACTCATACCTCTACTTCCAAACATAGAGCCGCTTGAAAAGACTTCTATATATGCCCCATGGTCGATGCCTCCATGCACTCTTCCTTTGATTTGTGTGCTATCGTAGTAACCAAAAGAACGGTTAAGCTCTCTAAAAGACAATCTAACTAATGGGACAGGGAAGGGATTTTCACCTTTCATAGGGGGAGGTGTGGTCATTTCACCCCCTCTGTGTCTAGGCGTGGGCCACGTAGCTTTTCAATTTATTTTATGTTTTTAATTTTAAGAATTAATTGTTACATAATAAACAAGAAAAACATTTCGTGGATATGCTAAGTGACCCATACCAGTTGCAAACATCAGCTATTTCAGGCTTGAGACAACCTGAGCAAAGAGGAAGAATTCAGGATAAGCAAGGAAAGGTGGCTCGGGCCATCTCTCTCTCTCTCTCTCTCTGAATGTACGCTTTTTCATACATATGAAGATTCAATACCTGTCTCTTTTGTTTTCGTATATAACCCCTCTTAATTTTCGTACATATGATACATTCTCACATGCACGTCCAAGTGAACGTCCGTGCATGGGATCAATCTCTCTCTCAAGTATAGCGCAAACACAGCACGTGGTCGGAAATATGAATTGACACAGGCGGTTGCTGTCCCGTTTGTCCGTTTCCCTAACGATATAGGTTTTGCTCTCTCTCTCTCTCGCCTATGCAGCTCATGAGCCCTTACCTCGGCATTCATGTTGCCCTGAGATTTTTGTGATTGCTACGTGTCTCCTCATGTCCAGCGAACGAACAGCCAAGTTGCAGGTCTAAGAGCTTCTCTTTTTCCGTTCACTTCGTTCCTCTCTCTTTCTCTCCTACCCCCACATGTGAAGGGCAAAAACAAAAAAAGCAATGATCCATCTCTCACAGGTTTATCCAATTTCGGAAAATTTTATCACCTGGAACGACGATCTCTACTGCTACTTGATCCTGCATTGCTATTATACTGTTCGATTGTTGTTTCTCAATTCAAGCGAAAACTTCTGTCTCTGGCTGGTTCTTCATTTTCGTCGAATAATTCTGATCCTGAGTTTTATAATACAGTCGTTTTTTTATTGAGATCCGACCTGTTTGGGTCGGTGTGATCTCCAAGGTATTTTGGCTAGTCATCGTTTTGGATCCGATCAGAGAAGTGGCATCGCTGGACAATGGCGCTGTTCAGAAGATTATTCTATCGGAAGCCTCCGGATCGGCTTCTGGAGATCTCCGAGAGGGTTTACGGTATGCTTTCCTCTTTTGGTTTGTCTTTTTCCCTGCATTCTCGTTTGTAATATCTGGCAATCATATCAGCTTGTGAGAATTATGTTTCATTCAGAGGGAATGTGGTGGTGGTTACTGCTGAATTTACATATTTTTGACTTCTTTCCCCCTTAGAAGTATATAATTCCATTGTACATTGCTTCTACGGTTATGTTCATCCAAACAAGAGTGCGGAAAAAGAAAGCGTCCACCGTTTCCCCCCCAATTTTCTAAGTTAAGTTTGTTAAAGTTTGTGATATCTGTGGAGAGGATTGCAAATTTTATTTTTCACGGTCTTTTTGTGCTGAGTTTGAAGGATTTTTAGGAATTCGGCGAGGAATTATGAATCTCTTTGGGTTTGATTATACCTTCCCCTGTTTCCTGTCCCTCGATATTCATATTTACTTGCAAATTGAAGAGGTTCGGGAAATTTTCCATTTGTTTGGAAGAATGCTGGCAAGGCCATAGAAGAGTTGAACTATTCAATAACTTGGTACTTCAGAAGTGTTATCGAATTATCATATTCTCTTTTGTTATTGACTTTGGTTTCTTTCGAATTGTAGATTATTATATGCTGTACACAATATTAGTGAAGCTGTCAATGGCGTTCGGAAAGATTCTGCTGACCTAGGTCCTTACCTCAAAGAGAAGCGTCTATGATTTCACTGAAACTTTCTTGATGCAATTATAGATGTAGTATGTCTTATTGATAATAATATAGCTGCTTTTCACCTTTGCTCTCTTTCAATATTTTCTCCTGCGTTGTTTATTTAATTTTTATTTTTTATTTTTATTGATAAATCAAATTTTGAGCTAAAAAGACGGAATATACAAAGAAAGGGGTTCACAATAGCCCAAGATCCCAAGACAACAGGCCCTATTGGCATCAAAACACAAACAAACAGCTAGCCCAAAAAAAAAAACATTCATGCCCTATTTACCAATAAGCCAATAGTTCTGAGAGGATCACTTCACCTCAAGGTGGAGTGAAACTGATCTCTCACATCAGCAGTAATATCTCAAACAAGAAAACTTCTGGTGCGCCCTTTGTTCTGGAACATCCTGAATTTTCTCTTCATCCACACATGAGCTATAGTAGCACAATAAGCCACCTTTCCACTGCTCCCCACCTGATCACCTCCAAACTCCTTGGCAACCCCACTCTGGTTCCACCATAACAACCAAACGTGGAGTTCTAGTTGAGCAAAACCAATTAATATCTCTCTAGATCTAATTAGAGAAACTACACTCGAAGAATAAGTTGTTTCAACATTCCGAACCTGACCAGCATAAGCAACCGAATGGTCATAGATTAACATTTCTCTTCTGAATCTGATCTAATGAAGGGAGCGAACCAACTAAGCATCTCCAAGAAGTAAAGGACTGCATCAGGATACTCAAATGAAACCACATTGCAGCTGCCCATATGACCTTAGGACTCGGCCTCCTGAGAACATCCCATGCTGATTTAGAAGAAAAGAGATCTGATGTATTTGCTTTCCAAGCAGCTTTATCTGCATCTGAAGCATTAAGCCTTGTGATATTTCCGAGTTGTCTCCACGCAACCTCGAGGGCACTTGATCTAATTGGCCCCAGGCCCCACCCCCATCATCTGGGATCAAATGAACAAGAGCAAGTCTATCTGAACTTGCATAATAACGAATTTGATCCCCAAATATTTTAATGAGAATCCCCTTTGGATGCCACGAAACAAGCTATAACCTGGTACCCACACCATTACCAATACTGTGCTGGATTAAATGTTCAACTTTGTCTCTGTACTTCGATATTTTCCTCCACACCCAAGAGCAGTCCTTCAACACTTTCACTGTCCACAGAGTCAAATTGTAAATATCTCTTATGCACTCATTCAACCCATAAACTGTCCTTGTTAGAAGCAATCCACTAGATCAGTTTTACAATCCCTGCACCATTCACGTCCTTGATTCTTTTAATTCCCAAACCACCCTCTATTTTTGGCATACAAATAGCTACCCACAAAATTAAGTGCATCTTCCTCTCTAAAGACGGACCTGACTATAAAAAAATGGGCAACATCAACTTCAAGTTCTTTATCGCCTTACCTGGCAAGGAAAAGAGACCACATCAATAGATTTAACCACCTTGAAGCACCGGATTTATTAATTGTATCCGGCTAGCATAAGATAAAATCCTGCATTTCCATACCTCCAACTTCCTACAAACCATTTCGAACAAGGGAGCACAATCACTACAACTTCCTACGAACCATTTCAAACAAGGGAGCACAATCACTAACCTTCAATTTCCTAGAGACCAAAGGCAACCCTAGATATTTGTGTTTTGGATGAATACGATATTAGATTATGAGAGAAAAGAATATACAAGGGGGAGAGACTGTTGGTTTACGATGTCTTGTATTTCGTCACAGTTTAATCTAGGGAGTACTAGTGCAGGCGCCTCGACAGGCAAGACGGCAGTCCCGCTAGCCGGTTAGCAGACCGTGGGGGTTGCAAGGGGGCAGGAGGCCCCCCTACATAGCAGGGGTGTAAGGGGTGTAGCCCCCCGCTCGAATTTTTTATTTGAGGAAAGTTTTGTACTTTCCGGATCAGGGTTTTTCGCTATATATCTATAGTGAAGGTTTCTTTCTCTGTAGCCCTATTTTCCATTGATAGTGAAGGAGAATCTCATCTCACTGAGAACATAGGTAATCTTGCTAAACCTCGTAAATTTGTGTGCATTGCTTGTTCTTGTTTTTCCATTATCTTTTGTATCGTTTTAAGGTTGTGTTTCTATAGGAGACAACCTAACAAGAGGGGAAATAGACCCTACAAGAGGGAAGGGGGGTGCTACAAAAGTTAATCCATTGGATCAGTGGGAATGATAGGGGGGAGGCCATAGGAGACAACAATGAGCTTGTTCCTTGGGGAATCTCTAACAGCACGGTGATGGAAGCTTATAGTTTATCAAAATCTATCATGCCCACCAACTCCTACCTAGTAGCTTGATCAACACCTTCAAGCATGATAGAGGATTTAACTCTATTGAGATGCAACCCAGAATAGTAAGAAAATGAATTGAGAGACTCCAATCCATTAGAAATTGAATCCTTGTCCGCCTACATAAAGAGCATAATGTCATCAGAAAATATCAAATAAGACAGCTTTATCTCCTTACAACTAGGAACGGGATGCACTATATCATCTTGCACCAACCTACCAAGCATTACTGATAGAGTTTTCATGGCAATAGAAAATAATTCGGGGACATTGGGTCCCCTTGACGAATCCCCCTTCTACTATCAAAATAGCCAGGTGGACTCCCATTGATTAAAACAGAAAACATGAAGGATTCCCCATAAGCTTGAACCCATTTGAAAAATCTCCTAAGGAATCCCATACAGTCCATGGCATCGAATAGGAAGACTCTAATCAGAGAATCATAGGCCTTATGTAAGTCAATTTTAAGGATTGTTGAAGGGGAAACGAACTTCCTCTCAATACCTCTCACAATCTCATGGAAAACCAAATTGTTGTCAAAAATAGACCATCTTCCCATATTAAATGCAGATCGATTATGAGAAGTCAAATCACCAGTCTGAATTCGGTTTGCCATAATCTTAGCAATAGATTTATAGACTAGATTACATAAAGCAATCGGTCAATAACCAACAAAGGTCGTGGCCAAATCAGTTTAGGGAATAAGACAAATAAATGTCGAATTGACTGAACTGGGCATAATACTCTATGAGAAGAACCGTTGCACTGCCTCAATAACCCACCAAATCCCAAGAAGACTAGAGTAAAACAGTACTGAACCCATTTGGGCCTGGAGCTTTATTGTCACAGCTAGAAAATACCACGGATTTGATATCCTCCGTAGTCACTTCAGCCATTAGGACTCTCCTCTGAATCTCTGAAAGGACCCGCTTAAATGCAAAATGATCGGGAAGGCACCACCCAGCCTGTTGGTCCTACCCAAATAACTCCCTGAAAAACAAAACAGATTTTTCCTTAATGAGTTCAGGATCTTCTGTTATTGGAAGGTTGTACCATTCTCTCTCTTAACCTAAAAAATGTGGTTCATTTTCTCTACACTTAACCGATTTATGAAAAGATCCATTAGTGGCATCCCCAAGTTGAAGCCACTTCACCTGAGACTTCTGACACATAAAAGCTTCCTCCACTTTAAAACATTCTAGAACCTGAATACTAGCTTCCTTCTCTTCCTCCACAAGCTGCTTATTTAAGGACTACAATAAAGCATCCATTGTATCTCTTGTAACTTCAATGCAGCAGCCCTAACTCTCTCATTGACATCATGAAAGGAGGTCTTATTCCACGCCTTGAGCTCTTTTTTCGCATTCTTGAGTTTCACAAATAAACAAACCAGAGGATTTAAATGGTTAGGAAAAAATCTCAGACTTCCCCTTCAAAAGTGCGTCTTTATATCCCTCTTGACCAGTCCAGATTTCAAAGAACCTAAAAGGCTTGGGCCCAAAATCCGGACTGTCCAAAATCGACATTTTTTCCTGCATTGTTGTTGAATATTTCGATCTTTGGTATTTTTGGACTGGACGGAAAATTTTGTTCTAAGTCAATTATCATTTGTGGTTTTAACCTAGAGTCCATTATATTGTTTGGGTAATTTGTTGTGTTAGAAGAAACTGAAGTCAAAATTGTACTCTTTGCTGACATATTTGGTGTCATCTTGGTATTGGAATCAGCAACTATTGGCTTTACATATGAGTTTCTTCTGTAGTTGCCGTGCAAAATTTCTGCTTTTTAACGTATAACACCATTCACTTTCATTAAGAGTGCAAAAGTAGAGGATTTATTTATTTTTTTTTTTTTGGTGTTAATTTTTAAACAAGAAAAGGATTGTGGTTTTAGTGAGGAGCAGAGTAATTTCTAACATTCTTTTGATATCAAGGACTTTTCTCTTAAGTTATTTTTTTTATTTACTTTAGATATTATTCATAAATAAGCAAACGCCTCCCTATTTAAATCTAATAAAAAAAATTTAAAAATCAAATTCCAAAAGGATAAAAAGTTAACCCCCTAGTCTAAGAGCAAAACTGGATTTTTAGTTGTAGGGGCGATTTTCAACTTTCAAATGCTGAGGTTTTTCTAAATTCTGAAAATTTGATAAATTTTATCATAGTAAGACATTGCTAAAAACCAAAAGTCCTGTAAAATAATCTTTTATTTTGATGACCAAAATTTTTTTTTATTCATACGATTTTAACAACATTTGCGTAGTTTAAAATAAGTTTGACCAGAACATAACTTTGTCATTACAACTCAGATTTAAGTAATCTTAGACTTGTTGGGAAGTTGGTTTTGTGCTATACCTAATGCACAACATCTCATGTAAAAATAAAATGATTTGACTTAAATGTTGATTTTTTATGATTTGGTGTGACTTAATGTTGATTTTTCATGACTTGATGTGTCTTAATGTTGATTTTTCATGACTTGATGTGGATTAATGTTGATTTTTGATTATACACGGTCTATGTAGCAACTAAATAATGATAGAAAAGAGCGAAAATAAAAAGTATCAATTGTTCACCTTAAGGCGAGTGCCTTGTTGCCTAAACGCTTAGGCAGCCCTCCAACGCCTTGGTTCGCCTTGACGTCGTGATAACTATGGCCATTACTAATATTTTATTTCATAGGTTGAACTTCTAGAGCAGTTCCTCAATACTTGCTAGTTAATGTTCACTACCAAACATTCTTGTAGAAATCGAAATTAATGCTGATTACAGTTAACCTAAACTCAGTCAGGATCACAGGAATATACCCAAACATGTATTGGTTCATCGAACATGTAATAACTATAGGTCAAATAGGTTATTTCAATTGCTAGGATTTCCTGCAATACCCAGTAAATACAGCCAATAACCCCTGCTTGCATAAAACAGTAAGTAGCAGCCTATATACTTCTATCACAGGGCTGATTTAGGGTTCAAAGATCTGAAGCAAGCTTCTCCTAATTCCCTGATAGACCATATTATGGGGAGGAAATAAATTTCAATCAAGGAACACAACTCTAGTTGGATGAGGAAGATATTGCCGTCGAATGTTGGTCTTGAAGGATGGAATCAGTTCCAGAAATCTTAAATCAAATTAGGCCCCGTTTGTTTAGAGGGGAGTTTGGGGTGGGAATGTTTGACTACTGGGTCCCACATTTGGTGGGGTTTAAGGCAGGGAAAGTAAAGTTGGAGGAAAGTCGGACTTTCCCACCCCAACCTTGTTTGGTTAGCACATAACCATGGGAGAGATAGAGAATAGAGGAATGAAGAAAGAGAGTCATTAATTGCAATGACTTCCCACCCTATAAAGTCCCACCAATTTGGTAGGACTTTGGAAGGGGATTGCGTGAAAGCCACATCAGCAGACATGAAAGCTTATCTCCCAATGTTGTCTAGAGTGTTTCCAAACACATGACTTTACCATGCTTTTGGGAAAATAAGTACAAATCTCCCACCCCTTAAATCCTACCCCATCAAAACCCCCTAAACAAATGGGCCCTTAATGAATAAATCCTCAGATCTCTCACTTTCTAGAAAGGTGCACTCTTGTTCTAATGGTAAGGTACAAATGTTGCGAACTTGGTGGTCAAGCGGTCGAAATAGCCTCTCGACATTCTTAGGGTAAGGCTGCATAGTTTTTGCTCCCTCGGAACTCTCACATGCGGGAGCCTCTTGCACTGGGTACGCCCTTTTTTTTTAGAGATTTCTGGTAGAAGCCACACCAAGGCTCAGGACAACCCCAAACTCCAGTGGAATTGGGGTCCCTGAGTGGTGAGCTGATGCCCAAAATATGAGAAGGTTCTGATCAAGTTTCAAGAGCTCATTTCATTTTGGTATTTCGGTGGTTTCAAAACCACCAAAATTCAGAGTAATTTTTTTCATATGTTTTGCTTGGCCATTTTGGGGGATAATGGCATAAGTGGCCAAAACTAATGAAATGAGATGACTGAGATGGTCGAAATTTCGATGGAATAATGTATTTTTTGGGCTGAAATTTCGAAACAAAATGACTGAAACATGACTCAGATGACCAAAATTATGTAGTTTTGTTGTTTTGTATACCATTTCGTTTCTATAAAATAACAAAAATACCGAAAAATCTGAGGTTTCGAACCCTAGTTCTGATCAATGTTTAAGATCTCGCTCCTGCCACCCATCTAGATAAAAGAAAAAACGAGATCTGGCTAGATCTCACCGAGATCTTGTATTTTTTTTGTCGTTCAACTCGTTGGTTGATCTCGGTGGCCATATGGCTTTTGTAGCCCCTGAAACTGTGTACTTACCCTATTTTGGGCATTCTAAACACAATAGAAACATCAAGTTTCTAAAAACTCAAACTCAAAATGGTACTTTGATTTTGTGTCCTATATAAGTAGTCGGCGACTCTTCTAACCCTTCATCTAGTATGATATATTCATCAATCCACCTTCCACTCTCATCATTTTGACAGAGCATAATCATTAGATTAAAAAAAAAAACATCATTTCTAATTACTATTGATGATTGATGAGTCACATACACTAAAAATTTGAAATGACACAAGACAAGCAACATTAACATAGCAAGTAACAACAAAGCTGCATAAAGTATATATTATTAATAATTATCATAGATATAGTAGACAACTAGACATTTAGACTCCATCTTAGAGACAAGACTCTTAGTACTGAAATGAGTGCCAGACCATATCATCATAGCATCCATATTGTTGATGCTGATGTCGAAGCCTGTTTTCCTCTGATTGAATAAAAAAAGGCTAGCCATGCCATAGTATAACGGAAGTAATACTCAAAGTCGGCCACAACATCCCTATAAACTTCATCACCAATATACTGGAGATACCCAATTCTTGGGTAGATATCTCTGAAACTAAATGAGCCAGAATTTATATCCATAGCTGCTGGTTAGTGCTTGGCAGACAAGAACCTGCACCGACATGTATGGCTGGGGGTCTGGAACCCCGAAGATGCCATCCAAAAAACCTAACCCAATGTGGGAGTGTGAGTGACCCTCATAGTCAGTGGCAGAGGGGAAAGAGTTGACATGTGGGTGTCCAAACTGGCCAAATTGACTATAATGACTATAATCTGAATTGGTTGTCCCTGTACCATATATAGTTGCTGGTGCATGCGATTGCTCCCCATGAATACCACTCTCCATGCTTAAGCGTCCTAGAGTGTCAGTCAAACTCCTAGTAGAGATGTCTATGGAGTCTACGCTATCTTGCTCCTTTCCACCAACTATGAATTGACGATGTGAGCCTCTCTTGTGGGGTGTGTGGGAATATGCACCGTGGTCTATGTCCTCTGTGGCATGAGTGAACTAAGTCTCTCCTGTGAACCAAACTGGCTCTTACTCTGGTTTAGTGTAATGGTACCTCTCGCGCATCCCCCCATCGCCACCATCATCACTATCCCCGTCACCATCACCATCTCCATCCCTATCCCCATCACCATCATCACCATCACCATCACCATCACCATCACCATCAATAGCACGGGCTCCACTACTACCATGACCACCAGGTCCTGCACCATCATCATCATCATCACTAGACCATGACCTAACAGTTTTAGGCTCCACATCAACCCTAGTAGCTTGGGACTAGAAAGGCCTAGGTACCTGTGAAAGCACATGGGCCTCTTGAGACATATATTCATCCACACCAGTACCCATTTGATTAGCTACCACGGGGTTAGGCTACCCCCAGGCCAATCCTAAAGTGGTTCACCTCGATCCTTCACCCATTGGTGTAGGGGATCCTCCTCCTCATCTGAGTCTTCTTGGAAAACATGAGCAACTTCAATTGGTTCACTGTTACCCTCCATGCCTTGACGTATGTGCTGCATCTTCAATCTCATATTATAAAGCACAAACACCAACTGCTGTAGCTTTTTGTGGACTAGTTGGTTCCGCCTCTTGGTGTGGATCAGTGATAATGTACTCCATTTATGCTCATATGAAACTTGGGGGAATTTGGCAACATCCTTGTACCCCTAGCCAAATGTTGCTTTAACCTAGTGGCACCTCCAGAATTTATCATTTTCTTACAGTACCTATGCCTTGATTTTTATTTTTTTTTCATCTGATATTAGATCTCCATGTAAGTGTAACCATACAATATCTTCACCTCCAACACTAGACATTTTGCCCCAACTTCAACACTATTACATAAAAGTCTTTGTGCATGAATTAGTAGTAACTATTCAATATCAACACTATATTAAAGAATGCATCCATCAAGAGCTATTCAATATTATATAGATATTACATATTAACCCCTACCTTTTATAATTTTTTCTTAGTTTTAAATAATTTTTATTAATAATAATATCATAGTTAATAATAAAGTATAGTAGAGTGAAACTAAGAACAGCATTTTCATTC
The DNA here is from genome assembly GCF_013358625.1 of Macadamia integrifolia. Taxonomy (NCBI): domain Eukaryota; kingdom Viridiplantae; phylum Streptophyta; class Magnoliopsida; order Proteales; family Proteaceae; genus Macadamia; species Macadamia integrifolia. The sequence goes on along the minus strand of NC_056561.1, from coordinate 24,486,345 downwards.
GAAATACACTAGCAATATTTACACTACATTAAATAATTTTCCATACAAAACAGAAATTTTTATTCATATTCTTTTGATTTTCTGTAATTATTTTATATATATTATACATTTCAGGAAATATGTTAATTATTTTATTGACTGAAAAAGAAAAAAAATGGACACCATGAGGCTGTAGATCAGCCTTTGATGAGCAGCATATAAAAAATTGAGTACCAAACATCATATATAAATCATATTTTTTTCAATTTTATTTTTGAAAGAAAGGCATTCATTTAAACAGAAAAATAAAAAATATTAATTTAAAAGCAGAAAAATATCGTTTCTTCCGTGAATCTATAGATCACACTTAGTTGCATCACATATAAAAAAAAATCAATGGCAAGAAACAAGATTTGATGATGTTTCTATGAAAAATATGGGTTTGGGAAGAAATTTGTACCTTAAAGGGTTCTTAAGAAGAAAAGTCACCACCAAGGTTTAAGATTTGCTTCAATGACTGTACTCCAAGAAGAAACACCAAATCCACGGCTTTGTGGTGTTTTTCTCCCCAAAATATAGAGCAAGAGTCGAAACCAGCGAGATCTAGGTGAAACCAGTGAGACTCTCTTCATTTGGGTCGAAACCTGGGCTTTATATGACTTGGTTGGACCAAGTTTGGACTGAATCCTGGTCGATACCGAGTTAAGTGGCGAGATCTCGGTCGAGATCTTGCACATTTCTCACCTGGCCTTTGTTTCGTCTCGCTAATCTCAAAAAATGAGATCTCTGAGATCTTTAACCATGGTTCTGATGGCTGAACTGGGAGATGTTTGGCCTGAAGTTTTCAGCAGGAAACCCTCCAAAATCAGAACTGCAGGTGCTGGATGTGACCTCCTTCAATTGGGAACATGTAGTAGGTTATCTCCAATTAAAATATGGAACTCCAGCAATAGATTAGGGTGTTGGTTGCTCCCGGTCTTGCAGTAAACTAAAACTCAGAATGTGTAACCATAATGGGTATCAGTTGGGGAGAAGGGAGGAAACTAGGAGGGGTCTCTCACCCATGGCCTCTCACCATAACTCTCTCTTAGAGCATTGACCCTCCTAGCCAAAGCAATAAGTTTCATTCTTTTTTCTCAAATTGTGTGGGGATAACATCCCGTTCTTGTATTTAATAAAGTTACTTGTACAAGTAGACCTCCCATGCATGGGGAATTAGAAACTTCTAGATACAAATACAATTAAATAAAATCAATCCTACTTTCTAAATCTGAAAATGGAAACTAAAGCTAACCAACTTGCTATTACATGAAACCCTCCTAGCCAAAGCAATAAGTTTCATTATTTTTTCTCAAATCGTGTGGGGATAACACCCCATCCTTGTATTTAATAAAGTAACTTGTACAAGCAGGCCTCCCATGCATGGGGAATTAGAAACTTCTAGATTTAAATACAATTAAATAAAATCAATCCTACTTTCTAAATCTGAAACTGGAAACTAAAGCTAACCAACTTGCTATTACATGAAAATAGAAAGTAACTAAAATAGAAACTAAAGATACAATATTGGCAGGCATCTAATATCCCACTCCAGCTGTCCATAGGGAACCCACAACCAAGGTTTAAAGTATCGGTATCAGGTATCGTATCGGAAGGTGATTTACGAGACGTATCATATCGTATTGGAGAGACGCAAGATACACTAGATAGTATCAAAATCGTCAAGAAATCTATCAAAATACTTAGGATATATGCAAAATACAGTTTTGAAGCATATAACACTATAAATAAGTAAGATTTAAAATATATCACGCATGAAAAGAAGAATAAAGTACACAAGACAATTGTATTTAATTGATTATATATAAATGAGTAGGTTTCATGTATTTAGTAATACCAATATTTTTTAGGTATCGTATTGGGTACCTTAAAGGTTCGATACGTACCGGTTAGTATCGGCGGATACGGAAGGATACACCTTGCCCATAACTGAATCTAAACAGTACCACAATCACTGTTCACGTGAACGGTAACTCAAGGGCATTTTCCTGCATTAAACTGCATCAGAAATCTTCTAGCATAAAGGAAAAATGAAAATCTTCATCCTGGAAATAGACATTTAGACTTTTAGGGTTAAGGCTACTTCTATCTTTTCATTTCTTCCTCCTTCCCCTCTTTAACTACTTTTTGGTGTAGACTGTGGTTCCTTTTAATGATTACACACACAAAAAAAAAAAA